>NC_059298.1:19996325-20023825 GCF_017591435.1 Portunus trituberculatus | reverse complement strand
GTACCTTCAGATCTCAACACCACCGCCCATTCATCCTCACTCCTTCATCCTTCACCCGCCGCCACTACTGCCTCGCCAAGGACCTGCAGTGAGGCAAGGAATGGGCCTCTCCACAGCCTCCTATCCTCTCTCGGCCTTCCTCTACCTCTCCACTCAGAATAATCGTCCTTCAGCCTTCAGGGACACTCTCGTCACCTCCCTTAAATCTCCCTAAAAAGGCCGATACTTGAACGAGGAATCTGGTCATCAAATGGTTGTTTCATGGTGCTCTCTCTCTCTCTCTCTCTCTCTCTCTCTCTCTCTCTCTCTCTCTCTCTCTCTCTCTCTCTCTCTCTCTCTCAGTCTTTATTGGTGAAAAGGAATATAAACATACATGTGAAAATTGAAGCTATTAGGGCAACACGTGGCGGTCCTAAATAGAATATACTTGCCTATCTCTATCTATCATTCCATCCATAAATTTGTCTAACCTTCTTATAATGCTCCCTAATGGTCACTAATACTCATACTTGTGGGTAAACTGGCATAAAGAAGGAAGAGTTGTCTTAGATGTCATAATATCAAATTCATGCATGTTTGTAGCTATAAACAATTCTAGTTCTTTGATAAATAGGTATTGATCTGACTAACGAAAGGTTATTTTTATTGTTTTACATTTCCTCATTATTGAGGATGAGAGGCTATGCTGAGGAATCATTAAAATAACTAGTACAACTACTGCTGCTACTGCTGCTGCTACTACTACTACTACTACTACTACTACTACTACTACTACTACCACCACACATACAAGAGGCAGGAGGGCCCACGTGACAGAAATGATGGCGGGCGTCAAGTGACGTGCGGACAGGAGCATAGCGTAGCGGCCAGGGAATGTTACTTCGGTTTAAGTAGGCAGCCAGCCTTCCCTATTGAGCAGAGTACATTATGATTACACCACCATCACCACTCGCTCACTCACTCACCACCACCACCACCACCACTACCATTCCCCACCACCTGCCGCTCCTCCATGCCCTCACCCCTCACCAATACCATTATTACATTGACCACTACTATTGTTGCATCTTATGCTACTACTATTATATTCACCATCATCTCTACCTCATGTCCTTTCTCACCCTCACCATCACTATCAACGTTATCATACTGACCACCACTACTAATGGCACCACTACCACTACGCCTGCTGTTACTATTATATTCTTCACCATAAACTCTCCCCATGCTGTGCCACTGGGCTTTCTCCTCCACCACTACAATTGCCATTACTGCAATAATTGCTATTGGCTACATACCACTACCACCATTACATCTGCTAAAGTATTACACTCTACATCACCGCCATTATTAATCACCACTGGAATTACATCACGAGTTTGTTATTACGCACACCATCGACCATCGCCATCACAACCACCACCACCACAACCACTATCACAAAGGTCAACTGGGTTCTTGTATTATTATTCTTTAAGTTCCTAGGTTCTAATACAACCATCTATAACACCCATCAGTATATTGTATCCACTAATGTATAATGTAAGCAGTGTTTAATCATACTCCAACAAATACGTGGATTATCTATCATCACCATCAAATCCATGCACAAGACCACCCTGTATTTTCTTTTTTTAGCATCTATTCATCTCTATTCACTCTAGCACTATGCTTAATTACTAATCTGCATGAAGTGTTTTCACAGAAGCAGTAGGAAAGTTTAGGAGGGGAGATTAATCTACATATAGCAGGAATACATGATAGTGACTGGTGAAGGTTAGAGCCCATTTAGTTTCACTTTTATTCTATTTACTTTCTTTTTGAGTTGTGTTCTGCTTCAGGGTATGAATGCTTCCACTTTTATCCCTCCCTTCCCTCGAGACGGTAAATATAATCAATGATGTATTTTTATCAACACTTCAAGTTGTACTCTTTCACCTTAAAATATATATTACAAACGTAAATATCATATCGCCGACACACTCTCTCTCTCTCTCTCTCTCTCTCTCTCTCTCTCTCTCTCTCTCTCTCTCTCTCTCTCTCTCTCTTGTATCTCATTCCTTCTCTTCCTGACCCAGCGCTTCCTCATCTCCTGTTCCTCTTCATCTCTATCTTCTCTTCCTCCTCCTCCTCCTCCACCTCCTCCTCCTCACCATTAAATGCTCTCAGTAATGACTCTGAGTTCACAACGAGGTAAGTGCGTACGTTTACATATACACAAAGAGGTAGTCATTTTCTAGATTAAATATTCATAATGTTCTCCACGCTGGCTTTCCCTCGCTCCTTGCTCCGCTCCCCCAGCAAGTCTTCCAGATAACGACCGCCACCTACCACTCCTGCAGGACGACTTGTGTTCTTCCTGAAGGTGAGTTGAGGTTATTATTATGTGTACTGAGTCTTGCAGGCACGCATACGCAAGGACACACGCACACGTACGCACGCAAACCTATTTTACACTCGCACATCGAACGATAAGCATTACTCTCATTAACTCTCGTTGTTATCGTTCGTTCTCTCTCTCTCTCTCTCTCTCTCTCTCTCTCTCTCTCTCTCTCTCTCTCTCTCTCTCTCTCTCTCTCTCTCTGACTCCCATCACGTTATCTCATTCGCTCTTTATATAATTTCTTCTTCGTCCTTACATGAACAAAGATACGATTTTCCTCTCTTTACGCCTCAAATATATTCTCTCTCTCTCTCTCTCTCTCTCTCTCTCTCTCTCTCTCTCTCTCTCTCTGATGACTTCACCCTTCTCTTGCACCTCGTACTGTATCCTCTTTCTTCCTCTCCTTTCCTTCCTTCCCTCCCCAGCATCCTCACTCCACCTTTCACCCTCTCCTTAGCATTATCATTAACGCATTTCGTGCTTCGCTCATGTGTCTTTCATCGTCCTCTTGGCACGCTGCTGCTCCTCCCCTGTCATTTGTAGCACTTATTATTTCCACCCTAACTCTGGCAATCATCTACTTTCCCCGTTATCCATTAAGGGTCTCTGGCAACTAAGTATAACTGTGTATCTCTTTTTTTTTTTCTCTGTATCTCAAGATCTGGTTCCAACATGTGGTTTCTATCATACTATCAGCTGATTTTTACCACTGAACAACCCAAGTCCCTTCCTGTCCCAGCCTGGCATTCCTCCGCACCCTCGCCCATGTCTCCCCACACCGATGCATCAATTAACGCCACCGCTGACGCCTCTATTCAACTCCTGAAGTGGCTGACGAGGCGAGACCACACGACACAATGCATTACCTCCTCACTTTCACCCTTCCCTCGCCTCACTCTTCCCTCTGTGAGCTACAGGGCCCGTCACCTCTATAACCTCTGTCACCTTTGACACATCACCCTCATAACCCTTGCCTAACCTCTACTGCCCTTCAACTTCACCTTACCTCCCGATGACCTTGTCTCCTCTGCCCTTTGACCCTTTATCTGAACCCTGACCTTATCACATCTCACACCACTGCCACGAAGCTGAGGCTGACGCTCCACACAGCGCCTCTCTTTCCTTCCCTCCAATGCTCTTCTCAGGTTGTCATAAATCCCATAGCCTTGACCTTCCATCTCAACCTTTTCACTTGAACCAATTGCCCTCATCAGCACTTGACACCTGCCTTTTCTACCGGACCTCCTCTTCCTCCTCCTTCTCTTCACTTAACCTTGACCCCTAAACTCTTCTTCCGCCGGCCACGACCTCTTGACCTTGCCGCCCCTCCCTACCTTCACCTGCGAGCTGTGACCCTCCCAGCTTGCCCTCCTGTGAAGAAGCCTCAAAGGGGAGTGGTGGCGGCGATCGATACGTTTTACAACAATAGAAGCTTTTCCAGCCTGGAAGGTTTGTGATGCAGAGATAAAAGTGGACCCATTGTAAGCCTGCCTCACGCACCCCATCCTTCTTTCCCTCTTTTCTTTTTCTATTCACTTTTTTTCCCCCATTTTAACGCTTCTTCTGTTCCTACCATCTCCCCATTGCCTTCTCTTGTTCTTTGTATACTTTTTTATAGTTTCTTTTTTCCTTTCTTTTGCTTCTCTTCCTACTGTCTATCCTTTCCCTTCTTCCTTGCCTCATCTCACTTTTTTTTGTCTTTTTCTAAGGTTTCTTCTATTCCTAGCGCCTCTTTCCTCCCATTCTCTCCTTTTCTTATTTTCTTTTTCATCCTTTCTAACGTTACTTCTATTCCTACAGTTTTTCTTTTCCTCCTTACACTCTCCCTTCCTCTTTTTTTTTTCTTTTTCATCCTCAGCCTCAGCCAGCCATTCAGCAACCCAGACAGACAGGGAGCCCGTCCGCCAGCCAGCCAGCCAGCTTGCCGCCCCCGTTCATTACCGAAGAGGAGAAAGAGATCAGGAGGTAAATAAAACAGCCGCCTGGTGTTCCAAAGGGAGGGAAAGAAAATTGGAGAGAAAAAACAGGTGGGACTGAAAGCAAAACTAGGCCAGGCACGTTTTTTGTTGCAATAATTATATGATTGAGGTAATTTACTTATATTTTTGATGAAGTGGATGTCATTATTGTTATTGTTACGATTATTGAAAATCATAATGATTGTTTGGCTTGTGGTGATGGTGATGGTGGTGTAGTAGTAGTAGTAGTAGTAGTAGTAGTAGTACTAGTAGTAGTAGTAGTAGTAGTAGTAGTAGTAGTAGTAGTAGTAGTAGTAGTAGTAGTATGAATGATAATAATAACTGATAAAACGAAGGAAAATGAGGAAGCGTTATCATCTTCCAGAACGAGGAGGAGGAGGAGGAGGAGGAGAAGGAGGAGGAGGAGGAGGAGGAGGAGGAGGAGGAGGAGGAGGAGGAGGAGGAGGAGAAGGAGAAGGAGAAGGAGGAGGAGGAGGAGGAGGAGAAGGAGAAGGAGGAGGAGGAGGAGGAAGAGAAGGAGGAGGAAGAGGAGGAGGAGGAGGAGGAGGAAGAGAAGGAGGAGGAAGAGGAGGAGGAGGAGGAGGAGGAGGAGGAGGAAGAGGAAGAGGAAGAGGAGGAGGAGGAGGAGGAGGAGGAGGAGGAAGAGGAAGAGGAAGAGGAAGAGGAGGAAGAGGAGAAGGAGGAGAAGGAGAAGGAACAGGAGGAGGAGGAGGGAGGAGGAGGAGGAGGAGGAGGAGGAGGAGGAGGAGGAGGAGGAGGAGGAGGAGGAGGAGGAGAGGAAGAGGAAGAGGAAGAGGAAGAGGAAGAGGAAGAGGAGGAAGAGGAAGAGGAAGAGGAAGAGGAGGAGGAGGAAGAGGAGACATGACGCAACAACAATAGATACGCTTCTTACACTCTGTTCGGAACAATATAAAAGTAGTGGAGACGTACACACACACACACACACACACACACACACACACACACACACACACAACACACAATAATCAACAAACAAGTTTCTAGATTACGTTTTCATTAACAATACTTAAAAAAGACTTCCCTGACTCTAATAAACACAAGCCTATCACGGCCTAACTTCCACCCTCCTCCTCCTCCTCCTCCTCCTCCTCCTCCTCCTCCTCCTCCTCCTCCTCTTCTTCTTCTTCTTCCTCTTCCTCTTCCTCTTCCTCTTCCTCTTCCTCTTCCTCTTCCTCCTCCTCCTCCTCCTCCTCCTCCTCCTCCTCCTCCTCTGGTGGGATGGGTGGGTGGGGAGGAGCCTTCTGCTTTCCTGTCCTGTCTCTCACACTGTGTAGTTAGTATAGAATAGTTAACCAAGCAGCCTAGTAAGGACCTCAGGGTCTGTTGTTGCTTGGACTTTCCTTTGTATTCCTCCTCCTCCTCCTCCTCCTCCTCCTCCTCCTCCTCCTCCTCCTCCTCCTCCTCCTCCTCCTCCTCCTGTTCTTCCTCCTACTTTTCCACTCTTCTAAGCCTCGCTCTATAGATGGACGCAATTATCGGAGTGAATAGAGAGCAAATGCATCAATTGGTTCACAATGATCGACTGACTGACTCATTTGGGGATACGTGTGTGTGTGTGTGTGTGTGTGTGTGTAATTCACTTCGGTCGTCTGCTGGTCACCCAGCCAGTCTTCCCCATTACGGAGCGAGCTCAGAGCTCATAGACCGATCTTCTGGTAGGACTGAGACCACAACACACTCCACACACCAGGAAAGCGAGGTCACAACCCCTCGAGTTACATCCCGTACCTATTTACTGCTAGGTGAACAGGGGCCACACATTAAGAGGCTTGCCCATTTGCCTCGCCGCTTACCGGGAATTCGAACCAGGGGCTCTCGATTGTGAGTCGAGCGTGCTAACCACTATACTACGTGTGTGTGTGTGTGTGTGTGTGTGTGTGTGTGTGTGTGTGTGTGTGTGTGTGTGTGTGTGTGTGTGTGTGTGTGTGTGTGTGTGTGTGTGTAAAAATAGTTCGTACTCTGATATACTAAATTACTTTGAAACAAAAGAAAAAGGAAAGAAAGTAAATTGAAAAGGCATTTAATACCTCTTCTCTTTCCACCTCGTCCTATTCCGCCTTCTCTTTTTCCTACTCCTCCTATTCCTCCTCCTTCTTCCTCCTCCTATTCCTCCTCCTCTTCCTCCTCCGTCGTCCTTCTCCAACTCAATTCTTTCGTTTTTTTAATTCTTTTTGTTTTGTTTTCCTTTTTCTATTCCTCTTTCTCTTGTTATTTCTTTCCCATTCGCATCTTCGTCCTCACCACTACCACACCAACGACCAATACCACCACTACCACCACCACCACCATCACCATCCTGTGAGACAAAGACAACAAGAGGTGCCGTCCACAATTATCTTCATCCCACTGAATTGCGTCTCATCATGCGCTAGATTAATGTGTTGTTTTCTGCGCATTCCTAACGTGCTGAACGGCCGCCCTTATTTAGCATCTCATATACCACTACGTAGTTAGTGTGTGTGTGTGTGTGTGTGTGTGTGTGTGTGTGTGTGTGTGTCTCTCTCTCTCTCTCTCTCTCTCTCTCTCTCTCTCTCTCTCTCTCTCTCTCTCTCTCTCTGGTTGTGATGTTAGCGAGTACAATAGTGATTTAGTCAGTCTCTCTCTCTCTCTCTCTCTCTCTCTCTCTCTCTCTCTCTCTCTCTCTCTCTCTCTCTGGTTGTGATGTTAGCGAGTACAATAGTGATGTAGTCAGTCTCTCTCTCTCTCTCTCTCTCTCTCTCTCTCTCTCTCTCTCTCTCTCTCTCTCTCTCTCTCTCTCTCTCTCTCTGGTCGTGATGACGTCAGTGAGTACAATAGTGCCGCCGGTAGTAGTAGTAGTAGTAGCAGTACCAGTAGAAGTAGAAGTAGCAGTAGCAGTAGTAGTATCAGCAGCAGTAGTAATAACAAAATCTAGCATATGAACCATCTAAAATACATCATATATGAGACAATAACATCAACGCATTCCTTTTTCATCTCAATCCTTAGCTGCCTCTTCTTCCCACACCAATTTGAGCTTTGTACGTAAGTCTTCACTCGCTCCTCACCCAAGCCAGAACAGAAAAGTTGGATTATCACCTTTGTTAGTCAGTGTACTCGAGCATTCATGATAAGCTAATGCGTGCAAAAGTTTTGGTCTAGTGACTGAAAAGTGGAATGTGCAGAAAGTGTCTCTGGTTCACGCTAATCTTGATGTACTGTACGTGGTTAATTTCAGACTACTCTTTTGCCGAGTTAGAAAGCGAAAATTCCTTTGCGTGACTGCATGGGAATATAACTGTATAATTGGTGCACTTTCTCTCTCTCTCTCTCTCTCTCTCTCTCTCTCTCTCTCTCTCTCTCTCTCTCTCTCTCTCTCTCTCTCTCTCTCTCTCTCTCTCTCTCTCTCTCTCTCTCTCTCTCTCTCTCCATAATTTTAAATGAAAACACGTTGTCTTATTTTAGTCAATTTCGGTGTTTTCTTATAATTTTTGGTCAAGAATAGGTTTGAATGGAGGAGGAGGAGGAGGAGGAGGAGGAGGAGGAGGAGGAGGAGGAGGAGCAGGGAAGACAGTGCGGAAATGTGCGTCATATCAAGTGGGTGAGGGAAATATTAGTCTGCCCCTCTCTCCATGTGCAAGGCGAAGGAATGAACACTTTTAACACCTAAAACATTCCACAGGTTATGAATAATATATTTCTACCCTCTCATCGGACTTGTTTACAAATTCAATACTACATACATGCATATGCACACACCAAGAAAACTACGAACACACACACACACACACACACACACACACACACACACACACACACACACACACACACACACACACACACACACACACATTCCCTTCCCTCTTATACCAGGAAACGCCCTTTCTACCACAATTTACCACAATCTCTCTCTCTCTCTCTCTCTCTCTCTCTCTCTCTCTCTCTCTCTCTCTCTCTCTCTCTCTCTCTCTACTTTCTAAACTCTGAGTAAGCCCACGCCAATTTCTCGATCCCAGAATCCCAAATCTTTCCCTGCCTCGGTTTCTTCTCAAGTGAGAATGTCTGAGAAGTTACTCGCGACCACGACATGGCGATGCAGGACTTACTGAGTGTAACTTGAATAATCTTGTTGCGCCGGCTGACTTCGTGGCGCGGCGTGGAGATAAGTAAGGGAAGAGAGAAGAGATGATGAGACGATAAGATTGCAGAGAAGAGGATAGTTCAAATGAGAGGAGAAAAATGAGGATTGAACTGAAAAGGAGAGGACAGATCAGTAAGGAAAGAGTAGATGAGAATAGAATAACGGAAGAGATGATAATAGAAGAGATAAAAGAAAATAAGAAAAGAGGTTAAATATGGAATATGTAGAATAAAAAGGATGTAATAACAGGATAGGATTGAGGAGAGGAGAGGGGAGGAGTGGCGAGGAAAGACGGTAAGAAAAAAGAGTAACGCAATACACAACAGATCAAAGTAATGGAGGAGAGGATAATAAAAAAAAAAACGACATATAGCTTAGAAGAAAAGAGGCAAGTTGAAAGGGAAGATGAGATGAAAAGTAAAGAAAGGGTCTGAAGGAGAGTAAAGAAGAGCACAAGGAAGAGAAGAAAGGAGAAAAGAGGGGGATGAAAAGGGTCTAAGGAGAGCACCAGAAAAGAAAAGGTAGCAAATGAACGTGAATGGAAGGGCAGAAGATGAAAGGAGAGGAGAGAAATAGGAGAGAAAACAAATAGAACAGAAGATAAAGGAGGAAAGAATGGAAGACAACACATAAAAAGACTAAAAACGAAAAAAATGAAACGAGGAAAGAGACAAAAGGAAAGAAACCACAAATTTTCGAAGAGACTGGAAAATACGAAGGACGAAAGACAACAAAGGGAGAGAAAGAAAAGAAGTGAAAAACGAGCTGGAATGAGAGAATAAGAGAGCATTAAAGAGAAGAAAAATAAGAAGAGAGAGTCAACACTTCCCTACGGCCCTTACTGAGAGAGAGAGAGAGAGAGAGAGAGAGAGAGAGAGAGAGAGAGAGAGAGAGAGAGAGAGAGAGAGAGAGAGAGAGAGAGAGAGAGAGAGAGAGAGAGAGAGAGAGAGAGAGAATACAAAGAGAACCCCAACTCTCTCATTCCCCTCTCCCACCCTCCGACGCTTTTCCTTCTCCCCCCTTTCACCCCCCACAACACACACACGGCCTAAAAACACACGTGACTAATGGTTGGCATCTTAATGTGTCGCCTCGCCAGCCTTCCTCCTGCCTTATAATGTACGGGCGGGGTCGACGACACTCCTGCTGGGGTTGGTGGTGTAAGGTTTATTAGAATTGTTATCGTGGTGGTGGTGGTGGTGGTGTTAATAATAATAGTAACGAGAATTGTGTTGGTAGTGCTGGTGATAACAGTAGTAGTAGTAGTAGTAGTAGTAGTAGTAGTAGTAGTAGTAGTAGTAGTAGTAGTAGTAGTAGTAGTAGTAGTAGTAGTAGTAACAGTAGTAATAGTAGTAGTAATAGTAGTAGTAACAGTAGTAGAAGTAGTTGTAGTAGTTGTTGTAGTAGTAATAGCAGCAGCAGCAGCAGCAGCAGCAGTAGTAGTAGTAGTAGTAGTAACAGTAGTAGTAGTAGTAGTAGTAGTAGTAGTAGTAGTAGTAGTAGTAGTAGTAGTAGTAGTAGTAGTAGTAGTAGTGGCACTAAAAAGAAAAACATCACTCATTGAAACACACACACACACACACACACACACACACACACACACACACACACACACACACACACACCAATAAAAACTAACTTACACAATACACACTTACCTAAAAGCACTTCTTTCCTCGCTCCTTCCCTCACTCACGCCCTTCGCAAACCCGTCATTCTTTCCTCCATGCCCATCCACTCTTCCTTCCTCCCTGTTCCCTCCTTCCTCCTTTCCTTCCCTTCCACTCCCATCCAGCCTCTTAATTCTGATCCGCAGGTAAACATCCCATCAAGAGGACAGGTGGGAGAAAAGGGAACAGAAAACCAGGTAAGAGAGCAAAAAAAGGAAGAGAAACAGAGACGAGGAGAGAGAGAGAGAGAGAGAGAGAGAGAGAGAGAGAGAGAGAGAGAGAGAGAGAGAGAGAGAGAGAGAGAGAGAGAGAGAGAGAGAGAGAGAGAGAGAGAGAGAGAGAAAATTAAAACATGAACGAAAAAAAAGACGATAAAGAGAGAGGAGGTAATGAAGTAATATATAGATAATGTAATGATAAACAATGAGGAGGAGGAGGAGGAGGAGGAGGAGGAGGAGGAGGTGAGAGAAGAGGGATGGAGTTTTAAGGTACGCGAGGAGGGTAATCAGAACAGACGAGAGACTGGAGAGAAGGGAAAATGGAGAGGGTAGAGGCTGCTGCTGAAGAGAGACTCTGGGACTTGAGGAGTTAATTAAATGAGCGGAAATTAATATTACGTGAGAAAGAGAGAGAGAGAGAGAGAGAGAGAGAGAGAGAGAGAGAGAGAGAGAATGAATTTAACTATCTCTACTTCAGCGCATCACACTTTACGCTAATTAATTACACGCCTTCCTCATTCATTTCTCTCCTTCAGCTTATTAAGTCTCTCATTCCATGCCTTCACTAACTCAAATTCCTTCCACATTTGTTCTCCTCAGTGTAGCTTCTTTTCCTCCTGTCAGCTGCTCTTCCCTTCCACCTACATCCATTTGTCTATCTTCCACTCCCTCTCTACCTGCCTGTCTTCCATTCCTAAGTCTTCCTCCACCTTGCACACTGATTTGGTTTTGGATCAATCCCGCAAGGTTATAGATATCTAACTTTGTTTTCTTCTATTTGTGAGAGAATCTGGAATCCCTTTTAAGATTTTAGCTCCTTTCCTTTAAAATCTCAGGTTGTAGATATTTAAATTTATTTCCTTCTCGTATGAAAAAAATAAGTGAGTAAATTTCCTGAAATTCTTATTATGAGACGTGAGCTTCTATCGTAAGCAATCTCTTGTTACACATTGTCGAGTTTGTTTTCAAATTTCAGTCTAAAGCCTCTACTAATGCACATTAAATCTTCTCTAAATCCTCTATAAGACGCAAACTCCTTTTAAGCTTGCTGTCTGAGTCTACGAATTCAATCTTTCTCTGAATTTCTCTGGATTTATTTGTGAAGGTGAAGTAAAATTTCAATCCACTATTCTTTATTTCATTTAGGTGTTGAGCATTAAAATGAGGGACTGGATTACGACTTCGGCCTGGCGATTAATTTGTAGTTCAAAGTATAAGTAACCTATTTTTATCACTACGTTCTTATTGTTTAGTAAAACAGAAGCATATTAATTCTCAAAATATTTACCCATGAATGTTAATTAATGTCTATTGCAATCATAACATTTCACGCCTAACTTTTTCCTTAATATTACGTAAAGCAAAGAAATAATGACGCATAAGCAACAATGCACATCCATAGAAAACAATATGCACTTTAAAATAACCAATAAGAAAAAAAAGAAAGCGACTAATAGGAGGGATCTTCCAATTCCCACCCAGTGTGAAATTTAAGCAACAATTCACACCAATAAAACGACTGTAGACGGTATTTACAAGCACCAACATAAAGGAAAAAGTGAACAAACGGAACTGTTTCTCGTTTTCATGCAAGTGTGTTTTGTAACTAATGTATTCCTTTGACGGTCATTCCTTACTCTTCCTAGGACTGTAAAAATAGTTTATGTAAAGATACTTGACAGAAAAAGAGAAAAAGATGATTACAGAAATACTTGTAAGAGATTAGCACAAAAAGAGAAGCTAATAATATGGTAATAGAGGAGGTAAAAATAGAAAGGAAGGTCTCTCTGATCAAGATGCCACGTTTCTGGTAACAGTGGAAGGGTTCATCTCCCTCACAGACTTCCCTTCCATAATAACCTGAATAGGAAGCCACCGAAAGCTGACACCAGAAGGGAGTTGATACTTACAAAACTTGGAGAGTGCAACAGAACATTATCCCATCCCCCACCTCCCTCTCTCTCTCTCTCTCTCTCTCTCTCTCTCTCTCTCTCTCTCTCTCTCTCTCTCTCTCTCTGTTGTTGCTGCTGCTGCTGCTGCTGCTGCTGCTGCTGCCTAAGTTAGCCTGGAGAACATAAACTACTGAGAGATCAAAAGATTATTGCAGACTTTCCTTCCGCAAGATTCGAAAAGGAGGAGGAGGAGGAGGAGGAGGAGGAGGAGGAGGAGGATTACACAAGATAACCAAATAGCAGCAGACCTTTAAGAATTTGCATGGTTGTTTGGGAACTAATCTTAACTATTTGGTAAAAAGACAAATGGGTAGATAGGAGGAGGAGGAGGAGGAGGAGGAGGAGGAGGAGGAGGAGGAGGAGGAGGAGGAGGAGGAGGAGGAGGAACAATAACAAAAACATAAAAAAACAATAACAGCAACAATTCACACAGCAGAAGACTCCTGAATCAACATCACAAAGCACCACCAACAGAACACTCACCCTAAAATCACATCAACTTCAATTCCACTGTGCCAGAGCAGCGACAGTCGAACCGTGCAGGCACAACGAAACAAAGAATCAAATAGGAAAAAAAATGAAAAAAAATGAAAAAAACAATAAAAAAAAGGCATATGAACTGGATGAAATCGACGCCAATATATCTCCGTTACACTTCACGTTCTTTCTCTCCATATCGTTTTAAAAAGCAATAATGGAGGATCAGTGATCGAGGCGAGGACAGCAGCAGCAAAATAAAAAAAAGAAAAAAAAAGAAAATAAAAAAGCTTCGCCAGATCGGTCCTCGCAGTCCAACCCAACCAAACATCTCCACCACCACCACCACCACCACCACCACCACCACTACCACCAGCACCCGCCGCCGTCTCCCAGCACAAGTAAAAATGTACAGTATTAACTAAAATCTTCCTTTCATTCACTCTACCGAGAAAAGAGAGAGAGAGAGAGAGAGAGAGAATATAGATGGCAAGCTACAGTGGAAGAGCTGAACAGGAGACAGTAATAGGAAGGTTAGTTAGTTAGTTAACTGTGTGTGTGTGTGTGTGTGTGTGTGTGTGTGTGTGTGTGTGTGTGTGTGTGTGTGTGTGTGTGTGTGTGTGTGTGTGTGTGTGTGTGTGTGTGTGTGTGTGTGTGTGTGTGTGTGTGTGTGTGTGTGTGTGTTCACTGTTTGATCTGCTGCAGTCTCTGACGAGACAGCCAGACGTTACCCTACGGAACGAGCTCAGAGCTCATTATTTCCGATCTTCGGATAGGCCGAGACCAGGCACACACCACACACCGGGACAACAAGGTCACAACTCCTCGATTTACATCCCATACCTACTCACTGCTAGGTGAACAGGGGCTACACGTGAAAGGAGACACACCCAAATATCTCCACCCGGCCGGGGAATCGAATCCCGGTCCTCTGGCTTGTGAAGCTTGTGAAGCGCTCTAACCACTGAGCTACCGAGTGTGTGTGTGTGTGTGTGTGTGTGTGTGTGTGTGTGTGTGTGTGTGTGTGTGTGTGTGTGTGTGTGTGTGTGTGTGTCGTACCATAACATTAACAAGTATGAGGCGAGGAAGGGAACCCAGCGACCCTTGATTACCTTTCCTAACCAGAGTCCCCTCAGTGTCATTCCATCCCGCTCCTCATCCTGATTGGCGGGATCACTCTGACCGTGGCGCGGATCCTGATGCTTCTCTCAATGCCTGTTCACCTGTACACCTGCCCCTACTTAGCTGATTGCTTCCGTAGGTGTATTCTACTCAGGCATTTAACGAGTATATTGCTCAACTTGGAGCGGTTTCTGTTACTCGGCTTCTCTCTGTCTGTCTGTCTCGCTATCTTCCCTCTCCTCTGTCCGTCTCTCTGTGCCACCTCAACTCCAGTATGTGATGTAATGTTGCGCCTCGTGAGTAAGAACCTGTCCCTCCCGCAGTGCACAGGAAGGTATGGGGTGATGCAACGATGAGACACGTAACTGGTGGAAATCTTGTAAGGTGATCATGAAAGTAACATTTCGATATGATGAATCTTCAGAGGAGTAGTGTTATGTGAAGAATATTTTCG
This sequence comes from Portunus trituberculatus, assembly GCF_017591435.1. NCBI lineage: Eukaryota > Metazoa > Arthropoda > Malacostraca > Decapoda > Portunidae > Portunus > Portunus trituberculatus. The sequence continues at coordinate 20,009,450 of NC_059298.1, read as the reverse complement.
TACAATAAATATTAATATAAAATTATATATATATATATATATATATATATATATATATATATATATATATATATATATATATATATATATATATATATATATATATATATATATATATATATATATATATATATATATATATATATATATATATATATATACACACACATTTTTTATATATATATATATATATATATATATATACACACACACACATTTTATATATATATATATATATATATATATATATATATATATATATATATATATATATATATATATACACACACACACATTTTATATATATATATATATATATATATATATATATATATATATATATATATATATATATATATATATATATATATATATATATATATATATATATATATATATATATATATATATATATATATATATATATATATATATATATATATATATATATATATATATATATATATATATATATATATATATATATATATATATATATATACACACACACACACACACACACACATTTATATATATATATATATATATATATATATATATATATATATATATATATATATATATATATAGATAGATAGATAGATAGATAGATAGATAGATAGATAGATAGATAGATAGATAGATAGATAGATAGATAGATAGATAGATAGATAGATAGATAGATAGGTAGATATAGATATACGGTGTGTGTGTGTGTGTGTGTGTGTGTGTGTGTGTGTGTGTGTGTGTGTGTGTGTGTGTGTGTGTGTGTGTGTGTGTGTGTGTGTGTGTGTGTGTGTGTGTGTGTGTGTTAATTTTTTCCCTTGAAGATCAGATATTGTGTTCAAGAAAATTATTTGGTTAATAAGGAAAATTAATATTATATGATGAATAACTATTTAATCCCTTCAGTCCTGGGATGCCTTTTTAACATGATTTTTGTGTATAATTAAATTATTTTATTGACATCAGGAGGGGTCTATGGAGGTCAGAAGATTAATGGCCAGAATCTTCACTATATCAACCCCATATGAGTTTGAGAATCTGTGTAAAACCACCAAAGAGTAAGCTGAATGTGGAAACGTGTCATGGTTCTGAAGGGGCTAACTGGAACACATAACCCTAAAAACAACTTATATTGAAGATATAAACCAAGAATATATCCACTTACACAAACCACTCATATTAAACGAACACGAAAACCTCGCAATTATACAGTACATACATGACTTAAAAAGAAAAAAACACGCAATCATTTCAAAACAACGAAAAGTCTAAATAAAACACAAGATCTGTCTATACACTTATTAGAACCTTCCTCATGCCTGCAGCCAGTGCGTGACTCTATTAACCTGAAACACGGGAGGGAAAACTTAAACCCCAATAGAGTCGTAAGTCTACAAGCACTTCGTGAGGCGTCAAGATACAAATGCCGCTTCCTGGAGACTTGGCAGCGTGGTAAATGTTGTCCTCTGTAACCCACTTGACTTCTTTCTCGATAAGGAAAAAGATCGAGAGGCATAAAAGAGAACTTCCTGTATGAGAACTGAGGTTTATATCAAGCTTCTTTTAATGTTTGAAACTTTTAAATATTGATGCTAATGGTAATAATTGTGATGTCCAGAACTAATTACTTTAATTGACTCTGAACTTAAAATACAATATAATAATACTGTAACAGCCTGAGATGTCTTATTATTTATCCTACTACATTTATGCAACTGTGTAGTGATTTTATATTCCTCTAACTAAGCTACTTCAGATAAGATTAAGCCAGGTAAGGTCAGGTTAGTCACTGAGCAAGACGGTTACGACAGAAGTGACCTAATACTTGTGGCTGGTGAGTTTTCAACCTTGGCGTTTGGATATGGTGCAGGATATTTCAAAATAGTGCTCCCTCACCCCTCTCTTTCATCTTTCCTCGCTTTCGTTCCGGTGTTACGAGTCGAGGAGGTTATGTAAGACAAAAGGTGTGGGATGGCTGGAAAGCTGACTGTTTTGTGTTGCTTGAGAATTCTTTTGTGTGTGAAGTGTGACGTCGGAGAGAGTATGGATTTCTTGTATACGTCTCTCTCTCTCTCTCTCTCTCTCTCTCTCTCTCTCTCTCTCTCTCTCTCTCTCTCTCTCTCTCTCTACTACGCATGTTACAATAATCATTCGAGCGTTGCAACAAGCCTAAAGAAGAGAGAGAGAGAGAGAGAGAGAGAGAGAGAGAGAGAGAGAGAGAGAGAGAGAGAGAGAGAGAGAGAGAGAGAGAGAGAGAAAATATCACACTAGAGGACTGACACAAATTTCTGCAGTCTTCCTTGTCCCCTGCTCGTCAATTATTACAGACAATTAAAAGCAACACTTCCAATCTCTCAATACAGCTCACACTTTCCACCGCCTTCCTTTACATTACCTGTGTTGTTACTCTATGATATATTCCACACGGAGACTCTAAGTATATACACGTATTTATTTCTATTATATTCACTAGTTTTTTTTTTTTTCATTCTAATATACAAGAGAATGTTACTGTGCTATATCATCAAAGTGCAGTTAACTAAATTCGAGGCTCAATATGCAGCAAAATACACTGTCTTTTTTTGTGTGTATATGCTGGTGTGTAAGTGCATTACTGGCACAGCTCTTCATGTATGTACGCACGTTATGTTATTAGCCAGCACTCATCAACCACTTATCGCCTGTAATAGCCTTGAAAAACTCGCAAATATTCTTTCCCTCGCGTGTGAATGGCGGCTCAAACACACACACACACACACACACACACACACACACACACACACACACACACACACACACTGACTGAACCTGAGCACACCTGAACTAACTTTTTACAGACTCCACGCCATGTCTGTGGCCTCCTCATTTAGTCTTTTTGATCCTAAACTAAACTAAACTTCTCTCACTTAATTACTTGAACTTTGAACGGCAGAAATTAAGCGTTTACGTAACAGCGTCTTCTGGCAACACTTGCAGTATTTCGCCAGTGTTGCCATTACGGGTGCGCGGTGTTGTTTTGTGAGCGGATCAGTGGGGGGACACATGCAAACTAAACGGTAATGGGTCACGGCAGGGGGAGAATTGATACAGGCAATGCACGCTCCCTCTATGGCCAGTGTGTGTAATATGGACCCATATTTATTCAGATTGAGCGAATCCAGCAGGGGGTCGAGGGAGCAAGAATGGTCAAACCTCCATGAAATAAGGTTAGAATTTGGCTATACGAGTCTTGAATAGAATATAGAGATAATAAAGGCTTCAAACTGAGAAAAATCAACATTAGTAGATAAACATATAAATGAATAAACAAAACGTAAGTATCAACTGAATTTTAATCGCAGCATACAAAAAATCCTGAAAATTTGAACCAGTTAGAACAAAACAAACAATCCATGTTACCTTAAGCTCACCAGCATCCACTCTTGATTGATCTCCTTCGAAGTAGCACCACTCTTGACTCCCTCCCCAATAGCTCACCTGCGGAGAAAAAGAAACAAGAGTCAAACCATGGGAACAATCAAACCACACACTACCTTCCTTATACCAAGAAAGAATGGAAGAGCGACTGGTGCTGCACGTGGTGGTGGGTTTTGTCTTACCCTGTCTCATTCCATCTCACGCCAGGCCATGTTTCAGCAGTCCCTCACCGCAAGGCCCTCTCTTCTATTCCAGTCAGACGCACCGTGGTTCGTTTACCGCCTCCCCATTCTCAATCCTGCCCCGTCTTATCCCTACGTCTTACCCTTTCTCCGCCTCACTATTCCTCCCAGTCCCTTCTCGTCCCATTGCCACAAACCTACAAAAAGGAGAGCTACACAATAAAGAGAGGCCAGACGGTCTTTTTCTCATGCCCTAAACTTTCCACACGGTCTCACAAACTCTCTAAATGAACCTTTCGGGATTCCTTTCACACCCAGCTGCACCATTCGTGAGAAAAGAACATCACCCAAAGCATCAGGTTCTGCTAAACTTTGATGTTCATTTGCTGTGTAGACGTGCGAATATATAGTTAAGTTTACACGTGATTATTATTCAAAGATACGTCTCTAACAAGAAAGTAATATAAATAATTTGACGAGAAGGATTGTAAGTAGTTTTAAGTGAGCTAATTTAGGTTTTCTACCTTTCTAATGCCTGAAATCATTCATAAAATAAAATAAAAAAATTTTAAGACACTTGCTAAATTGAATTAGTTTTCTCTGGACAATCCATCACGGCTGAATTTAGGAAGAAGTATTGATTTACATGTAAAAGGAAGTGCTGATATATTCATACAGCTGATTTACAGTGCTACGTCACGAAGCAGGAATAAAACTGACTGCAGGTGTTTCTGTAAAAAGAAAAAAAAAAAAAAAAACTTCCGAGACCTAAGCAATATGTGAGGATAGGATCAAAATTGACTCCTTATATAAACTTAAGTGACGGAATAAACTAACAAGATGAGCAAATTTTAAAGGAGATGACAGGTTAACTTCAAACACGGCTCTCATATCAGCTCCTTGCCGCCCTCAGGTGTGTGACGGGCGGGCAGGTGAAGGGCGGCGCGACGCACAGTCAGGGTGGACGTCGGCTCAAAGGACGCTGCCAAATGGGGGAAGAGGAGCTGAGTGACGCAAGGTTTGTATGAAGTGCCGTGAAGTGCCACTCATCGCGAGGCCAAGACAAGTACACACACACACACACACACACACACACACACACACACACACACACACACACACACACACACACACACTTACAATTTGTACAGTTATCTATTTACAGAGTCAGGTAAACACACACACACACACACACACACACACACACACACACACACACACACACACACACACACACACACACACGTGCTTCTAATCTGTACATTTATCTATTCACATCCATCAAAGTTGATCCAGAAGCAAACACGAGATAAAATCACGGCCTGGGTTGCCGTCACTCGCTTGGGAGAAAGCACAAGGGAAGAGAGAAAAGACAACCATTTCAAGATGACCGTTTCAGTCCACCTCATAAACTTTATATTTGACCTCACTGGTAATCGAGTGACCACCTTAACCGCCATTCGGTGCCTTCTCTTTCCTTTCTGAAGTTGGAAATAACCTTATCTGTCCCACCTTAACTTTTATTTTACTTCATTTTTTTTTTTTTCATCTCTGATCATGGGGAAAAAACTAGTGAAAAAAAAAAGAGATACACTGAAGGTGCTAGTCACTCAAGAAGTCTGTTAAAAGAAAAAGTCCGAATCTATTGAATCGAAGGTGTTTCCTTTGTAGTACAAAAAGAAGAGAGTACTTCCATCATCTTTCAACGAGAGGAAAATAGGGAAAACCTCACAAGCAAGAACAGCCACATACAAATAAACTCCTTGGCATAAGGTTCCGCGTCAGGAAAACCCGTCTTCATTAATGTCAGCAGAGAAAGCAAAACAACTTCCTCACCATCTCTTAACACGCACAAGAGAACAAACATGAACGTAACTAACTGTAAACATTACCCCGGGTAAACTCTTTCACATTACTTTCTGCGTCAAGAAAATTAGGTTAAGCCAAAACACCACTAACTTCAACACCATCTCTAACAAGAGCAAGACAACGAACATGAACATAACTAACAGCAAACTTCTTCACAATGATGAAGACTAAATGCATTACACTTGTCCTCGCTCGCGTCCTTTACCAGTCTTACAACCTCAGAGCCCATACTTCAAATAATTTCGTCTCCTCATAAGCACTTCATTCAAACGCCAAGGAGATGATTAGTAAGGTTTCCAGGTGTATTTTTTTCACTTAAATATGCAGAATAAACCGTTTAATACCAATGAAATCATGAAACACCTTTGAAAACCACAATAACTTTCACTAGAAACTAGATTATCAGAACCTAATAAAAGTTGTGATAAGGCACCGGTGTTTAAAAGGACGAACACCCCAGCGTTATATAGGATTAATTAATTAGGTTTAAATATTAATTTTAGTCTATTGTACAATGGTTATTTTTGTATTTTCAAATTACAAAGCTTCATATCCTAAGTATGCATGTATTTAAAATCTTGTGTGACACTCCATCATTTCATACCATATGCAGTACGATGTAATAGATGCAGGTCATTATACCTTACAATTCAGGAGTCTTCACCCCCAATCCACGTTACTGAAACGATGATCAATGTGTGTCACTCGTCTATCTTATCAGAGCCTCTAAACGTCATGGTTAGCAGGAGATAAGATGACATAGGAGCAGGAGGAGGAAAACAATATGAACCTTGCAGATCAAGTAAACCTGTCATTTTTTCTCTCCATTAACTCTTCATCCTCCCCCATCTTCCTCTACCTCTATTTTCCGTCTCCATACATCTTCTCCCGCCCCAGCAAAGAACACAACCTCTTAACCAAACACCCCTCTCCTTCCTTAGCACGTTTTATCTCCGCACACTATCTATACCTTCCTAATACTCCCACCTCCCACTACCACTCCCACCTGATGTACCTTCCTTCACCTGTGCGGAGGGAGGGGCGGTGTGGAGCTAGTGAGGACAGCTATTACCCTCTCCTCAAATAATAAACACAAATAAAGTAGTCTCAGCTTTTTCCCTTCCTCTAAAACAAGCAGAGCGAGAGAGGAAGTGTGTGTGTGTGTGTGTGTGTGTGTGTGTGTGTGTGTGTGTGTGTGTGTGTGTGTGTGTGTGTGTGTGTGTGTGTGTGTGTGTGTGTGTGTTTTGGCTGAACATTCATTCCTGTGTATAAATTTAATATAGTTTCCCACTTCCTTATCATTATAATTACTGCAACGTCATCATACTCAGTTTCTCTCTCTCTCTCTCTCTCTCTCTCTCTCTCTCTCTCTTTCTCTCTCGGGTGGTGTAAAAAAAAGGGGTTTCTTATCCTTAACAGACTCAATAATATCACAGTTGGAGACAAAACCGCTGACTAGCCAGTGTTTCCTGCCAGCCATAAATATTAATACCCACTAAGGTCTTGCCAAGTGAGACTATTTATATATTCTTCTTCCACTGAAGATTTATGAAGTGATGGCTTGCGATTAAATGACCAGCTTTTATCACTATTTTATTCGTTATTTCATATTCACAACTTTTTATGTATTTATAAGCAGGAAGCTTTTCTTTTATTATTTTCTTCTTAAAATTAACATCTAGTTGGCTTTTCTTTTTTTTCTTATTTTCTTTCGTTTATTTCCTATTCAATTTCGTCCTTGTCGCTGACGCATTTCAATACACTGGAAAAACTCAAATAAAGCAATAACGCACAAATCACCTCACTTTTATTGCTGTCATGAATGTATATGCTCTCTCTCTCTCTCTCTCTCTCTCTCTCTCTCTCTCTCTCTCTCTCTCTCTCTCTCGGGAGAGTAACTGTGCACAGGTTTCTCTTTTATTAGTGTCATTGGTGTCCTTCAGGGTTCATCCGCCACTTCCATTAGTTGCTCAAATAAAAAGCCACAACGCAACACAGCCACGGCCGTCGCTATCATCGCCACTGGTTGCCTCCCTGCACAGTGGAGGCGCTGCGTGGAGACCGGGCACCGAGGGGAGGCCTGTGTGAATGCAGGGGCTAGACTTTTTGTTCACGGTAAAAGTTTTGTCATTCCTCATTCTGCCGAAGTGGAGGTATTGCGGTGGTGGTGAAATTTGTTTTCAGTCTGGTCTAAGGGTTATGTCACTGCAGGTTTTTTCCTTTTATTTTTATCTATTTATTTTTAATGCGTAGGGAGGTGGAAGGGACTACAGAAGTAAGTGTGTTAATGAAATAAAGTCGTTTGTTGATAGAAAAATGTTTTGCGGTCCTTGGGTTTTTTTTTTTTTTTTCATTTTTATATAAAAGGCACTTATAGGAAACTTCTTTTATAATTGACATTCTTTTAAGACGAGCATTTTAGGTGGGCGTTTCTTTTCTCTCTCAATCTATCTCTCTTCAAAGTTTTCTTTCCTTTCCCAGATTCTTAGAAACGTGAAAAAAGCATACTGATGGACATTTTTTTTTTCAATCGCGATTCTTGCGTCATAAAGGTAAGTGTACACTAACACAACGATAGTTTAGATGATACTCTCCGCTTTCAGAAACATTCCTTCAGACACGTACTGCGCCAAGGGTAACGTCACACCACTTCTTCCCACTATCCCTCACGATAACCCTTTATTGCGTGAATGAGTGACTCACGCACCCTAATACTTCCTCACGCCCTCGAGCAGATGAGAGACAGATGGTGCAGCGGCGTGGCCGAAGAGAAGAGGAGCATAGTAGCTTAGCTGCAGCATTTCCTTCACCCAACATAAAAAAAAAAAGCAAGTATTCAAATCAAAGACCAATGCACAAAAACGTTTTAATTCCTCGCCACGACTATTTTCTAAGGCCAGAAAGATGATTAAGAGGATTCTTGAGAGCTTTTTCTTTATGTTAACGATGTAGATATCTAGTTAATCTGTCAATGGAAGCGTAAAAACACATTTAAAAACCTGTATAACCTCAATTAAAGTCCCTTGAACATAGTGAAGGTGCAGCACGGAAGTATTTCACAATATTTTCCCGGTATTAAGTAAGGACGACCCACGAAGGCTTACTAATGCCACATCCAAGAACGATATTGGAACAGACACACTTCTAAACGACGGTGAGGCGCCTATACCCTCCTGCAGCCTCTCCCACCACGCCTCCTCCTGCTCTACCTCCTCGCTCTGCACCTTCCATAATTCCTTGCCAAATGCCTCTTGCAGTGGTTGAAGATGCCAAGGTCTTTTTCATCGCCCTGTCAGCCGCTGCAGTGCATCATCGGCTCTTAACAATGCTTCTATTGCCTCTCTTCTCTCCGCCGAACAAAGAGACGAGGAGGTGAGGCGAAGAGAGGCAGGCATGTAGTGGAGAGAGAAAGAGAGAGAGAAAGAGAGAAAGAAAGAGAGAAAGATAGATAGAGAGAGAGAGAGAGAGAGAGAGAGAGAGAGAGAGAGAGAGAGAGAGAGAGAGAGAGAGAGAGAGAGAGAGAGAGAGAGAGAGAGAGAGAGAGAGAGAGAGAGAGAGAGAGAGAGAGAGAGAGAGAGAGAGAGAGAGAGAGAGAGCCACCTGCACGACACTGCAGGAAAGGGTTGATCAACAGTATCATAAAACGCAGTAATGGAGAAGCAATTAAGCGTGTCTCTCTCCTCTCTCTCTCTCTCTCTCTCTCTCTCTCTCTCTCTAGGCGGCCAGTCACCTTATTAATATAAAACATATATAAATAAAAAATATAATACAATAAAGAAAGAGGAGAAAAAGACAAAAGATGCAAACATAAGACTGAAATATTTGCAGGCACTCCTTGGCACAGTGCCGTGAGACTCATGGGAAAGGATGAGAAGCGAGAAAGATCTTTGTTGGGTGAGCGAATTTATAATTATTACCATCATTACCGCTACAAATGATTATGCAAGGGACATTCATCGTCTTTTTAAACTCGCCGTGTCTTCGTTAATAAATACTTCCAAGAATATTCTTCCGCCACGCATTTCAGAAACAACACACGCTTTATATTTATCCTCTGTCGCCTACTTATATCTTGTCCTCTCTTGCTTGTCTTCAGATATGTAGGCAACAGTAACCGACCGCCTCGTTATATAAGAAAAACTTGGCGATGTGTGTTTTTTTTTTTTTTTGTGTGTAATTCACCTCGGTCGTCTGCTGGTCACCCAGCCAGTCTTCCCCATTACGGAGCGAGTTCAAAGCTCATAGACCGATCTTCGGGTAGGACTGAGACCACAACACACTCCACACACCGGGAAAGCGAGGCCACAACCCCTCGAGTTGCATCCCGTACCTATTTACTGATAGGTGAACAGGGGCCACATATTAAGAGGCTTGCCCATTTGCCTCGCCGCCCCGGGACTCAAACCCGGCCCTCTCGATTGTATGTGTGTGTGTGTGTGTGTGTGTGTGTGTGTGTGTGTGTGTGTGTGTGTGTGTGTGTGTGTGTGTGTGTGTGTGTGTGTGTGTGTGTGAAAAGGGGCAGACTCTGGAATTTGGAAGAATAAAACAAACTAAACTAAAAGGCACATTCTCTCTCTCTCTCTCTCTCTCTCTCTCTCTCTCTCTCTCTCTCTCTCTCTCTCTCTCTCTCTCTCTCTCTCTCTCTCTCTCTCTCTCTCTCTCTCTCTCTCTCTGATTCCACCGTTACATTACGTTTTAATCAATTACTCAATTATTCGTTCTGTAAGATAAAGATAATACAAGCCTTTTCCAGTTCCAGTCCCACACACACACTGAGCACTCTAGCAGCTCCAGGACGAACTGTAAATTGGTAGCACGCAATTTGGTGAGCGGCTCCGTTATTAATTACTGCAGAGCCACAATCAGGGACTACTGGGTCGGAAGGAAAAAATCGTTGCCACACTCACCGGCACAAATTCATTAGAGCGAGTGAACAACTATTGCTCCGTTTTATTAATTACGAATTGATAAATCAATGAATTCTCTTCTTTCATGGATTGGCAGGATAAAGTGGATGGCAAACCTTTTTAATGGTTAAGGCACGTATTTCTTTACACACAAATACTCACACATTTGTTCAACAGTCATATGTGAACACTATATTGACTAGATATTGAAAAACTTAATTTTTTATTCATTTTATTTCTTGCACATGATTGTAAAAGGTCCTCTGAACATTATACTGGCTAGAAAATGTAAAGTTTATTCTTCTATTTCATTTCACTTCTTTCAGGTATTAATCATGATTTCATGTAGAGCTTCCAGGGTTGTGAAGCGTTGCATATCGCAGTGGAAAGGTTCGGGCAGAGCAGCACCCCACCACTTGAGAGATCAGCCACTCAATGAAATAAGCAGCAAGAAGCACATACGTAAATTCTAATTTTCGGTAGCGTGCATGTTTTGAAGCTAATCTTCCTATACTAATACCGTTCATTTCGATCAAAGGGGCGGCGCCTATCAGAGGTTTAACACATTGACGTCAGCGTCCTTCCCAGGGCTATTCCGGGCACCGACTCCCAGCGACAAGGATAAAGGATAAACCAGATTTTTAAAGAGCAAAACTTCTGACTCTGAAGTGGCATTCCTGTGTGTAACTTGACTCGCTCCTGCCACATGGAGGGCGCGGGACTGTCTCGCGTTTCATCACAACCCATAATGTTGTCCCGCGGCATCCAAACGGCGAGAGGAGGGAGAGAAGCAGCGCCACCACCTGTGTCAACAAATACGGCAACATTTCTCTACAAAACACACTCTCAAAACAAAGCAACATTCAGCCTGGGAACCATTTTCTATCCGTTATGGCTCTCTCAGGTTTTGCGCCACGTTTGGAGCGAAAAGTTTAGAAATCGTAGAGGATTTGGGGAAGAAGCAAGTCAGCGTCATGTTTTACCGATAAGCGAATCAAGCGAGGCCACCACATGCATCTGAATCTGATCTTGGAGCTGTCAGTGCCAACGAAGAGGAGGACAAAGGCTTGGTGGCGGCCGCTACACAAAGAGACTGGTTATCGCCACAAGACCGTATACTCGGAAACGTTTCGGCGTCTATCTCGACTTTAAGAGCTCGAAGTGGGAATTACTGAGGGCTTTCAGGAACTTTTTTTTTTTTCATTCTAATGATAAATTAAGAAGGATTCTGAACCATTAACAGAAAAGGTACCCAGGAAAGGCGCACTAATCGTCTATGTAGCCTTTGAAAATAATGTTGGTGAGAGAACAAAGCATTTAAGAATAGTCTTTCCCCGTAAATACCGCTCGCTTACCCGCCCATTACTTGCTGACATAACACCTGATGGTGGTGATAACACGCAGCCAAGAGACACTGAGACAAGGCAATGCTGTCTCGCTAAACATCCGTATCGGTGCATGAAGCCTGACGCGTGCTCACATCTAGACACGCACAGTGGCATGACAGTCCCTTCCTTCAACACACAAACCTCAGAGTTGTCACCAGCTGGACGCACAAAGCCCAAGAAAGGCGCGTTGCTGAAAATCTGCTCTCCACCTGTACTTTATCGGCTACTGATCACTAACTACCCTGAATGGCTCTCATGGTTCGATTCTTCGCCATAAGAGTCCCTCATTAGACCTCGCCACAGATCTAAATGGGAGACAGGAAGGGGAACGTGATGCCGAGTGAGTGACGTGCGCTAGGGACTAAGTGGAATGGGGCGTAACAGGAGAGAGGGGCGGGGCGAGGCGGGGCTGGGAGGTCGCGGTGGGTACAAAGGCGACAGAACGTGAAGGACTGAAAGATTAGCATAATCATCCCACATCTGGTAAAGGCCGCGGGGCCACACTGGTGGAGACACGCACCCAGATGTAGCAGTGGTGGTGGTAGTGACGGTGGAGGTTCAGGAGGAGGAGGAGGAGGAGGAGGAGGAGGAGGAGGAGGAGGAGGAGGAGGAGGAGGAGGAGGAGGAGGAGGAGGAGGAGGAGGAGGAGGAGGAGAGGAGGAGAGAGAGAGAGAGAGAGAGAGAGAGAGAGAGAGAGAGAGAGAGAGAGAGAGAGAGAGAGAGAGAGAGAGAGAGAGAGAGAGAGAGAGAGAAGTAACGAAGATGACTACGGCAAGAAGAAAAAAAAAGACGAAAACAAAGACGAGGAAGGCAATAATACACACCGAGATAATACAAACAACAAAAATTCTACCACCACTACCACCACCACCACCACCACCACCACCACAGCAAGGAAGACGAGGCGAGGGCGGCAAGCAAGCAGATTCACTGGTGTGTGTGTGTGTGTGTGTGTGTGTGTGTGTGTGTGTGTGTGTGTGTGTGTGTGTGAGACTCAGCCTAGTGTGGTGCCGCATGTCACTAGGGCCACACCATCCGGGGGCGCCCCTCCTGCCCAGGCGTCGTGACTTGCTCAAGGTCACGGCCACTCCTTGCCAACAACACAGCCCACTCTCCCCCAACCTCCACCACCACCATCACCACCACAACACTCCACCCCACTAGCAGGAATTTCACGCGAATGTCTGGGATAATCATGCAAATATTTTTCTTTTAACAAACTTCCTCTTCCTCTTCTCCTCTTCTCCCTCTCCTCTATTTTCTCCAAACTAACTTTACTTCCTCCTCCTCTTCTTCCTTATCTTCTTCCTATCCATTATCTTCTATTCTTCTTAAAGTTTCTCTTCATTCTTCTCA
>NC_059298.1:19981325-19991325 GCF_017591435.1 Portunus trituberculatus | reverse complement strand
GCCCAAACACACACACTGGGAGTGGAAACGTGCGTCAAACATTAATTACCACCACCGCCACACACACACACACACACACACACACACACACACACACACACACACACACACACACACACACACACACACACACACACACACACACACACACACACACACACACAGTTTGATTCACACTGGTAAGAGGGAGACGCCACCGCTTTCCTCAGTCCCGCCACCTAAACCTAAATGACCTTCACGTGAAGAGCTCACCGCCGCCAACATCACCACCACCACCACAACCACCAGCATCACCTCCTTTCCCTCCTCCATCAAGGGCGACGTCATAGCTCCGTGTATAATCTTTCCAGCATTATTCACTTTTTTGCCACCCAAAGCCAAATTAATTCCGGATGCAATTGAAGTTAACAAAAATATATACAGGGGAAACTTATGAATAATGCATTTCCACCGACTGGATGATGACAGGGGAAGAGGTTCGGTGTGGTAGGAGCCTAGGGAAGTGGAGAGGAGTGGGAGGAGGGAGAGTGGTGAGGGAGAGAGGGACGTGTGGCGGGTGGAGGCGGCTGAGTGGTGGAGAATGGTTTGCTGCAACTGGAGAGAGCATTGTGTGGAGGTGGGCTGGCGCTGGGAGGCTAGTGTGGGAGTATGGGAGGGTGCTGGATGTGTATGCAGGCGGGATTAGAATGGGGAGAAGCAACTGAGGTACGTATTGGGAGAGGTCCGTGTTTTTGTTTTAATTCAACTGGTCATTGTGTGAACATTGCTGTGGTCAGCAGACTATCAATACTTGTAGAGCATTAAAAGGGACTGGAAGAGAGCACGAAAGGGGATGACTAAAGTGCATGGAAGCTCAAAGACTAAAAGGACAAGTGTTGGGGAATTGAAACCTGAAGAGTGCTCTGGTGGGCTGGCTGGACATAAGAGGCAAGTGTGACAGAGTTGTATAGAAGCTCGACTGAAAAAAAAAAAAAAGTGGAATAGACTAGAAGGACATGTGGACTTAGATATGAGAATGGAGGGATGAAAGGTGTACGATTGAATTTGGAGAAAATGAATATTGGAGAAGAGAGAAAAAAAGGGGCATGGAGGAACACCAGGGTTTGCAACAGAAAATTATACTCCACATTTGCAACCGGCACGGCTCGCTGAGTGCAAAAACGTTTCGAACTTTTAGTGGCAACGTTTTGAAATACAGTTTTAATACAGCCAACGGTTAGCACACTTTTCCCTCTCATTCCACAGGCAACAAAGGGTCATTTCCAACAGGACTGCGCCAATGCCAGGACGCGGCCGTGACCCGGACTGGCCTCGTATACTGTTGGTGTGAAAAACCGTGAATAGAAAGTACTGGTAGTCCCTAATCGTCTCTCCGCCGCGGTCACTATTCCTTTCCCTCCCCAAGACACAATTACCTGCGCTTTTGCATAATAGCGCACTCACTCCCTCGCGGCCCCAAGATTTCAAAAGATCCTGCTGAGGTCGCTCAAAATCATTTCTTGTTATAATCTAATGAGTCATGGTGCAATGGAAGAGAAAATGTGCTGCAATACACTCATGATTTTTTTTTTTTTCATATGGAATAGTGACTTGTAGTTTCACACCTGCTCAGAAGGAATGTGTACTTTACAATACACTTATTTGTTCTGTGTCACTACTAAATAGGCCCTGTCACTTATAACAACATGGTAACACTACTACCAGCTAAGCAAATTCCAGATGCCACTTTACAACTCCCGGTTAGAAGTACTGACTCATCGTGTCCCTTAACCTTCCTTCTCCATTAACAAAGGTACTATAAGTCTCATCTCTGACCTTGTAAAAGTAATGGCGTCCCCTCTTCTCACGTGGTAAGGTCTTCTCCCACGTGTTCCTCGCCACCAGGTACCAGCGCTTCCTCTTCTTCTTCCCTTGTAGCGCACTTAGGTATTCTTATCCGCATCATTAAAGGTGTCAGGAATTTTCCCTTTAACCATATAAAAGTACTAGTGCTCCCTGTCCTCTCTATAACACCTTTCATAGCTAAGACTCGCTGGAACCACTTCGTCAATACAGGCCCAGGTGGGTTGTTAGGTATATACAAGGAAATAAAATAAGAAAAAAAATGACAAAAAATAACATTATCATCGTGTGTGTGTGTGTGTGTGTGTGTGTGTGTGTGTGTGTGTGTGTGTGTGTGTGTGTGTGTGTGTGTGTGTGTGTGTGTGTGTGTGTGTGTGAACGAGTGAGTAATCTAATGAGTGAATGAAGACACGTACGAGTAGGTGAGTGAGTGAGTGAGTGAGTGAGAAGGAATTATATAGTGAATGAAGGGCGGATGTGCGAGTAGGTGAGAGTAGGAAAAAGTGGAAGTGTTCGCTGTAGCTGAATGAGTGGAGAGATTAATTTATGGATGGGTGCATACTGTTATGTGGATGGATATGTGGATAGGTGAGTGAGTAGTTGTATCACGTGATAAAGTCTTCTGCCACACGTGTTCCTCACCACCGCCGCCACCTCCTTCTCCTCCTCCTCCTCCTCCTGCTTCTTCTCCTCCTCTTCTTCTTCCTCCCCCTTCACCAGCCATCAGCCAGGGAGGAGTTATACAAGTAGCGCGGAAAACGACCCTGAATCGCATGGGAGGTGAAGCAACCAACCCCGCCCGAGGGAAGGAGAGGCGGTCCTTGGCAGCTGGTGGATCCGCAGCGGCGCCACCACCACCACCACCACCACCACCACTACGACCGCTATCACGACCACAACCACAAGACTACATATATTACCGTGTTCAGATTAATAAGTGAACTTGAACACTGTTGCTAGTTTGCATTTGTTTATCTAACTCTTTATTTGCCTTTTGCGTTTCTTTATTTTATTTTATTTCTTTACTTATTTTGTATTGTGCGATGTGGGAACTGCAAAGGAAGTGATATTTTCCTCTTTTATCTTATCTTGTTAGGCAGTCTCCATGATAAACAAATATCTTTAGGAGTTGAAAAATGCATGACATTAAAAAACAATCAACATTTCTAGTTCCTATTGATTTGCGTCGTACACTAAAAAAAAAAAAAAAAAAAAAAAAAAAAAAGAAAAATATAAGTAAATTTCAACTCCATGCCCTTCCTTAATTCAAAATCTAACCTAAAAAAAAAAAAAAAACATATAATAAAACATATAACGCATACTGTAAGAAAACGAAGGCAAAAAAAATAAATCAATGAAAAGAATATAGAAAACAGCACATCGAAATTCCATAAAATTGCGTAGACTGAAAAGAAAAGAAAAGAAAAAGGTGAAAATCCAACATCAGCATTAGAAGGAAACATGAAATTCCTCTCTTCAGGGGTTCGAAATCCTAGGGAGACGAAAAGGAAAAAGGGGAAATTAGTATGCTTGGGTACACACACGGAGGGAAGGGAAGGGAAAGGCAGCATAAGGGACGGAGGCGAGGAGAGGTAAACGAGAGGGGTGAAGATGGGAAAGTAACGTATATAAGACGATAACTTGGAAAAGGAGGGAAATAAAAGGGGAAGGGAAAGAGAGGAAGGGAAAAGTGATGGTAAAAATAAAAGGGAAAGGGTTATAGAAATTAGAGAAAACGAAGAAATAAAAGAAAATACGAAAAAGAATTAGCAGAATGACAGTTAATGGAGAAAGGGAAAAAATGAGAAAAAAAAACGGGAAAGAAAAGGAAAACAGATGCCACTCACAGATGAGAGAAAAAAATATATAAACAAAATTCGTCAAATAACCCCCCAAAAGAACAACACATTACGAAGTGGAAAATAGTTTTGTTTTTTATCCTAATCTTCACAACACACCCCTTTTTTCCCTTGACCTTGGTTGCCTCACCCACCACCACCACCGCCACCACCACCACATGACTCAGCACCACCAGCACACCACTCATCACCACCACCCCCGCCACCACCACCACCGTAATCATCACCCGACCCAGTCTCCACAAAACAATGCCCCGCCAAACCCAGGAAAAGAACTGATGTGCAAATTCCTTTTTAGAACTTAATGTAAACTTGTCGGTATCCTTAAGAGATAGAACGAATAATGAGAGAGAGAGAGAGAGAGAGAGAGAGAGAGAGAGAGAGAGAGAGAGAGAGAGAGAGAGAGAGAGAGAGAGAGAGAGAGAGAGAGAGAGAGAGAGAGAGAGAGAGAGAGAGAGAGAGAGAGAGAGAGAGAGAGAGAGAGAGAGAGAGAGAGAGAGAGAGAGAGAGATATGCCGGACGGAAAATATATCTGCTTATCTAATGTACGTTCTCATTTATACATACATTCCAATCCAATTTCCTCAGAAGATAAATTGGAGGAGGAGGAGGAGGAGGAGGAGGAGGAGGAGGAGGAGGAGGAGGAGGAGGAGGAGGAGGAATAAGGAGGAGGAGGAAAATTGTTGGAGGAAGAAGGCAGTGCAAGGAAACGTGCTGTATACCGCCCTCCACACCCTTCCCATTCCAAGCGCACACACACACACACACACACACACACACACACACACACACACACACACACACACACACACACACACACACACACAGAGAGAGAGAGAGAGAGAGAGAGAGAAGGCGGCAATCTTGGTGGGGCGCCGTACAACACCTGTTCTTCCTGCGCTCAATTCCTCCGCTAAATTACACGGGAAATGCATATTCGTGATTGCGTCTTCACTAAAGTCTTTTGCGAACGTGCGAGTGTGTGAGTGTGGCAAGAACGAGTTAGGCTAGTAACGGTGGGCTGATGAGATAGATAGATAGATAGATAGATAGATAGGCAAGTAGATACAGACAGAAAAGTGAATAAAAGTGGAGTAAATATCACAAAAGGTAAAAGGTAATCGGTTTTCCATGAAAGAGGTAGAGTAAATGGCAGATAAACAGGTGTCCATAAAGGCAAGTGAGACTGACAGGTAGATGGATAGGCTAACAGACAGGTAGCAGACGGACGATGCAAATGAATAATGATGAATACACTGGTGGATGAAATGACTGACGGAAGGTGGACGAACGAATAGACATATCAATGTATGTGAATATTTGTATTGTATGTGTACTCATACTTAAAATCATGAGAGAGAGAGAGAGAGAGAGAGAGAGAGAGAGAGAGAGAGAGAGAGAGAGAGAGAGAGAGAGAGAGAGAGAGAGAGAGAGAGAGAGAGAGAGAGAGAGAGAGAGAGAGAGAGAGAGAGAGAGAGAGAGAGAGAGAGTGTGTGTGTGTGTGTGTGTGTGTGTGTGTGTGTGTGTGTGTGTGTGTGTGTGTGTGTGTGTGTGTGTGTGTGTGTGTGTGTGTGTGTGTGTGTGTGTGTGTGTGTGTGTGTGTGTGTGTGTGTGTGTGTGTGTGTGTGTGTGTGTGTGTGTGTGTGTGTGTGTGTGTGTGTGTGTGTGTGTGTGTGTGTGTGTGTGTGTGTGTGTGTGTGTGTGTGTGTGTGTGTGATGGCTTACTTGCCGTTGTTTCCGCTGACTCAATAATTTCCACATAGTTGCCCTCTCACGCACACGCACGCACATACAATAGCAACATTCCGAGGCGGCAATCGAGGGAAACGCGTCAATCACTCTACAAAGGTCACACTGGGCAAAGGACAAGTACAGTCACCGCCAGCGATCCTGTGCATAACCTGTCATCCTGACTACCACTCTACTTAGCGTCCTTATGTATCCCTGAGTTCTTTAGAATCGCCCCATGTCACGTGTTGTTCCGCGGTGTAGTGTTCGTAACTGTCCGGCTATCCACAACTGTCCGAGCTTTGTCTGCAAACAAAGGCCGCGCAGCTATGAACACCAATTCATGTTCATAGCTGACTGCTTGTCCGTAGGTGTCCAGCCAGTGTTTTGAAACACAGGGATGATATTCAGTTAATTTTTTTTTCATAAGAAAACCGTTTATAAATCCAATACACCGCAACATTCTAACAAGAAAGTGTATACATTGTTATATTGTGTAAAAAATGTAATCATTATCGTGTTTTGAAGCCCGGGGAGGTATATTGTTCAGTTTTTTTTCATAAGAAAACCTTTTATAAATCTATACACTCCTATATTTTAAAGAAAAGTGTACATATCTTTTATATTGCGTAGGTGTGGTCAAAAACCGTTAAAGACCCTTTATGCTGTGACCAAAATTATGTGCGTTACACAATGATAAGTTTGTTCACTTGGTTTTGGGATCCTAGAGAAAAAAAAACTGCATATATTCATTTTCTTATATATCAAGAGTCAGCTTGTAGAGATTACTGTTGTAAGATATTCTCTTCGTATATTATAAACTTAGCTAGTCTTTTTTGTAAATTACTTGGCATGTTGTCGCAGTCACTTGTGAACAACTTTATCTATCAATTAATCTTTCTTTATAAATATTGAGTTCTGTGCAAGCGCAGTTCGCGATCGGACAATTGGGGAAATCGGGTCAGCTCTGAATACGACACAGGGACTGGCAGTTGATGAGAAGACATAATATTGAGGGAAAGAGATAAAGATAGTAGGAAGAACTGTGATATGTTAGTACACTTTTAACGGTGAGTAATTTTTTTTTTTGTGAGTGATGACGCACGAGTGGTGGTAGTGGTGGTAATAATTATTGTTATGAAGAAACCGGTAAAGTAAACGCACATACAGCAGCGACAGCAGCAGCAGCAGCATGAGGAACAAAAGCAATCCAAACTGCACCCTCACAACAAGGAGACAGGCCAACACGGGCGCACATGTAACTAAGCAAGGCATAAAGGAAGGGAAAACTCATTAAAAGCAGCATATGAGAGAGAGAGAGAGAGAGAGAGAGAGAGAGAGAGAGAGAGAGAGAGAGAGAGAGAGAGAGAGAGAGAGAGAGAGAGAATTTTTTTTCCAATGCAGGTGAACAGAAACAGCACCTGACAGTTTTATTGATGATGTAAACGTGTTGTTCCTGTTGTTCCTGAGTGACTGACTCTGTGTGTGTGTGTGTGTGTGTGTGTGTGTGTGTGTGTGTGTGTGTGTGTGTGTGTGTGTGTGTGTGTGTGTGTGTGTGTGTGTGTGTGTGTGTGTGTGTGTGTGTGTGTGTGTGTGTGTGTGTGTGTGTCCTACCATGTGCATTCGATGTGATGACTTGTAACAGTCCATTCACCCCTTCATAACTCCCCCTCCCACTTCTCCATGCCTCTCCCACGCCTTCCTCCACTCTCTCTCTCTCTCTCTCTCTCTCTCTCTCTCTCTCTCTCTCTCTCTGGCCTTCCTGCTTCCTCTCCCAAAGCCCTCACCTCCTATCTCACGGCCTAGTTCATCTACACTCTCTTTCACCTTCACCTAAGCACTCCATGTTCTCTCACTCTCACCTCCTCCACCCTCTCTATCTCTCTCTTTCCTTCACCTATACACTTTTTCTCCTCCTATCACTCCCTCTTTTCGCTTTCTCCATCCTCCCACGCCTCATCTCTCTTTTCCTTCAATTCAAGCATCAGCCCTCTCTCTCTCTCTCTCTCTCTCTCTCTCTCTCTCTCTCTCTCTCTCTCTTCTTTTTGACTCTTGACTGACTGGTTGACTGTCGTTATTCCTGTCACTGACCTCATAATGTTGACCTTACCTGATCTTTTGACTTTTCCTCTCACGCTCATTTGACATCGCATTCCCTCCCACTCTTCACTTCCCCATCTCTTCTGTTTCCCTAATTCACCTGTACTCAGCCATATAACATCAGCCATATAACATCAGAGACTCGTCTGCTCATCTCGAGAAATTAATTACGTTTTCTTTTTGAAGGGAAAACTAATAATAAATGCTTTTCCGCCACTTATTCTTTGATTACTTGGATGAAGGCTTATTACGTCAGAGCTCTCTCTCTCTCTCTCTCTCTCTCTCTCTCTCTCTCTCTCTCTCTCGTAAATCATCGTCATGCTCGACAATAAAAACATAAAACAATTAAACTAACGGATTCATACAAATATATACAAGAAAAATACAAGAATAAAAAAAAACTTTAGTCGTCTAAAGCTTTACATTTTCTATTTCATATCAACAGCACCACCACCACCACCACCACCACCACCACCAACACCACCGCCACCACTACTGTCGTCATCATCAGCAACGGCAGCAATTCAGTTAATGAGAGGCTTCCCTCTTTTTTCAACTAATAAGTATTCATGTCCCTTTTTCTTACCAAGGATTTCTTTTGATCATATAATTACAGAACAAATCAAACGGGAAATGTCGTTAAGATTTTTTTATTCTCGTCACAGTCGTCAGAAAGGTGAACACACACACACACACACACACACACACACACACACACACACACACACACACACACACACACACACACAGCCCGTTAGCTCAGTGGTTAGAGCGCTGGCTTCACAAGCCAGGGGACCGGGGTTCGATTCCCTGGCCGGGTGGAGATATTTGGGTGTGTCTCCTTTCACGTGTAGCCCCTGTTCACCTAGCAGTGAGTAGATACGGGATGTAAATCAAGGAGTTGTGACCTTGTTGTCCCGGTGTGTGGTGTGTGCCTGGTCTCTGGCCTATCCGAAGATCGGAAATAATGACCTCTGAGCTCGTTCCGTAGGGTAACGTCTGGCTGTCTCGTCAGAGACTGCAGCAGATCAAACAGTGAATTACACACAAGTTTATGTGGGTACGTCCTCCTCCTCTCCCTCTCTCTCCCTCCTCCCTCTCTCCTCTCTCTCTCTCTCTCTCTCTCTCTCTCTCTCTCTCTCTCTCTCTCTCTCTCTCTCTCTCTCTCTCTCTCTCTCTCTCTCTCTCTCTCTCTCTCTCTCTCTCTCTCTCTCTCTCTCTCTCTCTCTCTCTCTCTCTCTCTCTCTCTCTCTCTCTCTCTCTCTCTCTCTCTCTCTCTCTCTCTCTCTCTCTCTCTCTCTCTCTCTCTCTCTCTCTCTCTCTCTCTCTCTCTCTCTCTACGAAAGACTTAATACAAACTACAACTTTTTAAAAATAACAACAATTCAGAGAAAATTAAACACGTAACATAACTTTCTCCCTCCCGGCAAAGTGAAGTGACGGCTACATTACAATTTCCAACATGTCAATGCGTCAGTGCTTCAACCAACTGTAACCTGCAGTGCAGTATATGTCCTATCGTGCATTTCCAGCATTTTCTTAATTCAGCTAAGTAACATAAATTCCGTTCTATTATTTTCCCTCATCAGGTCTCCAATTTTAGTCATTTGCAATTACACAATGCCATCAAAAGGTTAGATCTTCGCCAGCCCTCCTTCAGATCTACAATATTGAAAACAATATGAACTAGACTTGATCAACTCTTCTTCAGCCCTTCTTCAAATCCTACAGACTGAAAACATTACATAAAAAAAAAAAATTACCCCTTCGTCAGCCCTTGGCCAGACCCATGAGATTGAGAAGATCCCTCGGAGTACCCTGTATTCTCGTAAGTCCCCTTCGATTGCTCCTGAGACAAAGGGCAACGTGAGAAAAACGGGAGTGTGACTTAACGCGACAGGAAATCAAAGGGAAGTCACAATAAAAAAAAATGAATAAATAAACGCATCCGCAATAAATAAATGAATCACAGAATAACATTAATCTGGTACAGTGGAACCATGCGTGCTTTGGGGTCCAAGGGGTCTCCAAGCGCACCGGTTCGAATCCTGTCCTCGGTCCAAGTGTAGGTTGGGCTTCCTCAATCGGGGCAACAATTTACTAGCGGGTGGGCTTTTAGATAGGAGATACCCCAAAAAGCATCCCCTTTAGCCCATAAATTCCCGTGAAAAAGCCCACATGGTATAAAAAAAAATGACAAACCCTACCACAGTAATCAAGACTAGCCTCTATTTACGTTTCATTAAAGAGAAAAACTTAAAATTGAAAGCGCGAGTAATGTGTAGTGCGGAGAGGAAGGAAAAAAAAAGAATAAGTGACAAACAATAACAGGCAGACACGCCCTAACGGATACAGCGGCGTGCAGACCGTCACGTTTTTACTGACAAGGAAAGAAATCACTAGGATGCATGAAAAGACACAAACAGGCATAAACAAGAACGATATCACTCTACGATAAGCATCAGATCAAC
>NC_059298.1:19958825-19976325 GCF_017591435.1 Portunus trituberculatus | reverse complement strand
GGAAAGATGAGCAGACACTTAGACTCTATCGATGAAATGACATACAAAGCGTCATGTGGAGTTATTGGTGGACTGATATAGATGTAATGTCAGGTGGAGGAAAGGACAGGTGGAAGTGCAGGTTGGCTGGCTGGTTGGCTTACAGGGTGGAGGAAGGGAGAGGCACACGAAGGCAGGGAGGGTGTGTCGGAAGCCATAGCATTAGCCAGTAATGAAGAGCTACATCCTCAGCGCCTCTACATCACCCACTTAGAAGTAAAGAACACCCCGACATGAGTCTCCCATTCTCTCTCTCTCTCTCTCTCTCTCTCTCTCTCTCTCTCTCTTTCTTCCTTTTTTCCTTCCTCTCTTGCCTCTCCCTCCCTTCCACTTGATCCCTCTTTTCTTCCCTCTTTCCCTCAATCTCTCCTTCCTTTCTCTTGACTTCTCTCTCTCCCTCTCTCCCTCTCTTCCTCCATTCCTTCTGGTGACTTTTCTCCTTCTCTCCCTTTCCATACCTCAGAGCCTCTTCTTTTTCCTGCAGCCTTTCTGCCCTACCATCCATTACCTCTGTCCTTCTATTTCTTTCCTCCCTCTCCTCTCTATTTTTCCCTCCCTCCCTCCAACTCTCCCTCCATCCATCCATCTCTCCACTCGGGGCAAAATGTATACCTTTCCACATCACTTATTCCTTTGCAGTTTCGCATTCCACTGAAGAGAAGAAGAGAAGAAGAGAAGAGAAGAGAAGAGAAGAGAAGAGAAGAGAAGAGAAGAGAAGAGAAGAGAAGAGAAGAGAAGAGAAGAGAAGAGAAGAGAAGAGAAGAGAAGAGAAGAGAAGAGAGAGAGAGAGAGAGAGAGAGAGAGAGAGAGAGAGAGAGAGAGAGAGAGAGAGAGAGAGAGAGAGAGAGAGAGAGTATTTAAAACGATGTAACATTCTTTCTTCCTTGTCCTTTTTTTTTTCCTTTTATTGTTTTTGGTTTGTTCGTCTTTTTTTTCGGTCCCTGGAAAGTGGAGAGCCGCTCGTCCAGTTTCTCTCCAGGTGGGCAATTTGAAGGATTACTCCGGCGAACGTCTTTGGTGATTTAAAAGAAAACGGGACGTGGGGGGAGGGATAAAGTAACAGTGAAATAAAAAGAAAAAATTGTTGGTTCTTGGTGGTGGTGGTGGCGGCGGCGGCGGTGATGGTGGTGATGGTGGTAGTGGGGGTGTGTGGTCTGTCTATCTATCTGTCTGTCTGTTTGTTTATCGGTTTGTACTGTACCTCCCTCTTTCTTTTATTCGTGTTGTGTTTCTTTTCCTTTTTTTCCCTTTTTTTTAAGGTAGACTGAAAAATGCATGGATTTTTGAAACACGAAAGACAAAAAAGGAAAGGAAAAATCTCCGGTGCATGCATGTCTCCTACGCTGTTTTGTTTGTTTGATTTATTTTTTCGTTTGTTTCCACGCCTTTCTTGTTTTATTCGTATTCTGTGCCCATATTTTTTTTTCTTTCATTTATTTCCTACGTACAAACACGATTTCTTTTTTTTTTTTTTGACATATGAAAGAGAGAGAAAGAAAGAAATGTATGTATGCAGGGCTACTTTTTAACAAATATTCCAGCGTGTCTTCTTTTTCCTTTCCTCGTGTCCCATTTTTGTCATATTTTCACATGGATATGTTTATTCACACACTTTTTTCAACAAAGAAGCATGAAAAACCTCCTACTCTCAACCATTAGCAAGTATACGTGTTATTTCCTCCTTTACTCCTGTTCTTGTTTCCCATTCTCATAAACCTAGACTCGTACAAACATAGATTCTTCTCTTTAACCCCTTAGGTACCATGACGCGTTTCCACATTTATTCTGTTTACTATTTGGTGATTTTATACAGCTTCAGAAATTTACAAGAGGGATTAGAATAGTGAAGAATGAACCATTAACCTTCTGACCTTCATTGACCCTTCCTAATGTCAGTAAAAGGGTCTAATCGTACTCAAAGCCCACGGTAAAAATGTGTCCCAGTGTTGAAGGGGTTAAACGAACAAAACAGCAAAATACTTTCATTATAACTAATAGCATAACTCTACGTCTCTTCCTCTTTTACTCTATCTTGCTTTTCCATTTTCATGGCTAAATTCATACAAAGATTTTTCTTATACGAGAAAGAAACAAACATTCTCCCCAAGCAGTGTTTCTTCCCAGCGGTCTAGGCATCTCGTCTGACTTCTCCATTTTCTTTAGTATTTTCATTCCATCTGTGGGAACACTTCGGTGCGGTGCCCTTACGCTTGGGAAAAGGCAAACAGGTAGGCAGGAAGGCAGGCAGGCAAGCAGGCAGGCAGGTTAAGTTGGTAGGTAGGTATGCCCCTTACCCTCCTCCTTGTAGGCCCTCGTCCCCTCCCCCTCCTCTTTTCATCCTCACAGGCACTCCTCTCCACCCTCTGCGGCCTGCCTGTGTTGGAGTGCCTCGCTTGTGGAAAGACTAATGCAGAATACAATTTTTTTTTTCCAGTCCTTTTCTTTTCTAATGGAAAGCCGACTAGGTGAAGCTAAGAATACGATATTATAAGATGATGATGATGATGATGATGGTGGTGGTGGTGGTGGCGGTGGTAGTGGTAGTGGTGAAGGCCTATAAACATTAACTCTAAAAAAAATTAGAAAAAAAATAAAAACAAATAAAAACTTCGATCGACTCAGTACTTGTTCAACCCCACAATAAAAAACAACAAATCTAGAAGTCTATGTTGAATTAAACACGAATAAATATAGAAATGAATAAATAAATAAACTTTCAAGCAGAAAGAATGAACGAAACCTCAAAAATAATCAATAAAGAAAAAAAAAACAGGAGAAATGAATGAACGAAGCTTTAGGAATCGACATGCAGGTCACGAGCAAAGTTTGCAGGAAATGAGCGGGGCGAGAGGGAGACAAGGCAGTGCAGGGCCGGGCGGGGAGACAGATCGAGAAGCCAGACAAGGGATCACCACTGAGGATAAAGATTTGAACCTGGACTCGCACACTGCCTGGAAAGTCACTAGAGGAAGGATGAAGCCAGTAAAGGGAGTATTTGCAGTTAATCTGGTAACGTTATGTACAGTTCGTTATCTTTCGTTGCGCTGCGTGAGTTTTGCTTTCGTCATGGTGATTTAATATACACCGTTTACTTCCATTTCTTTACTATCTGTAATTTCTTCCTTGGTTTCATTCTTTTTATTCATGCATTGTCTCTTTCAACTTATCATCTGGCAAAATTCCATCAATTGCCTGATTGAACGCGACAAACAATTCATGGAACGAGCGACAAATGATAGATAAATCAAATCATTGAAATTATTAGTGGATGTTTATAGTTTGCCATATACCATTTAAAATCACGTTCCTGTTTCTAGGGACAGGTCATGTTGTGTTACAAAGTATAAATAAAAAAATAAAGAATGAAGTAACAGAAAGGAATCAATAGAGACTCATTGTGTTTATTGTCTATGCGCTACTCAAGGACAAAAAAGTGTACACAGATCACAAAAGAATATAAAACAGATATACACCGGCAAACCATCTCTGGAGAATTTTAACGGTAGTACCTATTCCCCTGGCTGATTAACGGGAAAAAAAAGGGCTAGTTTTATATATTCAATAGCTACATGATGGACTTTTGGAACCCAATTTGCCGTTGGAATTGCCTGTAATGCATCCAATCAAACTGCGGGTCGACAAAACATCTGCCCACACCAGCCCACCTGAGCCTGTCCCAACACTCTCCCTGGTGACGGAGGCCTACATTCTAAAACACATCCGTGCGTACCTCTATTACATTCGAAATTCTCTAGTTCAAGTGACACGGGTTTTTAAGCTTTTTTTTATGGTTAACATGATAGATCCATGATTTGTACGCTACAAACATGACACAGGCGAGAAACTAATCATTTATTCATATGGTCCTTAAACCCATGAAAATAGTCGTGATGAGAGAGTAAAACGTTTCAGAATATGGATCTAAGGCGGTGAGAGAGAGAGAGAGAGAGAGAGAGAGAGAGAGAGAGAGAGAGAGAGAGAGAGAGAGAGAGAGAGATTGATGTGAGAGGCATTTATTGGATTCTGTGACTTTAAACATCCTCAGAATTACATCCGTCATTCTTCTTTAGCGAGCGTCCACCCCCACAAACACACCACCCACCAACACTCACGTACAGGCAATAATGGTTGACAACAGCACCGGTGAAGGTCATCCTATGGCTTCAGCTTATCTGCAGTTCCCTGCACAAACAGCCCTCCCATGCATGACTTAGTTACTGCGACACACACACTGTAAGCCACGGCAGCCTTGCAACGCACGTGCCGCGGATCTGGCCTGCTGCATGCTAAAGTTTACAGTATTCCCATGAGGATTCAGGGACGAGTTTGTTAAGGTATCCGTTTAGCTCTCGTATTCTGTAAAGCTACTCTGATCTAATCTACCGACGGCTCTCTCTCTCTCTCTCTCTCTCTCTCTCTCTCTCTCTCTCTCTCACATTGACTGCATTCCACAAATTCTTTTTCCACACTACCATTACATCTTTCCACTAACTTATACGCAAGCATCTGTTCACTCATTTACCCGCCTCCTGATTCCCCACCACCCACTCCCTGCCTTGCCACAACCTGTTCTGCTCCTCCCCACACGATGAGCGGCCGCCAAGCACACCTCAACGGCTGCCGTGTCGTAACAAAGCATTGCCTCTATTACACTGATGACGTTCACACCTCCATCACCACCTTGACAGACGGGGTGTGCACTGTCTCCTGCAGGCGTCAGAGTTCCCCACACACCTACACACACTCTACATCATTCCACCACCTCGTCTCTCTTCTCTGCCTCATCCTTCTCTCCCCTCCTCGCCTCACTCCTACCGTGTGATTAGATAAATACCTCACACTGACAGGCTTTTATTACCCAGCTTAGCAATAGGTTGTCTCCTTGTGTTTATTATGATTCAGCCTCCCTCCTCTCTCTCACTCTTACGGACTGACGGTTGAGAGTTTGACGGTCATTCACTCAGACATCTGGCACACACTTGAAGCCACGCCTAGTGCATACTTGCCTCACAAATTCACTGTCCTTCTTTCTTTTGTTCTTTTTTTCTCTCTGTTTCCCTTGTTCCTCATTCTCGCCATCCTTTTTTTATTTTTTTCTCTCGTTTCTTTGCCTCTTTTTTTTACTTTTTGTCTTTCCTTTTGTTTGTCTTCTCTTCTTGTAAGCCTTTCTTCTTCCCTTCAGTCTTTTTATCCCTCGTTTCTTTGTCTTTCTCCTCCTCCTTTCAACCTCGCCTCCTCTACTTCTTCATCGTCTTTTCCTGTCATCTATTCCTCCTCCCCCTCCTCTTCTTGCTTTCTTCCCCGTGTTACTTTTCTCTTCTTTTTAGCTTCCCTTCACCTTTCCTCCCTCTTCCTTCCCCTCCAACTTTCTTCTCTATATTATTTGCCTCCTTTTCAACCTCCCTTCTCTTCCACCCTTCAGCTTTCCATCAGCGTCCTCCACCCCCTTCTTTTCCTCTCTTCTTTCCTTTCTTCTCTCTTTCTCTGCTATTTACTTTTTTCGGTTCCTCTTCTCCTTTTAATCTTTCACCAATCCTCCTCCTCCTGCTCCTCCTTTAAACCTTCCATCACCGTCCTCCTCCTCCTTTCTTCTCTTTTCTATCTCCTATTCTCCCCGTTCTTCTTTCAGTCTTACATCATTCCCTCTCCTCCTCTCCCTCCTACACTCCTTTCAGCCTTCCATCAACGTCCTCCTCCTCCTCCTCCTCCTCCTCCTCCGGCAGCACTCCATCAGGGTTGGATTAGCGCCTCTCGATGCCTCTGAACACAATGACTACGAGGCGCGGGGAAGCTCGAGGGGGGGAGGGAGTGTGGAGGACCAGGAATGTATGACCCCCGCGGCGCTCCCTCTCCAATTCCCTCCCCTCTCCACAACATTCTCCCCGCGCTCTCCCTCCCATCCCAACACCCGCTGCCAATAGCCCACTTGTTACACCGACCCTAATACTCTGAATCACTCACCCTGGCGTGGTCCTCTCACTCACCCTGCTCTCCCTAATCACCCTGCAACTTGTTCTCTCTCCTCGTATTCCTCGCTAGCGCATCTATTAAGCGTCGCTATTAAGTAACGCGGCGACTTATCATCACCTAGTGGCCACGTTAATTAACCTGCTTATTAAGACGCCTCACGATCTAACGCTTAGTGGTACGTCTGTTTTGGTTTACTCTGTGGAGGTTTTTTAGTGGGTGAGCGACGGGGAGAGATCGAGGTTTGTTGGGGAAAATGAGGTCGGTGTTAGTAGGATTTAAGTCTTGTGTTATTGAGCAATTTATCCATACCCTGGTTTTATCATAGATAGGAAACTGCAGCACTTACTTTTATTCTTATGTATGATTTTGTAGTTTTCTTTAGTCCGCCGGCGGGAAAAGTTATGGATATTTGAAGGATTTAAGTCTCGTATTATCAAACTATCCATTACATAACTTACTAAGAAAAAAAAATTATATATATATATATATATATATATATATATATATATATATATATATATATATATATATATATATATATATATAGATAGATAGATAGATAGATAGATAGATATAGATAGATAGATAGATAGATAGATAGATAGATAGATAGATAGATAGATAGATAGATAGTTAACTTATATACGTGATACGTAGATAGTTATCCAATAATAACTTAAAGGCAACTGATCCTTGCTCACAGTAGGAAGAAAGCAAAAGTATATGAGAGAGAGAGAGAGAGAGAGAGAGAGAGAGAGAGAGAGAGAGAGAGAGAGAGAGAGAGAGAGAGAGAGAGAGAGAGAGAGGAGGCAAGGAAGGCGAAGCAACACGTCATTTAATTATTGGCTCTGACAGGGATCATTACGAGGCGAGATGCTTAACACAGCCCGCCATTATTGTGTTTACATACGATAAAAGCTTATTATAGAATTTGTGACCATGAATCTTTAGTGTTTCTTTTTTCATATTGGATTAGTGGGTACGTGTGGATTATCAAATTTCGTGTGTGTGTGTGTGTGTGTGTGTGTGTGTGTGTGTGTGTGTGTGTGTGTGTGTGTGTGTGTGTGTGTGTGTGTGTGTGTGTGTGTGTGTGTGTGTGTGTGTGTGTGTGTGTCCTTTACGTTTGTTATCCTGCATCTTCACATTCTCTCTCTCTCTCTTCCTCGCTCACTCCTTCGTTCGCCGGCTCGCTCCATTCCCTCATCTTCTATGCATCAAGTGTTGCGGGGAGACAGTATCAATGCACGCGATAAACACGCCCTTAGGTAATCTTATCAGTGGTGCGTTATATCCTGAGGAGGCCCTGGTGGGTGGGGTGGGAATGAGAGAGAGAGAAAGAGAATGCGAGAGGTGTACACACACACACACACACACACACACACACTTGAGGTTACAATACAGATTCTTACCACCACCATTACTATTACCACTACTACTACTACTACTATTACTACTACTACTATTACCACCACACGAAGCCCTCAAGCAACAAGGACTCGAGTCATCACTGCCACCAGCATCTTAGCATCGATAGCTGGTAGTGGTGGTGAGAGAGGAGTACGAGAGGCTGACAGACACACCAATAAACGTCAGCCTTCGCATCCCTACCATCCCTTCTTCCCCCAACACCTCTCCGCCTCCCTTCCGGCCACGTCTCTTCCCTCCTCCCTCGACCACTCCGCTAGATTATTAGCTGGGGGCGATGAAGGTGGTCTTGAGTGGGACACAGAATTGGAGAAAGAATTGCGGTGGTAGTGGTAGTAGTAGTAGTAGTAGTAGTAGTAGTAGTAGTAGTAGTAGTAGTAGTAGTAGTAGTAGTAGTAGTAGTAGTACTGTAGAAGTAGAGTAGCAGTAATAGATGTGTGTGTGTGTGTGTGTGTGTGTGTGTGTGTGTGTGTGTGTGTGTGTGTGTGTGTGTGTGTGTGTGTGTGTGTGTGTGTGTGTACACCAAATGCACCAAACACTATACATTGACGTGTGCACACCTGTTTCTTTCCTACAAGTGTGCCCTGATACAAGTGTGTGTGTGTGTGTGTGTGTGTGTGTGTGTGTGTGTGTGTGTGTGTGTGTGTGTGTGTGTGTGTGTGTGTGTGTGTGTGTGTGTGTGGTACAGATGTTGTGACGAACGGAATAAGGTACAATACAGAACTAGGAAAAGAACAACGGCATAATAGAAAAGTAACAACACAGAAATAATACAAGAAAACTGAGAATTTGAATTGAGGGAGAAATTTAACACAGGTGACGTTATATTTGAAAGATTAGAACAGTTTTGAGTCTACACTTTACACTCTCTCTCTCTCTCTCTCTCTCTCTCTCTCTCTCTCTCTCTCTCTCTCTCTCTCTCTCTCTCTTGCTACTGAACAAGGCTGACCTTTCTCGAGAACCTCATTCTCTCTATTCTCCCTCCTTTCATTTCCCCTCTCTGTCCTCTTCATGCACATACCTACCCTCCTCCTCCTCTTCCTCCTCCTCCTGTTCCCCCATCCTACCGCGGCTCAGGTGTCAGGGGGCGTCTCTCCGCGTAACTCACCTGTGAAAGAAACAACATTACAGTCTTGTGTTCCAGAGAATCTTATTTCTTGCATATAAGAGGGAAGGTGTGACTTACCTTGCAGGGTTCACAGAGTCTTTTTCCTCTCGTGCATCTCTATATTAAATCTGAAGATACAACTGGATATGTCAGGAGAGATTTTTTTTTTTTTATGGTACTATGGGAGTGTGAAGTTGGTTTGCAAAAATAGAAGGATTACTTGTAAGATTCTATTTTTTTGTATTTTCTCAGTTATTAAATTTTCATTATTCATGGACCATTTTTGTGTATATTTTGTAAGTGGGCATCTAAAATGGGGAATTAGAAGATAAAAATAAGGCAAAGCGCATGTATAAGAACGACACGAAATACACATACTTATACATACAAATTAATATGAAAGCAATAGCCCCTTCCCAGACACAATTTCACAACCCACACTAAAAGACACACAAGGAACGCTGAACATGTCTCAAAGTACTGACCGTAGCGCAACGTGAGACAAAGGCAACATTTTTCTTCTTTCTTTGGACGTGAGACAAGAACACTTTTCTCTCAATGCACTCCCAGGGATCCTTATCACGGAGACTCGTGTGAACGACGGCTTCCTTACCAGTGATATTCAACACCTTTAAAACATTGGGATTATCTTCACGGGAAAAAAAAAAAAAACAGGTATCTTCTCTCGCCTGCTGCACACTACTGTACAAAGTATGTGTAAGGATAAACCGTGGTGGAGTTGTAAGTTATGGACGCAGCTTAGAAGAATAAGTGGAAAGGAGTAACTTAGGATTCGTAAATGAATGGTGGAGTAGAGAAAGAAGAAAAAAGATTAGGATAGTAATGAAAAACCGACTCCATTTCCTACTCACTAAGTAAATTCACTCACTCACAACCCAAATAACTCACTAACGAATTCTTTCTTTCCGTTAGCTACTCACTCACTCACTCACTCACTCACCAACTATCTAACTGACAAACAAGTCCACTCACGCATTCACTCCCTAAGTTACCACACAACTAAATCAACTTAACCAAACACAACCTAACGCAACTCTGCCTTACCCAGACCCACCTGATCACATCCTGACGCGGGTTACATGCACCTGACGCAAGGCACACCAATCAACTGTCCCCACGTGTTCTCATCTCCTTCATTCACTTCCACAAACCTCACCCATTCATGTCATGCTCCACGGGATGAGAGGGACAGGTGTTGCGTGAGTGTTGTAAGGGCGGGTGGTGTGGAAGGGAAGGAAGGGGTGTGTGTACCTGGGGACGAGTTGCACTTAAGAGAAGGTGGGAGTGATGGGATAACGGGTGTGAGTAATGTATGTACACCTGTAACTTCTTCGCTTCCCTTCCTCTCTCACCAGGACCCAAGTGTGTGTGTGTGTGTGTGTGTGTGTGTGTGTGTGTGTGTGTGTGTGTGTGTGTGTGTGTGTGTGTGTGTGTGTGTGTGTGTGTGTGTGTGTGTGTGTGTGTGTGTGTGTGTGTGTGTGTGTGTGTGTGTGTGTAACTACATGATTAACACAGGAATGAGGAAGAGGCGTGTCCAACAAACGAAGGCGGAAAGAAAGTGCATTCAAGTCATGACATGAAAAATAGACAAAGAAAGACAAAGACAGACGGACAGATGGACGGACGGACGGACGGACGGACGGACGGACGGACAGATAGAACAAGAAATACAGATACAAGAACATCACACAATAAAAATACAAAGACAGATAAACAGACGGACAAGGAGACAGACAGACAGATACTGAGACACATATACAGTATGCATAACAGACAGACAAACAAACAGATAGACAGACAGACAGACAAATACGCACAAAGCAAGAGAGAGAGAGAGAGAGTGAGACGCCACATATGCAGACAGTAAGTGTGAGCGACAGAGAGTTAGTTCCCTTGACTGAAGCAGCAGAGAGGGAGTGTGTGTGTCTCTGTCTGGTGGTGGCGGTGAGAGGGATGGAAGGTCAAGGTGAGAGTTGGAGAGAGTCTCTCACAACTGGTAAATGAACCTCATGATCTGCATACTGACTTGTGCACGTGGTTGGATCTCTCTCTCTCTCTCTCTCTCTCTCTCTCTCTCTCTCTCTCTCTCTCTCTCGTAATGATTTAGTTCGTAGTATTCGGAAAGAAGCGAAAAATCTTCAGTAGTAGTAGTAGTAGTAGTAGTAGTAGTAGCAGTGGTGGTGATGGTGGTGGTGGTGGTGGTGGTGGTGGTGGTGGTGGTGGTGGTGGTGGTGGTGGTGGTGGTGGTGGTGGTGGTGGTGGTGGTGGTAGTAGTAGTAGTAGTAGTAGTAGTAGTAGTAGTAGTAGTAGTAGTAGTAGTAGTAGTAGTAGTAGTAGTAGTAGTAGAAGCACCACCACTAACAAAAACAACAAACACAGAAACAGAAACACCGATAGTAACAAGATAGTAACAATAACAACACGCAAGAAACTCATATTCCACCACAGAGGTTAACGATTATAAATAGCCGCACGTGATGTGGGTGAGAGCTCGTCTTGCCAGAATAGCTCCCTGTGATGGTGGCTTCAAGCAGCGCCCCGTTCATCCACCCCATGCACCTCCACCTTGCTCGCCCTCTACCTAATGCTTCCACTACCCTTCCACACTCACCTCACCTCCCTCCCATTCCTTCCTTGCACCTCCACCTAACGCTTCCTCCACCCTTCCACTCTCTCCTTACCTCCCTCCCACCCACTTCCTCCCGTCCATCCGGTCCACACCTTACTGCGAAGATCATTCCACATATTTCCAAGCACACACACCCACCCACACACACAAGATCCACCTCCATCCTCACCTTCACTCTCCCACATCCACCTCCTACACATGCCCCGTTCTACATTTTACTGCGAAGAATATTTCCACATATCCACATCCACACACATAAAAAGATCGATATATAATAAAAGTTCATTTTTGTAAGGAACAAGGAAGTAAATTGAAAGAAAAATCATTACAGGCTTCATACCAAGAAGTGGAGAGAGAGAGAGAGAGAGAGAGAGAGAGAGAGAGAGAGAGAGAGAGAGAGAGAGAGAGAGAGAGAGAGAGAGAGAGAGAGAGAGAGAGAGAGAGAGAGAGAGAGAGAGAGAGAGAGAGAGAGAGAGAGAGAGAGAGAGAGAGAGAGAGAAAAAAAAAAAAATTATGAAAGTGAGAGGGAGAAGAAAAATATACAATGTCTAGAAAAGCGACTGAGAAAAACCGCGTCCAAATAAGGATTAAATAAGATTTTTCTTCAACACCACAAGATTTTTTTCCTTACTTTTTTTTTCTTTGAGTGTAAAGTGTGTTTAAGTGGACGTGCAGGTCAGTGATCTTCAGAAAGGTAGGTAGGTAGGTAGGAGGAGGAGGAGGAGGAGGAGGAGGAGGAGGAGGAGGAGGAGGAGGAGGAGGAGGAGGAGGAGGAGGAGGAGGAGGAGGAGGAGGAGGAGGAGGAGGAGGAGGAGGAGGAGGAGAAAAAAAAATAGAAAAAGAAAAACAACAACAGCAACAACAACAACAACAAAAGAAGAAAACCACGATAACAACAACTTCGAAGACAACCACCACCACACGCACAAGAATAACCTGCAATAAAGAAGAGGAGCAAAGAACAAGTAAATGAAGACCACCATCGACTCAAAGTTATTTCAGACACGCGGTGAATCAGGGCAGCAAAATCTTGGGCAAACAGACACCGATGCACCTTGGCTGAGTGGAATAGCTCACCCTCTCTCAACCAACCAGGGTCCGTATTCAGAAACGCTTTACTCTTTCAACACGACTATTTTCCAAGGCTACAGAGATGATTAGCGGTGTTTTCAAGAGTGTTTCTCCTATCAATAATGAAGAAATCTTGTCAATCTGCCTGTGGAACCTTAAAAACACCTTAAGAAACTTGTGTAAATTTAAATATGCCCTCTTAAAATAGTAGAGGTGAAGTATAGAAGTGTTTGAGAATACAAGCCCAGACGCGATAGAGGTGGAGGAGGAGGTAGAAGTGGGGGATGAGGGAGGAGATTATCAGTAACCAGCAGGGAGAAGGAAGGAAGGAAAGGAGGTGAGCCAAATACACTTAATGACGTCATCTGAGGTATTGGTGGTGATGGTGATGGTGGTGGTGAGTGTGTGGGTGGTGGGTGTGAGTGGTGTTGATTAGCTGTAGTTTATTTGAGGTTTAATAGTTGTTCATGTGTGATGCTAATATACAGGTGGATGTGTTTGTATAATTCATTACTGTCATCATCACTGGCATCATCATTCGACATTCAGGGAGTGTCACGTGTAGGCCTAATGGTTTCTAATAGTCTCCTTTGTATTCGTACCAATGTCCTTTTCATGAAATCCAACTAAAAACAATCACTATTTATTGATAATTAACCCCATTGTCATTTGATTTCATTGTCATTACCATTAGCGCCATTGTACTTCTCCCAAGCATTTATATAGTTATCCTCCATTCACCATTTCCACACCACTATATCTGTCACCATTACCATCTCTCTTATCTCAAATGTTCATTGGCATCATCATATCAATCACCATCATAATTGACACCACCATCTATACATATACATATCACCATAACTGTCAACATTATTATCACCCTTATCACAAACATCTACTGGCCTCGTAACTTCCATCATCATCACCACCGCCACTGACATCACCATCTTAAACACACCAGCTGCTCGCCTATTTCCAGCCTGGAGCCTAAATTTGTACTCCCAACTCATCCATATTGCTCATCAGAGAGAGAGAGAGAGAGAGAGAGAGAGAGAGAGAGAGAGAGAGAGAGAGAGAGAGAGAGAGAGAGAGAGAGAGAGAGAGAGAGAGAGAGAGAGAGAGAGAGAGAGAGAGAGAGAGTGTGTGTGTGTGTGTGTGTGTGTGTGTGTGTGTGTGTGTGTGTGTGTGTGTGTGTGTGTGTGTGTGTGTGTGTGTGTGTGTGTGTGTGTGTGTGATTCACCTCGGTCATCTGCTGGTCACCCAGCCAGTCTTCCCCATTACGGAGCGAGCTCAAAGCTCATAGACCGATCTTCGGGTAGGATTGAGACCACATAACACACTCTCCACACACCGGGAAAGCGAGGCCACAACCCCTCGAGTTACATCCCGTACCTATTTACTGCTAGGTGAACAGGGGCCACACATTAAGAGACTTCCCATCTGCCTCGCCGCTTACCGGGATTCGAACCCGGCCCTCTCCATTGTGAGTCCAGCGTGCTAACCACTACACTACGCGGTGTGTAGTGTGTGTGTGTGTGTGTGTGTGTGTGTGTGTGTGTGTGTGTGTGTGTGTGTGTGTGTGTGTGTGTGTGTGTGTGTGTGTGTGTGTGTGTGTGTGTGTGTGTGTATTTCACTGTTTGATCTGCTGCAGTCTCTGACGAGACAGTCAGACGTTACCCTACGGAACGAGCTCAGAGCTCATTATTTCCGATCTTCGGATAGGCCTGAGACCAGGCACACACCACACACCGGGACAACAAGGTCACAACTCCTCGATTTACATCCCGTACCTACTCACTGCTAGGTGAACAGGGGCTACACGTGAAAGGAGACACCCAAATATCTCCACCCGGCCGGAGAATCGAACCCCGGTCCTCTGGCTTGTGAAGCCAGCGCTCTAACCACTGAGCTACCGGGTGTGTGTGTGTGTGTGTGTGTGTGTGTGTGTGTGTGTGTGTGTGTGTGTGTGTGTGTGTGTGTGTGTGTGTGTGTGTGTGTGTGTGTGTGTGTGTGTGTGTGTGTGTGTGTGTGTTTACTACCTTGAACTTCCAAAAACAAGCAATAATGAACGTCAGAAAATAACATTACATGAATCAATAAATGGATAAACACAGTGGACAAAATACAAAAATACAAACACACCAACAACAAAAAAAAAAAAAAAAAAAAAAGGCGAATAAAATGGAGTTCCAAATGTACGTACAATACAAACTATACACACAGATCAACTAATGAATAAATGAAATCTAGAACTTCAGTAACAGCAAAGTAAACAACCAACCAACCAATAAAGAAGAACAAAATATCACATTCACAACAAGCACAACCACCAACACAAACAAGCACAAACAGATAAACAAACATATGAACACCAATAAATTCCAGCCTCAGATCACCTCCACTAAGACCACCACCACCACCACCACCACCATCACCACCACCACACACAGAGTAAAAGTTCAATATAAGGCCAAAGATCATGAACTTTTTCCCTTATCATGCACATCAAGGTTCATCACTCACATTCATCCACGTCGAAGGGGGGTGAGGGAAGACAAAGGGGAGAGGATGGGGAAGGACATAAATGATCCTGTGAATGACCTCCCTGCCTCCCTTTCCCCCTCAAGCGGCCATCATGCACTCACTGGCCACGACAACGCCCACATTCACCCTCCCTCTCTTCCTCCCTCATGCCTGCCTCAGTTCTCAGTGGGAGGATGAAGGGAAATGAACGGGGTAGTGAATGAAAGAATGAGAGGGTGGGTGAGGCAGAGAGAACAAGAAAAGAAAGAGAAAATGGAGAGAGGGAAAGAAGAAAGAAATGTCGGGAAGCAGAGGAGTGGAGTGAATGGATAATAGAGGAGATGGGAAGGAAGGGTAAGGGTGAGGGAGAAGGTGAGGTAGGATCCTGCATTCCATCTCTCAGTCCTTGCACTATGTTATGAAGGACACGAGGCAACACTACCGCCGCCCTTCCGCCCACCCGCCACTGCCGCCCCTCCTCAGCTGCGGGCAGGGACGGAAGGTGGTGAGGTAACGATGCCCCGAAGCAGATCCGCAGAACACGCCACTGACGGACATACACCCACCCACCCACTCTCTCACTCGGACAAAGAAACGAAGCGGGATATGTACTCTTAGATTGAAGACGGTAAGGTAACGATGGCCTGAGGCAAAATCCCCAAACTACAGGACACGCACACACCTACTCACACACTTGCTCGCTCGCCCGCACAAAGAGATGAACCGCGAATACCCACGCTTAGATTCGAGCCACGCCCTTCGTGTCCTCTTCATCAGCTCAAATCGGTGCAGGCTTGACTTAATACTCCCCTTAACGGTGAGATTGTTTCCAAGACCGTTTGCTGACGCCACACAAGAACGAGATGCCGCAAGTTCCTCATGAGTTGATAGAACGAGAATCAAAACAAAAACCAGGCCCGACGCTCACTCCCTTGCTACATCCCCCGCGCCGGCCTGCCTCCCTCAGCTCAGTCCAGCCAGCTTGTCAGTGCGCCACCCTCCCTCCACACTCACTGGTTTCTTCAGGCATTTCCTCGCCCCTCGCTGCCCCGCACTGGTGGTCCCCCTGCTGGTTGCCCTTTCCCCCACACGGTCTGGCCTTAAGGCAGGTTCCCCACGACTCCTGTTTCCCTTTAGAACAGGTTTTTGGCCGATATAATACCATGGTCATTTTTCTGGTTCTCCAACGAGGTCTGGGAATAACGCCCGCCTGCTGTACCGTAGTGTGGTGGTCTTGCTTTTTCTTTCCTTCCTTCTTCATCCTCTTCCTCTTTGTCCTAGTCTCCTCCTTCTTTCACCTCCTCATACTCTTCCATCTCTATCTCCTCCTTGTCCTCCGCCTCCGCCTCCTCTTTTGTCGTCTACAGTGCATCATATCACATCCTATTCCTCCTCCTGCTCTTCCTCCTTTCTTTCGTTGCTGACTCCTCCTCCTCCTCCTCCTCCTCCTCCTCCTCCTCCTCCTCCTCCTCCTCCTCCTCCTCCTCCTCCTCCTCTGACCTGTACACAACACAGGCCACAAACTCCACAAATGGTAAACATGCCAATGTTAACTTTTTTCTTTTTTCTTTTTAACCTTCCACTTTTTTTTCTCACATTCGTACCCTGAATTGCATTAATCATCTCTGGGGACTCTTGATGGCCACTACCACCACCACCACTACCACACGTTGCTGGGTACAGAACCTGAGCGAGACTGACAGACAGCCGGCGGCGTGATGGACGTGCTTGGAGTGATAGAAGAAAAATAATGAGCCTCCGGGAGTAACAACAGACCAGGCCACCCCATCCTACCTTTCCTTTTCCTTCCCTCCTTTACGTCACCATCAATGCCTCCTGCTATATTGTTGTATTCTTTCTTATCCCTTCCCTTACGTCGCCATCTAAGCGTTGTCTAGAGTTTTCTTCTTTTTATTTCAATCTAAACGTTCAATGCTGTCTAGTCTTTTTTTTTCTTCCTCTCGTTCCCCTTAGGTCACGATCTAAGCACTCTTTACTGCTCTATCTGTACTGTTTAAAGGTTGTGTATCGTTTTGTTATCTACGGATCACTCCTAAGAGTTCAACAAATTATTCTACATGTGTGCGATTTTTTTCTTTCAGTATGAAAAATGTCTGTACTATCAGAGGAAATTTATTATTATTATTATTATTATTATTATTATTATTATTATTATTATTATTATTATTATCATTATTACTATTATCATTATTATTATTATCTAGCTTACTCTATCTTCTTGATCCTTGCCTAGTTAGCTTTTTTTTCTCTTATGGCGTGTCCTACAATGGCTGCTGCTCTTACAAAAAGATCACTGGCAACATAACTTACTTCTTGTCTCCACATCTCATTGCTTATGTTAGAGAGAGAAAGAAAACGCTATCTGACTTATGACAGTGTTTTGGATGCCACTCCATGTTTGATATAAGGAAAAACAAGGAAGGGACAAAAA
Source organism: Portunus trituberculatus (assembly GCF_017591435.1). NCBI lineage: Eukaryota > Metazoa > Arthropoda > Malacostraca > Decapoda > Portunidae > Portunus > Portunus trituberculatus. Next base: position 19,959,084 of record NC_059298.1, on the reverse strand, counting down.
CACTAAACACGTTCGTACTGTTGTTAGAACGCCGCGAAGGGAAAACGCCGATGAATGATACAAGAATAAATGCGTTTACATGAACTGGTTTGTGTGTCGGAGAACGATGACCGTCAAAATAAGAATGATCTGAGACATATAAGGCAGAGGGAGGATCAGGATAATGAGGAGGAGGAGGAGGAGGAGGAGGAGGAGGAGGAGGAGGAGGAGGAGGAGGAGGAGGAGGAGGAGGAGGAGGAGGAGGAGGAGGAGGAGGAGG
>NC_059298.1:19953825-19956325 GCF_017591435.1 Portunus trituberculatus | reverse complement strand
AAGGCAAGGGTCGCCTCGTCCTCGCATGGAAAATAGACGATCTTGATATCAATTAATCATCTCAAGTCCGGAGTCGCCACTCTGCCTTCCTGTTTACCACCACAAACCCGGACCTCAGTCTGCCCAACTGGTGCTTGTTTCACCTTCCCGCTGGCCACCCCGCCAGCAGCATGCCTCCGGCGCTGCCTCAAGGTTTCTCAGCAGGCAAGACTCCTCAGGCTGTCCGCCGCGCACCTGCCTCGCTCCGCTTTTCTGAATGAAAATAATTGGCTCGATACTTGCACACGAGGCCTCGCCTGGGAGCCCGCCTGCCTGCCTGGCGAGGCGCGGCCACACTCCTTTCATTGTGGGTTTATTTGGTCACAGCTACTGCCTTACCACACCTCATGCTCTTTGCATACACTCAATGCATACCTACATACTTGCATATATATATATATATATATATATATATATATATATATATATATATATATATATATATATATATATATATATATATATATATATATATATCGTTGTCTTGCAAAAAAGCCGAACATTCATTAGTGTGGAGCAGTCTAAGTTGAGCTTCCCTCCAGCCGCCTCCCCTTCTAAGGAATCAATACAGTAGTCCCACCACCACCACCACCACTCACATAGCCCCGTTCCCCTTCATCCCTCTTACACTCATCCCCCACCCAACCTCCAGCCCTCTACGTCCCGCCACGCAGCCCACTCCCTCCAACTCGTCGTCCCCTCGCAGCCTACACACTCGACTCATTCACTAGACTCAGGTGGCTTGCGCCGCCCCTCCCGCCGCTGCCTTGCTGCTTAAAGCGGCCGAGCAGCTGCTAGGAAGGGAAGAGATGGAACGTAACACGGCATCGCACCGCCTGCCCCGTGTTGCAGCAGGCCTCGGGAGGTGTTGGGCCGTCCTGCTCCCCTCCCGACGTTGCCTCAGCGCACAACAAGGCAGGGTAACTTTAATACAGGCCGGACACCCTCCCTCCCCACAATACCCGCCATCATCACCCTACATACAGACCCCCTCACCGGAACCGGCGCCCCTCTACACACGTGCATCACCTCACCTAAGCAGGACGGACGAAGCCAGTCCCATGTTGGTACTACTACTACTACTACTACTACTACTACTACTACTAATAATAATAATAATAATAATAATAATAATAATAATAATAATAATAATAATAATAATAATAATAATACCACCACCATCACACACTACTACTACTACTACTTCTACTGCTACCACCACATATCTTTCAGTCTTAGAAAATCTCTAAAACGAAACTTTAATAACAAACGAAAACTGTAGGTATCCAAGTCTTGTTTGAGAAAGATCACGACAGTATGAAGGCCAAGGTAAGAAAAGAAGAAAAAAAAATTGAGAAGAAAAGTAATGCAACAAAACTTGGCTAACTCTCCTCCAGCTCAGGGGAGTCCTTCACGCCGTCTGGTGGCGACTGGGGGACTAACTGCCGCCCCGTGACTCAGAGGGATCATCCCACACTTCCTGATTTGTTATTCTTTTCCTAGTAGTAGTAGTAGTAGTAGTAGTAGTAGTAGTAGTAGTAGTAGGGAGGAGGAGGAGGAGGAGGAGGAGGAGGAGGAGGAGGAGGAGGAGGAGGAGGAGGAGGAGGAGGAGGAGGAGGAGGAATACAAAGGAAGGAACAGACAGCAACAATCCTACTGGGCCTAACGAGGCTGTCTGTGTGCCTATGCTACCACTACAGATGCTATAAGTTAGAGGCTGAAGGACATCAGGGTTCAAGGAAGAAGAAAAGAGACCACAGGGAGAGAGAAAGTCAAAGATGTGATAGGAAAGATTGAAGGAGAAATGACACTATCTAGTACAGTAAACTACAAACAAAAAAAGGATATCTTATGAAGGCGCAAAGTACGTCATTTGAGGGGTTAATGTGAAGTGAATGTCCAACCTTTTTATTTAAAGTTTCTATCGTATTGCTACGGACAACATGTGCTGGGAGAGAGTTCCAGACATTTACAATTTTGCCTCGTCTGACCTGAAACGTTTATCTGTAATCTTGTAGCCATTATTTCTAGTGGTGTTGGAGCTGTCAATGGTGAGATAGTTGTTTACATTTATGTTATCAAAGCCCCGGAACATTTTAAATAGTTCAATCAAATCTCCTCGCATACGCCGCTTCTCTAAACTGAACAAGTTGACTTCCCTCAAGCGCTCCTCGTAAGGCTTGTTTCGCAGTCGTGGGATCAATTTGGTGACTCTTCTTTGGACTCTCTCCAGGTTGTCTATATCTTTCCTATAGTGGGGTGACCAGAACTGGACACAGTACTCAAGATGAGGTCGGACGAGTGTATTAAACAATGTGAGCATAACCCCTTCTGATTTAAATTGAAAAGTTCTACCGATAAACCCAACCAGTTTGTTTGCCGTTTTGACTACTTCCGAGCAGTGTTTACTTGACTTGAGGTCTGAAGTAATTATGACGCCTAAGTCTTTTTCCTCATCAAC
>NC_059298.1:19936325-19943825 GCF_017591435.1 Portunus trituberculatus | reverse complement strand
GGAAATTAATCTTCCCGACGAGGAAACTTGGCCGCTGACGGAGCTGACGGTCGCTAGCCACGCTGTCTTCGCCTTGTGCAGTGAAAGGTTTCGATCACCCATCAGAATCAAAGGCCACAGATATGATAAATCAAGTATTTTGGTAGAGATTTTTTTTTCCTAAGATAGAGAAGTGTTGTCTAGGTATCACCAGTCATGAAGACATCCTCGGAAACCTTGATAAAACCCACTAGAGCATCTTAAATGTGGTCAGGACAAGATTCTACAACAACTAATAACGCGAACTTAAACCTCCATCAGATGCAGATTCTTTGTTATCAGAAAAAATAAAACCATTCTGAAAACTACAACATTCATTAAAGCACATAAAAAGTAGACAGGGTAAGACGCAGAAACAGTTCAGAATACGTATCTATCCACAGAATCCTTGCCTATAATTATCAGCAGAATCATGGAAACCTCCTTGAGAACCCCAGTAACAATTCACTACACCATACTAAAAGTAAAAACCGGAAGAAAACATAGCACTTAAAAAAAAAAAAAAAAGTTTCATATATTCCACCAACCGCAGCGTGTTTTCTTTCTTTCTCTCACACAACAAATGGACGTTAGAAATTAGCTCGTCAACCTGTCACTCTGAATTATGGCAAAGAACTTGAGGGAAGAAAAAGAAGGAAGGAGCTTACGCAAGTCTCCTCTCATCCATCATTCCCCTAGAGCGATAGAGCGAAGGAGCATTGCAAGGGATCGCATTTCCAGTTGATTACGTACAAACAATTTGATGAACCCGGTAAAAAAAGACCGGCATCTTTTTTTTTCTATTCTTTGTATCGTAAGAATTCTGTCTGACAATATTTACCCAAGTTTCCTCAATCTTAATTCTTTTTATAGACATTTTTTTTTCTAAGAAGTAAACTCTCTCTCTCTCTCTCTCTCTCTCTCTCTCTCTCTCTCTCTCTCTCTCTCTCTCTCTCTCTCTCTCTCTCTCTCTCACTTAGTAGGCGTTGAAGGGCATATATCCAACCTCTCCTTCAGGGGGAGCAGAGCGTCCGTCAATAATAGTAGAGCCTTCCTTTCTCTTCCTCTGTACATATAAAAGTGGATCCCTCTTCCCTCCTTCATCCTCGCTCCCGTCAACGTCTCTCTCTCTCTCTCTCTCTCTCTCTCTCTCTCTCTCTCTCTCTCTCTCTCTCTCTCTCTCTCTCTCTCTCTCCAACCCAACTCCTCCACCCCATCCCTTTTCCAATCACACTGTATCGTCCTTCCTTCCTTCCTTCATCCCCTCCTTCCTGCCCTCCCTCTATTACCGCCTCCACCTACCACATCCACTTACATCCTCTCGCCTTTCCACCCACAGCCTTGAATCATCCATCCACACACACACACACACACACACACACACACACACACACACGTCCGTCCTCCAGGCATGAACAAACAAATATTTCGTCCCACATCCCAGTAAGGGCCGAGTGTCTATCCTCCTTCACCTTCAGGATACATGGAAGGAATGACATCGGAAAAAAATAATGGAAGATAAATAAATAAAACCAGCATAAGCAAACAAATAGTGCAACCTGCTTCTATTTCCTCCTCCTCCTCCTCCTCCTCCTTCACTACTCATCTTTCTTCTCTTCCTATTGCTTCTTTCTACACAATCAAGCACAGATATATATACAAACTTGTTTTCTTTGTATTATCCAAAGTGTGTGTGTGTGTGTGTGTGTGTGTGTGTGTGTGTGTGTGTGTGTGTGTGTGTGTGTGTGTGTGTGTGTGTGTTCCTTCTCCCCTTCCCCTTCTGCGTCTTTATTTCTTCAAAGAAATGTCACAGGCCATTGACCTCACACACACACATACACACACACACACACACACACACACACACACACACACACACACACACACACACACACGCTTCCTGCCACGAATATCTAATTAAGTCACATTTTGACGTCTCTCTAATAAAACACAGTAGTAGTAGTAGTAGTAGTAGTAGTAGTAGTAGTAGTAGTAGTAGTAGTAGTAGTAGTAGTAGTAGTAGTAGGGAATACGTGCTGAATAACTAGTGATGTATTAAAGATGTGTGTGTGTGTGTGTGTGTGTGTGTGTGTGTGTGTGTGTGTGTGTGTGTGTGTGTGTGTGTGTGTGTGTGTGTGTGTGTGTGTGTGTGTGTGTGCACCAACCTGTTTCTCCAATGACCGTACACGCACACGTACACATACGTACACGTACAGGCGCACTCCACGCCCCCACGCATGGCAACTCTCGGTACGTACCTGCAAAACAAAACAAAACAATTTCAATATTTACAACAAAAGGGGGGAAAAAATCACGTTTTGTTAGTTTTTATGACGAGCGCACACACACACACACACACACACACACACACACACACACACACACACACACACACAAAGCAGCTTAACAATATTCAGGAAATTGAAAAAAAAGCAAGTTTATCAGATTACGTTACGAAGACAAATAAAAACACAAAAACAAAATAAAAGTAACAATGGGGAGAGACACAGGATGCCCTAATAGTAATAACAATAATAACAACACCATTATCAACGGAAAGGAGATGAACATGAGAAAGAAAATTAGTGAATGAAAAGAATCAGAGAATTGGGAAGGAGAAAACAGAGACGGTAGCGGAGACAAGAAAGGAAGGAGATAATGGTTCAAGAAGGAAGGAAATTAATGGGAGAAAGGAAGGGAAATGGCAGAGGAGACGTCAATCCTTACTCAATAGAAATAATGGCAGTCATCACCACCACCACCAATAACAACGACAACGACAGCACACCATCACTACAATCACAATCACCTTTTCAATCATCACAACACAATATATATATGATTTTGCTACGACTCTCTCTCTCTCTCTCTCTCTCTCTCTCTCTCTCTCTCTCGACCTTCCTCACACATGCGCCCTCTCTTAACACTTTTAAAGCTAGACTTAAGGATTTTCTCCTAACAAGTAATGTTTAAGTTTAAGATAGGTTTATACTGTCATTTTTAAAGAAATGTTACCTTTTTATGTCTGTTACACCTTATACTCGTATTCTTATCATACCTCATTTTATGTATATGAATGTATTGTTTAATCATGTGTTTTTCATTCTACTGTAATTACTGAATATTTATTGCAATTTGAGTAATAACCACATCTGTGGATAATAAAATATCTGAATCTGAATCTGAATCTCTCTCTCTCTCTCTCTCTCTCTCTCTCTCTCTCTCTCTCTCTCTCTCTCTCTCTCTCTCTCTTCTTCCCATCCATATATTCTTTTATTTCTTACTTTTTCCTACTCCCACCTTCGTTCCTTCTTCTTACCTCTTTCTTCTAATATCAATAGTACTAGTAATAATAATAATAATAATAATAATAATAATAATAATAATAATAATAATAATAATAATAATAATAACAAAATAATCTAGTATATAATTTTCCTCCTTCACTTAATTAGTGGGATTAAATGTTTTCATGCTTGCCTTTTGTTGTAATCGTGTGTGTGTGTGTGTGTGTGTGTGTGTGTGTGTGTGTGTGTGTGTGTGTGTGTGTGTGTGTGTGTGTGTGTGTGTGTGTAACCAAGGACGGTGGAAAATAAAACACTAAAAATATATCAGAGTATTGAAATGAGAGGGTGTTATTAATAATTTCAACATAAATCGGATGGGGGGGAAAATAAAAGACTAGTACTTTAAAACATCATTCATTCATGAAGCACATTACATTAAGAGCACAGAACAAGAGACTGAAAAAAAAATAATATACATACTAAAATAACACTTCTATGAAAAAAAAAAAAATATATATATATAGACGTGAATTATATAAATAAATAAATAACAAATTACTTAAGGCATTACATCATTATAAAAAGAAGCACTGAAATAAGAAGATTCCCTACTTCTCCACGTAAACATAACACACACACACACACACACACACACACACACACCAAAATATATATATACCCTCTACATACACCCTATACTACCCCTTATCCTTTTCCTTCCCACCAACACGTCCAACAACAAACAAGGCACGACCTCTCTTCCCATTCGGCTCAAAAGTCCGCGGGAACACGACCAGCTGCCTTTTCCCGGACTCTACGGCTCGCAGGTTCCTTTGTGTACTAGTGAATGCCGCCGGAGTCCCCAAGGGTGGAGTAAAGAGAGTTTTAATAAAGGAAGTTATTTGGTCACAGAGAAAAAGTTAAGCCGAGTTGCCAGGGGTTCGAGTGAGTTGTCATGGTTTGCTGGAGTAAGAGGAAGAGTAGGAGGAGGCTCGTCTGGCTGAGAGAGAGGATAGGAGTTACTTGTTTGTGCAGTGAGATTAAGAACACGGAAGGTGGGAGGTAATGAAAACGAGGAACAGATAGCAAAAGGCAAATACCTGAAGGAATGCTGAATACAAAGGAGGAACAAATGAATACCAAAGATCAGATACAAGGAACAATAAAAAAAAGCTAGAAAAAAAAGAGGAATGCAGCCGAATACAAAATACAAAGGAAAAACAAATAGGTACAAGAAGACAAATATCAAAACGAAATACGAAATGCAAAGGAGTAAAGGTAGAGGAATACAAAAGAATACTGATATATACAAAACACAAAGGAGGAGCCGATACCACATGAAGAATAAAACAAAGATAATATAAGAAAATAAATGCTGAAAGATAGATATTATTGAAAAATATATAGAAAAATAAGAAAGAAAAGAATGCAACATGAATATAAAAGAAATATTAATCAATAAGAACACACCAAAAATACTTAACTAGGAAAATAAATGGGTAATGGACAAATGGATAAGAATGAGGTTTGTGAGGCAAGAGAGTGGGAGTGAATGGGATGCCTAAATGGAAAGGGAAAGGGGGAGGGAATGTTAGAAGCAACGTGGAAATCTAAGTAAGGGAGGGAAGAGGATACTACTGAAGGAAGAAGAGGAAGAGGAGATTACAGGAAGAGGGAAGACATGGACTTGTGGGGCGGAAGGCTTGGTTTGTTTCTAAAAAGGATGAGTTGAAAAAGAGAAGGAGGAGGAGGAGGAGGATAAGTAAGCAATAAACATGGAATGACATTTTTTTTCTTAAACAAGACTTTTCACACACACACACACACACACACACACACACACACACACACACACACACACACACACAGGCCCGGTAGCTCAGTGGTTAGAGCACTGGCTTCACAAGCCAGAGGACCGGGGTTCGATTCCCCGGCCGGGTGGAAATATTTGGGTGTGTCTCCTTTCACGTGTAGCCCCTGTTCACCTAGCAGTGAGTAGGTACGGGATGTAAATCGAGGAGTTGTGACCTTGTTGTCCCGGTGTGTGGTGTGTGCCTGGTCTCAGGCCTGTCCGAAGATCGGAAATAATGAGCTCTGAGCTCGTTCCGTAGGGTAACGTCTGGCTGTCTCGTCAGAGACTGCAGCAGATCAAACAGTGAATTACACACACACACACACACACACACACACACACACACACACACACACATCTTATTTCTGAGCCTATCCATGCACTAATAATCAAACTCTCTCTCTCTCTCTCTCTCTCTCTCTCTCTCTCTCTCTCTCTCTCTCTCTAACTCAAATATCGAAAAAAACAACGAAAAACCATAAAACAACTTGAGTGTGTACATGACCAAGACCACAAGGACGTTTAGGAAGAGAGGAGGAGGAGTAGGAGGAGGAGGAGGAAAGGGCAGGGAGCATGTCACACCGGACGTATACCAGATAATGGCTCTCTCTCTCTCTCTCTCTCTCTCTCTCTCTCTCTCTCTAGTAATGCGCATCATTCTCCTCATCCGTTGACCTTCACTCGCGCGTCCCACGTTCACTCATAATTCACGAGACTTAGTAAGAGGCGCCCGCCCCTTCAGCGTGTCCAGTATCGCAAGGACTTGAGAATATTGTCCACACACTGCCTTCTTCTCCTTCTCCTCCTCCTGCTCCTCCTCCTCTTCCCCGTCCTCCTCCTCCTCCTGCTACTCATTCATGATTATAATTAACATTATAATCATGAATGCGTCAAAATCATTTTCACTATTATCATTAGTACCTCCTCTTCCCGCTCCTCCTCCTCTTTGATGTACGTATAATATATCACCACCACCACCACTATCACCACCAGTCTCTCGTCTCCTACACAACAGTTCCTCCACTTTCTTCTTCCACTAAAGCATGAATAATTCAGGATAGAAAGAGAAGGAAACTGGAAGAAGCCAGTAGGCGTACACCCATCAGTTTCTATACAAACAACACATGCTTAGGTATAGTGTACATTCACGTATCATCCTTATTCAAAAATTTGTCCAACATTACTTATAAGCTTTTTGACCTATCTGACACTACTACTACTATTGTTATTACTACTACTACTACTACTACTATTATTACTACTACTACTACTACTACTATTACTACTACTACTACTAGTACTTCCACTACTATTGCTACTACTATTACTGCTACTACTACTACTATTACTACCTCTACTACTACTACTACTACTACTACTACTACTACTACTACTACTACTACAACTACCACTATCTTTCCACGTTTCTACAGCATTTAGTAAAACCGACAGAGCAATTTGCGTGGCTCAAATAAATTTCATATCAGTGACTTTATTTCAACAATTTAAATCACTTTCGTTTCTCTTTTTCTATCTACTCTGAATCTATTTTATGTCTTTCTCTTTTTTTTCAGCATGATCCGCCTCAAGGCAGTTTTGTGCCGGTACGATAGTGCCAGATTCTCTCTCTCTCTCTCTCTCTCTCTCTCTCTCTCTCTCTCTCTCTCTCTCTGGCACAGAATAAAGATAAAGTACCTGTGGAATGACTAAAAGATATTCTCTCTCTCTCTCTCTCTCTCTCTCTCTCTCTCTCTCTCTCTCTCTCTCTCTCTCTCTCACACACACACACACACACACACACACACACACACACACAACAAGCATAACGTTTCCATTGTGCATACTGGGCCACTAACGATTTCATTAAACTGCTGCAAGATGTAGGAAGCGACTTATACAGCATACATACCAACATACACACACACACACGTCCCCCACCCCACCCACACCGACACACATACACACACTTCTTTTCTCTCTCGTTCTAAATATTTCCCATCATTATTATCCTAAATTAGTTTCATTTTTTAATTCACACAATTCAAATCGACAAATTATACGGGAACTTTTAGGTAAGAAAGCAAAATTTCTTAACTGCTTCCATCTCGTGTATTTGCATTAAGATTAGACTAAACTTGAGCAACAAAATGAGATGTAGCTAGAGAAGGTGGATTAAGTTTTACACGTTTTTTTTTTCTTTCTTCTTGCAACAAACAACACTGGTGTCCCAACTGACAACAGAAAAAAAACTTTCCTTAGCAAACTACTAATATTGAGAAGATAGGTCAGGTTATACATAATCTTCCATAAACAGCACCATCTGTTTATTAATACAATAAAGAA
>NC_059298.1:19926325-19931325 GCF_017591435.1 Portunus trituberculatus | reverse complement strand
ATAAATACATATAAGCAAGTAACAAAATACTCTAAAATTGCTTGAGTATTAATATTTTCTTAGACATCTGATTCCTCATATTTTTTTTTATTATTTTTCTTGAATTCTAACATCACCTCCTGCCTTGAATATTTTTGTTACTGCAGTTCTTCACGTCCTTGCCATCGCCCTTGCTACTAATGTTACAAAAGAAGAACAAGAATAAGAACAACAACAACAACAACAACAACAACGAGAACAAGAACAAAAAGAGAGAAGAAAAAGAAAAAAAGAAAAGGAGGCACGACAAAAGAAAAAAAAAACACGAAGAAAGGAGAAGGAAGAAGACAAGCAAAAACAAGAAAACAAAAGAGAAAAGAAGAAAAAGATTAAACAAAAAAAAAAGTGAAACAGTAGCAGACTTTTAGATCTTCACATGGCTGTTTGTGAACTACTTCCAACTATACACAAGGACACACACAGAACAGCATACCAGACAGAACACTATGCAGGAGGGAGAAAATGAAGAACGTAAACAGGAACACATAAGAACACGAAGAAAACCTATCACTAAGAATAAAAGCTAAAAAATGACGTTGAAGATGATGAAGATGATAATGACTGATGGTGATAATAAAAATGACGTTCTTCTCTAACGTTGACCTTGAACTTGAATAAAAACAACCACCACCAATAGTGACAACAATGGGAGGAGGAGGAGGAGGAGGAGGAGGATATAAAACCAACGTGCCATATTTGGATCAATTTTTTTTCCCTTTGTGACTCTAATATTATTCCTCCAGGGCTGGGCTGACGCGAAGGGCGCCCACCACACTTCCCAGGTGGCAGACAGGTGTGGGAGCTGTGTGAACAGTGTGAGGTGTGTTCTCATGGCCAGGTAAAGGTAGATAGGTAGGCAGGGAAAGAAGCATATGCAGGCCAGTCTATTTCATCTCCACTATTTAACTAACTTGTTCTATATTGCTTGGGAAAAAAAAGGTGTTCTAATACTTCACTTCGTCATCATCGGTAATTATTATCCTCACCATCTCCAGTTCTTTTATTTCAGTCATACGTTGATAGTTTTTATTTTTTGTTTTTCTTGATTATTCCTCTTTGGGGTTCTTCTTTCTCCTCTTTTCCATCAAAAATTTTCCTTCATTTACTTTCCTTCTTCCTATGCATGCTTCCACCCGCCCACTCATATTCTCATTTCTCACTCATAGGTCTAATGTCTTATTGCAGCTTCCCTTACTTCGCTGTGTCTTCCTACATGTGTTTCTGTTTCAATACCTGTTTTCCCTTATACATTCTTGAGTCATCCCTCCACCTACCAACCCACCCACCCACACACACACACACACACCACCTTCCTCCGTCAAACACTCACCTCTAATCAATTACTGCATTTTTCCTTAACCCCTTCAGTACTGGAACGCATTTCTACCTTGAGTTTTGGGTATGATTAGACGATCTTATTTACATTAAGAAGGGTCTATGGAAGTCAGAATATTAATGGCCAAAGTCTTCACTATTTCAAACCCCGCATAAGTTTTGAAGCTGTATAAAATCACCGAACAATAACCGGAGTGGATAATTATGAAAACGCGTCCTGGTACTGATGGGGTTAAAAAAAAAATTATGTTTCTGTACCCCTTCTCTCTTCTTTACATAATTCCAAGTCATCCACCCACACACTCACACCCTTCACACATCGTCTCCCAGCCACACAAGTTCGCTCGCTCGCCGCTAACCAGTTCACAAGACCCCACAGTGAAACCTTCCTGAAGCATTCATTCCCTCCTCTTTATGAAGCACCAGATCCCCAGACCCCATCCCGCCCCTTCTCCAGCATCACGTGTGGAGAGTAGGGGTCGGGGGGACAGTGGTTGGCAGGGGTAGGTGGGGTAGGTTGGGCGACGGGCAGGAGGCCAACCACATAGCCAACCACCTACCACTGCTCCGCTGGCTGTCACAACATGCTCTTACTGTCAACCTCTTTGTGGCCGCTGGGAGTGGGGGTGGGTGGGGCAGAGAGAGAGAGAGAGAGAGAGAGAGAGAGAGAGAGAGAGAGAGAGAGAGAGAGAGAGAGAGAGAGAGAGAGAGAGAGAGAGAGAGAGAGAGAGAGAGAGAGAGAGAGAGAGAGAGAGAGAGAGTAAGTTGATAAGAATGGGAGGGAAAGACGGGGAAAGAAAGCACTGAGGGAAAGAAAATAGCAGAATAGTGAAGGTGGAGAGAGAGAGAGAGAGAGAGAGAGAGAGAGAGAGAGAGAGAGAGAGAGAGAGAGAGAGAGAGAGAGAGAGAGAGAGAGAGAGAGAGAGAGAGAGAGAGAGAGAGAGACCAAAAAAAAGCAATGGAAATGCAGAAACACGGAGAAACAGGACGGAAGGAGAGAATGAGAAAGAGAGGGGAAGATAGAGGAAGTCAGGAGAGATATAGAGAGGGGAGACAAAGAAGGGTCGAGACAAGAGGAATACAGAACACAAAGACGAACGAACACACATCTATTACAAGCATCGAGGAAATTCAATGAGGCAAGAGAAGGGCGGCGCATTAACTAGAGAAACATTCAGCAACCCAGAGATGAGGGAAGCGAAGAGGAGGGAAGGAAAGAGAAAAATATTAGCCATATCAAACAGGAAACGGAAGCGAAAATGGAGATAAAAATAAAACCTACAGAAATAAATAGCACAAAAGAAGTGATAAAGTGGAAGAAAAAGAACGTTCGTGAATCAGTTAAGAAAAACGTTAAGAAAATAAAACATAAGGTAAGGAAAACAGGAGATGATAACATGCTAAGGAAACGACATGGAAAGAAAAGGAGAAAGACAAAGATGAATAATACTGTAACAGCTAAGAACATTATGATATGAGAGGAGAGTGAGAGAAAGAGGAAATAAAACAAAAGTAAAATGATGGGAAAAAAAATAATAAGGAATGAACAGGGAGCGGGAAAAATGAGGGAGGAAGAAAGAAACCCGGAAAGACGGAGGAAGTGAGAGACGAGGCAAACATGACAGGAGGGAAAAATGAAAGAGGGAAAGAAAGTTAACAACGCATAGAGAGCAGACAAGGGGAAGGGTGACACACACACACACACACACACACACACACACACACACACACACACGAAATATACTTCAAGTGGCCTGGTGAGCAATTAGTCATATATTCTGATTAATACTTTGATGGCTCACAACTACTACATTTGACAGTCGGTTAAAGTAGTTTGGAGAGAGAGAGAGAGAGAGAGAGAGAGAGAGAGAGAGAGAGAGAGAGAGAGAGAGAGAGAGAGAGAGAGAGAGAGAGAGAGAGTGTGTGTGTGTGTGTTTTTCACTGTTTGATCTGCTGCAGTCTCTGACGAGACAGCCAGACGTTACCCTACGGAGCGAGCTCAGAGCTCATTATTTCCGATCTTGGGATAGGTCTGAGACCAGGCACACACCACACACCGGGACAACAAGGTCACAACTCCTCGATTTACATCCCGTACCTACTCACTGCTAGGTGAACAGGGGCTACACGTGAAAGGAGACACACCCAAATATCTCCACCCGGCCGGGGAATCGAACCCCGGTCATCTGGCTTGTGAAGCCAGCGCTCTAACCACTGAGCTACCGGGCCGTGTGTGTGTGTGTGTGTGTGTGTGTGTGTGTGTGTGTGTGTGTGTGTGTGTGTGTGTGTGTGTGTGTGTGGCGGGGGGGGAGGATAGCGTCTAGCAGCGGGTGCCTCTCTGCTAATTAAGGCCTTATCAGGTAAGTAGCCTATAGCCCATTAAGCCTTAACAAATACTCCATTCGGGGACGCCATTAGCGGCACGTGGCGAACACACACACACACACACACACACACACACACACACACACACACACACACACACACACACACACACACACACACACACACACACACACAACGAGTCAAATGATATCCACAAACAATTAAACACCCAAAACAGTATTACAATATACACAACCTAACAAACAGATAGCAAAAAATAAAAAATACAAACAGACAAACAGACAGGACACAGAAACAGTCAGCCACACACGTCACAACAACACATTCGCGTCCATATATGTACTGCAAACGGCAGGCTAGTAAGTGCACGTTCTTGAGATGCGTAGAAAACAAGAGTAGGCAGTCAAGCGGTTCAAGCGACTGTGCTAACCAACCCTTCACTGGACTAAACCAAACCAAACTTCACCTAACCTCAATTAACCAAACCTACAATTAACCTGACAAATTAACAAATAAATACGCTAAACATACCCTAACCAAACCAAACTTCATCTAACCTGAACTAATCCAAATGACATCACAATGGAAATTTAATGAACCAAACCAAACCAAACCAAACTTCATCTAACTTGAACTTAGCAAACCTACAATATTATTAATCTTTTCAGTACCATGACACGTTTTCATTTTCATTCTGGTTAATATTTGGAGATTTTATACAGCATTAGAAACTTATGTGGGATTAAAATAGTGAAGGCTCTGGCCATTAACCTCTTAAGTACCATGAAACATTTTCATATTCATTCTTATTACTATTTGGTGATTTCATACAGGTTCAGGAACTTATTAGGAGGGATTAAAATAGTGAAACCTGTGGCCATTAATCTTCTGACCTCCATAAACCCTTCCTAATGTCAATAAAATCGTCTATATACACCCAAAACTAGTGGTAAAAAGCATTCCGCAGTAGTAAAGGGGTTAATCTTCTGGCCTCCATAAACCATTCTTAATATAAATAAAATGGTCTAATCATTACCAAAAATCAAGGTAAAAATGCGTCTCAGTATTGAAGGAGTTAACCTGACATAACTGAACGTAACCTAAGCAAAGCAAACTAAACCTAATTTAACCTAACCTAAACAAACCAAAACCTACACCACGATCGAAATGTAATGAACCTAACCTAACCAATCCAAACCAAACTCAACTCCAACTAAATCAACACCACCAAAGCTACACCAAGCCAGGCCAATACTCATAATTACCTGAACTAATAAGAC
>NC_059298.1:19886325-19921325 GCF_017591435.1 Portunus trituberculatus | reverse complement strand
TAAAGTAAACTAATAAATAAATTAAGTCAGCAACTGTTTACAATACGATCGACAAGTGATACAAGGACCGATTTCGAAGGAGTCTTGCAAAAGTTGCCAGCCAATGGAATAAATATGCAATTAATTTATACATGTATTTATTTATCTATGCATTTTTTTTTTACTTATATACTGAATTGTCTATCGATGCTTTCATCTAGAAGGAGCACTGACACAAACAAGCCCACCATATTTGCACAAATTCACTTAAGCTTCTTTACTTTAATCGCATTTGTCAGCAACTTGCGTTTAGGAACATAAGAAACTCCGAAAACCTGCAAGAAACCGTCACCTCTCAATTATCCCTTTTCGAGGAGCAGCCATGCAACGCAGTTTCCTGCGAATCAACTTCCAGTAACATAAAAACTTGTGACACTCATGCTCATGACGTCAGCTAATATTGGATAAAAAAAATATATAATACCACAACAACATTCCATTTCATCACAATATCTATGAAAAACTGATGACATTTGTAATTGTTTCTTTTCATCATGAGGAAACCCAAAATGAAAACCGATACCATATTTTCATTATATGCAAAAATGCATCACTTGGTTTTGCTTCACTTTATCGTAATAGAGTAGCCTTCATGCAAACCAATACCACACTTCATTACAAGCCTACATCACCTGCACGTTCACCTTCAAGACAAGGTTATTTTCGGCGTGCGCGTCCTTCCATTCCTAAGTGACGTGGCCTCTTAATTAAGGCTGATGAAGAACCAATCAAATTCGTTATATTTCCTAACATTAATTACATTCGCGAATCAATATATACAGTCAGTACACATCTCCGATACTGCAGCATTCACCGAAACATTTGTATATCTATTTCCCTTGCACTCTTCATTTCCACACTTGTATTAATGTATATTTTCAAAAGCTCCTAATAACTAAGACAAACATACCAAATTCACACCCATTCAATATAGTTACTCGAAGACAAAATTTTCATTCTTTTATGTATTCATTAGTAAACGTCATTTCACTTCAAAATGTTTAAATTTCCTTTTCCATTTAGGAGTTGTACAAGCGGCTACCCTTTCCTCCCTCCATTCGTCCCTCAATCAGTCATATATTTCTACTTTTAACTTATCCTTTACTAAAAACAATGTCATCTTGGCTTATCAACTTAACGGCACTCTCCCACCCTCCCTCCCTATCTCCACCAGCTACAAATACAGGAAGGCGGTGAATCCAAGGAGGGCGTAAGGGAATTAGTAAAGAGACAATGACTCACCTGCCGGACGCCCTCACCTGAATCGCAATGACCACACGGAGGGCCTTATGACGCACGTGTTTATGAGTTTGTTTACTTTTTATGTCCCTTCCCTCTTTTTCTTTCTCCTGATAATGCTCCCTCCATAAGATTTAATGCAATAATGTGCCTGAAATAAAAAAAATAATAAGAGTAAAATGAAAATGACGGTCACATTCAGTCCCTCCACAAAGAATAACTCAACACGGGTAACTCAATTTTAACCAGAGCTGGAAAACTCCGCGAGACGCACATTTGTCCACTTAGAGAGAGAGAGAGAGAGAGAGAGAGAGAGAGAGAGAGAGAGAGAGAATGAGCGCACCGGAATAACACTGGTTTATTGTTGTCATAACCATAACTTTCCTCTATACATAGTCATATTGCATTATTATTACCATTACCATTATTATTACTATTATTATTACCATTACTATTATTTTCATCATTATTATTATTATTATCATAATTATTAATGATGTTATATAGCAGTTGTTGATGTGGCAGGAGTAGTAGTAGTAGTAGTAGTAGTAGTAGTAGTAGTAGTAGTAGTAGTAGTAGCAGACTTTTTTTTTATATATCAGCCAGGGTACATACTGTATTATCATTATTATTATTATTATCATTATCATTATTAATAATATTATTATTATCATTATCATTATTAATATTATTATTATTATCATTATCATCATTATTATTGTATTATTATCATCATTATTATTATCACTATATTGCAATTATTACCATTTTCACCAGTAGTAGTAGTAGTTGTTTTACTATACTGTTATAATAGTAGTTGTTAGTACCAGCGTCATTATATACCACATCCATAACGATCTACACTACACAACCCCCGCGCCGCCTCTTGCACTACACCCGCCAAACAGACAGGAGGCCGAGGCAAGGCGCTCCAAGGTCGCTCAGGTATTTCAATTCAGAGCTAGGCCAGGAGCACATGCCCTTGCAATGGAAGGGACGCCACGCGACTGGCTGCTGCTGAGACTAACGTAAGCGACACTGACTCAGGGGTGTAAATTCAAACTGAAGGAAACGTGGCTTGTAAACTAATTATGGCAAAAAAAACGTTAGATACGAACGTGGGAAGTAATGAGTCATGGCTCTGTCATATCACTAACACAGGTACAGTACGTTCATTATAAGAGAGACGAGATGAGTTTTCGTTATGTATATATGTATGTATTGTGTGTGTGTGTGTGTGTGTGTGTGTGTGTGTGTGTGTGTGTGTGTGTGTGTGTGTGTGTGTGTGTGTGTGTGCGCGCGCTTTGTGTGTGTAATTCACCACGGTCGCCTACTGGTCACCCAGCCAGTCTTCCCCATTAACGGAGCGAGCTAAGAGCTCATAGACCGATCTTCGGTTAGGACTGAGACCACAACACACTGGGAAAGCGAGGCCACAACCCCTCGAGTTACATCCCGTACCTATTTACTGCTAAGTGAACAGGGGCTACACATTAAGAGGCTTGTCCATTTTCCTCACCGCCCCCGGGACTCGAACCAATGCCCACTCGACCACTCGATTGTGAATCGAGCGTGCTAACCACTACACTACGCACTTATTCCATCCATGCTTACTTTGTGTACATTAGAATAAGGTCACGTGTTTCCAAAATATCATTAGTTTAAGTAGTGTTTATTAATTCACAGAATTTTTTTTTTCTGGTGATATCTAAAAGTAGTGTGTTAGAAATGTACCCATAAAATGCATACTACATTTACTCCACCTACGCATGGTCAATGTATATGTTAGAATTAAGTCGTGTATCTTTGTAATATTAGTAGTTTAGATCATTAACAAAGAAGAAATTTAGGGACAAAGTTTGGGTGGAATGAAAATGCATGTACTATATTCATTCAACTATATAATGCTCAATACTAGAATGAATTCCACGAAGTCGTCACACATATGATACAAGTGTTCACAAAGCGATGTGTCAAGTTTATATTTATCCAAGTAATATGTATTCAAGTCGTGGAGATGACGGTTAAGTAAGTAAAGAAGATAGGAAAAATGACAAATCACAAACTCCCATTTATCTGATTCCATTCACGTGCGACTAATGTTCAGGAGGATATACATAATGATCAATAGATGGCGTCACTTCACAGTAATTGGAAAGGGAAAAATATTGTAAATATGTCATAACTGTGACATCAGAACTTTCATGTGGTAAATTGAATACAAAACTACTACTACTTATACTACTACTACTACTACTACTACCACCACCACCACCACCACCATGTTGCTACTAAAGGGAAATAAGACCAGCGAGAGAGCGATACCTGGGCCGCGTCTTCCCTGCATTTCAGTGAGAGGAATGGGCCATTATCGGTGTTATCAGGGCCCAGTAAACCACACGTATCACGACGCCCGCAAGACACTCAGGCCCTCCTCCCTGCTGCTTGCCAAATTTCCACCGCCTACCGCTCGCTAGTGCACCATCCACCACAACACCAATCCACCTATCAACACTCGCCTACACCCGCCCACTCATCCACCGGAACACTCGCCCATCTGCCCGCCCATCGAGCAGTCCACCATCCACGCCCACCACTTTAGTCAAATTACCACTTTAGTCAAATTTGTCTATTCAATTCTGAGGTCAAGATTTAAAAGAAAAATGGGGATTTGATTCTCTCTCTCTCTCTCTCTCTCTCTCTCTCTCTCTCTCTCTCTCTTAGAACTAAATATGTCCCATCATATTGAGAGAGAGAGAGAGAGAGAGAGAGAGAGAGAGAGAGAGAGAGAGAGAGAGAGAGAGAGAGAGAGAGAGAGAGAGATGGGTCACATCATACCTATGAATAAAACGTCTCACGTCAAAGTAACAAAGAAAAAAAAATTGGTAATCACAACATACAACAGTCCACATGTAGTCACTACATAACTTCATCTGTGTAGTAACAGCAGCATTACTTTACACCATCCCACAAATTGCCCTACGACGGTACTATGGGGAAACCTCCGGTGTCGTTATCAGACCGGAAAGAACTGAAAGCTTATCGATAGGGACACACACACACACACACACGCCCGGTAGCTCAGTGGTTAGAGCGCTGGCTTCACAAGCCAGAGGACCGGGGTTCGATTCCCCGGCCGGGTGGAGATATTTGGGTGTGTCTCCTTTCACGTGTAGCCCGTTCACCTAGCAGTGAGTAGGTACGGGCTGTAAATCGAAGAGTTGTGACCTTGTTGTCCCGATGTGTGGTGTGTGCCTGGTCTCAGGTCTATCCGAAGATCGGAAATAATGAGCTCTGAGCTCGTTCCGTAGGGTAACGTCTGGCTGTCTCGTCAGAGACTGCAGCAGATCAAACAGTGGAACACACACACACACACACACACACACACACACACACACACACACACTAGTAGGTCTAAACTAAACTAACTATACAAACACAAATATTTCAACACAAGGTAACGATATGAACACTACAACAACTCCTTGCCAGTGAATAAGTTAACCAGCAAACCAGTGGTCAGTCTGTTACGTCTGTCAGTTGATAGCTACGCGCCGCGGCAGGCTCAGTGATGACGTGAGAAGTCTTGCCCCAGTCGTCCCTTTTATGGAGTGCTGTCATTCTTGTTCCTCCTTTTCCCTGTCCTTGTCTTTCTCTCCTTCTTCTTCACCACCTCTTCCTCCTACACTCTCACAGGAACACTTTACTCGTCCCTATGGCGTGCTGTTTAGTCTTGTTCCTTCTTGTCCTCTGCTTCGTCTTTCCTTTCTCTTTCTTCCTCCTCTTCTCCCACACCAGCACCCGACGTCTCCTCGCCTTCCTTTTTTCCCCAGCCCATCCATAACTTACTTAGTGACTCATTCGAAAAATCTACAGGAAAAAAACAAAAACATACACAAAGTTTCTCATCAGATTATTTATGAGCGAGAAGGGTTATAATAAAAAATCCCTTGTGAAGATTCAAACCAGCAAACAAATATATGTGGATAGATAGATATTCTAATGATCATGGCCATGACACACACACACACACACACACACACACACACACACACACACACACACACACACACACACTTCGGAGGTATGTTGCACTGTTTTGAGTCAAGATAGATAGATAATTTCCTTTACTCCTTTCGGCGACACAAGCACCCCTGGCCTAAATGGACGGACAGCTGTCGTGATAAGCGCTGGTAGGCCCGCACTAATGGTCCCCTGTTATTGCTCTCTAACACGCCATTAATCACGTACATGTACTGCTCCCTTCGCATCTTTCCATCTTTCCCGAGGCTGTTCTTCTTAAGGTGGTCAAATGGTGCAAGTTTGCTGCTTGAGAGAGAGAGAGAGAGAGAGAGAGAGAGAGAGAGAGAGAGAGAGAGAGAGAGAGAGAGAGAGAGAGAGAGCTTTACAGTACACCTCAAATAATAGATTTAAACTATGCTTCAATCATTTTTTAATATACATTTTCACGTTCGCTTACAGTAGGCAAAGTGACACCGCCATCTATCTACCTACCTACGTACAGGCAACACTCGATCATTTATTTCCTTATTTAGACTGGTTTTTATCTTCCCCTTCTTCCCCCTTCCCGTTAAACAAACTTGACGGGCTACAAGTACACGCCACTAAACTCCAGGGCAAGTTTCTTCAGCGCCAGAAGTGCGAGGCAACAGGTACAGTCATAGTTAGAAGAAGCTAGGTAGATTAACACGTTACACTGACTTCCAATGTGTTTTATGCGTCCCCATCCATCTAAAGTCCTCTGATCTGCTGGTAATCTCCTGAAAAAAACACTTGACAGTCAATAAATTTTCAACAGTTCAGAGGACTCGAGCACAAGAGCAAATGCTAAACTCAGTACAAGTCACTGATATTATGATCAATACTATACTAGCACAGGCACGAGGAGCTGACTCATCTTCAATGGCAACTGTGCATACTGTACATATAAGAGAGAGAGAGAGAGAGAGAGAGAGAGAGAGAGAGAGAGAGAGAGAGAGAGAGAGAGAGAGAGAGAGAGAGAGAGAGAGAGAGAGAGAGAGAGAGAGAGAGAGAGAGAGAGAGATATATATATATATATATATATATATATATATATATATATATATATATATATATATATATATATATATATATATATATATATATATATATATATATATATATATATATATATATATATATATATATATATATATATATATATATATATATATATATATATATATATATATATATATATATATATATATATATATATATATATATATTTACCATCGGTACTACATGCAAATACGTTTATAACCTAGAATAATTCCTCTTTTGTTTGTTACTAGACTAACAATATACGACGGAAATAAAAAGCTATGTCAATAGTCGGTGTTAAATATTAGACAGGATCTGCAAGAAACTATATATCCCTAAACCATTATCACGTACAATACATACTATGGGTACTACGCGACTGTACTGTGTCTAACTATATACATCTCACCTCTCTCAGTTCACCACAGTGCCACGATACAGTCCGCCAATATTTAACTATAACTTTAATATACGAAGGAGTGAAATTTGCTAATACTAACAAGCCAGCTGACGCAACGGATGGAAGAGGAATGCGCGTCCCTAATGACCTGTGAGTCTATCGCAGTGGAACAATGATGAGATAATACTTGAGCATACAGTGTGCAGAGGAGGGAAGGAGATGGACACCTACTCCTAGAGCGCTGATAGCTGTAAGGGACAGATTAGGGTAGAAGAAATGATGGGAATGGAGTAGACTGCCCGTGGAAGGGAAGGAGGGACCAACAGGAGGGGGGAACGGGACAAATGGAGAGGGAGGGAAGGAGTGAGCGAGAGGGGGCATGGAGAGGTCTAGGATCTAGCCTCACTTTCGTTCCTCCTTGTGCCCCAGTGGACGTGGTTAGAGGTAAACATTAACACGGGAGGGACAGGACCCGCCCACCTGGCAACAGAGGAGCGCCCGGCGAGCACTGACCGTCCGTCCTGTTTGTTGTTTTCAAAGTGAAACTCTGTATAGACGAAGGAACCAACGCCCGCTCCCTCGTCTGATCCATACCTCAAGCGGGACACCCTTACCCCCTGGCCGTCCTTCGTAAATACACGATACCGCACACCATCGCGCTCGCTGTCACACCCTGCTGACATTCACTGCGGGCTGCTGTCACACCAGAGACCTTAAAACAAGCTACATGCACAACACTGAGTTGGTGTACTGTGTACTGTCATTTACAACGATTACCACGGCCCAGCTCGTGACGTGTGACCACTCCTTACACTGTCACAGCGCGTTCTAGTGAAGCATTAGAAGCGCCATGAAAGTGAGAGGACAGGTCGAGGTGAGGCTGAAGTAGAGGAAGGAAAGGAAGGAAGGAGCTGCCGCCATGGTTCAGGCGTCTATTGTTACACGGCAACCAGCAGCCTGGGCGGAGCTGCCGCGGCCTGCCGGGTACAGGGAAGGACCTGTAATTTACCTTGGAATACAGTTGGACGGTGTCCTGTCCACTTCCCATGTGGCAAACAGCTTCATGGGCACGGGCTTGATGCCCAGCCCCAAAATGGTCTGCTTCTCGGCCATGACTGTGGAGTCCGGCGCTCAACACAAGGGGGTTTGGGACGCCTGCCTCGGCGCCTCAACACACGTCGTAGGAGGTTCCCTCACACGTCGTACTCCATCGTCACAAGTAACACTGGCATACAGAGATACGTATGGAGTGGCATGCAACCAGGGTCATGAAAATACCACGAGTTTGTATTTTCATTGTTGATTCATCAAAGATTTTCTTTTCAGTTACCGGACGATAAATATTCGAGATTCCTGACAGCAGCTTCTACCACTGATCACTTTCACACCAACATACACTCCAGACAACCACCGTTCTCAGAATTATAGCCAGAGCGCCTGATGCTACCAGTAAGAAGCTGAATAAGCTCCACAAACACCGGTGTTTGGCAACAGAACCACCGCACAAGGGACGGGCCAGGCGCACACTGCCTCAGCCACACAACAACAGCTGCTTCTCCTCCTCGTCATCGCACTCAAATACGGAAGCGGCGGCCGATACTCATCCATGTATAGAATCTCAGTGATAGTTATCACACGAAGAGCCAAAGAGTTCTATACTTATTTTCCTAAATTTATATCCTAATTTCGTAAGTAGCCAGCACGATAATTTAATAAACATTCTGAATTACTTTTTCCATGTTTGACTCTCCTTTCAAAGCCGCCCCTCCCAGCGTGTGAGAGAAAGCGGAGAAATTAGAGGACTGACTAAACCAAACTGAGTTACACCATCAAACATGGAATTAGTTTGCTTCTAGTAAGAAGACGACGTCCGGGAGTCTTTACCGAATGAAATAATAAATGAAATAAGATGTCAACAGATGTTCATTAAACAGTTAAACATAAAAAAAAAGTTTAAGTGTAGAATTCAAAAGCATCTTTTCTGTGAGCAGCAATTACGTATATGATGTAAGAACCTTATTCGGATTTTATTTATCACAGTTTTGTCTGGAGGACTAACTTTATCTTGATTAATAATTGAATCTGCAAAAGAACTTTGTCAATTAAATTAATATGATTCTATATTCAAGGAAATATATTGCTTGTATATTTTCATGGAAACAAACAATTTAAACTTGAAGCTGAACACATACACACACACACACACACACACACACACACACACACATCTTAATGTGTGGCCCCTGTTCACCTAGCAGTAAAAAGGTACGGGATGTAACTCGAGGGGTTGTGGCCTCGTTTTCTCAGTGTGTGTGTTGTGTGTGATGTGGTCTCAGTCCTACCCGAAGATTGGTCTATGATCTCTGAGCTCGCTCCATAATGGGGAAGACTGGCTGGGTGACCAGCAGACGACCGAGGTGAATCACACACACAAGAAAGGATGAATATGGGCGGAGAAAGGGTGATGGTAGGAAGAAGGGAGAAGGAGGAGCAAGGGGAGGAGGAGAAGGTGTAGTCTGTGATGTTTTGGACAACACAACTACAGCTTTGAACACCACTTATTCAATTTTTATAACTATAGTATAGACTTGACATAATAGGAGCCGAAAGAAATGAGGAATGGAAGAAAAGGAAGAAGGAAAGATGAATAAGGGTGAGGAAAGGATGGGGAGTGATGGTAGGAGGAGGATGGGGAGCAGTGTGATTAGGAAGAGAAAGAGGGGGGAGTAGGAGGTGTAGTCTATGATGTTTTGGCTAACACAACTACTATGAGCACCAATTATAAAGTTTTGATACCTGATGGGAGAGAAGTGTTATCCAGAGTTTTAGTGCCTTTTCGCAATATTCACTAACAAATTTAGCGCCGTATGTACATAATTTGAGCAGAGTACCGCTGTTTTTGGCGTGAAAGTCGAGCTTTTTTTCAATGCACTTCCAATTTATACAGTGTGAAATGTGTGGCCTTTTTGTTTGCCCTGCCTTTCCGTAGTTTAATCTGCCTCAGCCGAAGCATTCAATATTGAACACTCTAATATTAATACCAAAACATGATATGGTATCAGATATTTGTGCAACACCAACACATTCACAACATGAATAATTGTACAGTACGAAAATAACACTCGTTTAGTAAGGCAGTGCTAAAAATTAAGGCATTAGTAAGTAACGATAATAATAGTTAAGTTAATCTTTGTTAATAAGAACATAGGAAGAATTGTAACACATCCTAGTATTGTCCTCAGCTCATATATTGCAAGATTTTTCCTATTTTCTGGGATATTCATAAAAAACAAGATCAGTCAGAGACAAGCAGACAGACAGAGAGAGAGAGAGAGAGAGAGAGAGAGAGAGAGAGAGAGAGAGAATGTGTGTGTGCTATTGTCTTTGATAAGAATCTAAAAAATATTCTTGCAGTAGAAATAGGTACAAGTAATTAAGTCTTGTAATAATCTGGGCGGCAGGTCAAGATGAAAGGAGAAGTAAGGATTATCAATAACACTAACCACCAAAACGAAAATAAAAACATAAGTTATTTAGTAAACAGACAACATAAAAAAAAATACAGAAGACAAATAATAACGACACTAGTTCTTGAAGGGAATATTAACTCTACTTCTTGTGCAAGACCTGTGCAGGCTCGTAAAGGAAAAGAATCTTATGAAACCACCGATAAACTAACTCTGATAAGCTCCACATCTATATTCACTGTCCGTGCTCTTACTATTCCTTTGTATTGACCATTTCTGTTCATCTTTACTTTATAATGAGAAACACTTGAACAATGGTTTATCATTGAAAGCTTAGTGCGTCAGACGTGGTCCAGAGGATGCCAGTTTCCTGTGACTGAAGGTGGCAGGATAAGGTCCAGTCCATCGGGGCTTGTAATAGTTAGTTGTGAATGTGTCAAGGGCTGGGTTGTGTCACGCCGCGCCTCGCTTCACATCTTAAAAAACTATCTGCACTAGTTAGGCAAGATCTTTACACATTATTTAGGTAAGTACTCATTTTTTTTTATCATGATCTTTAATTTCATGCGATTAACGTTAGAAAGTTTGTCTCCAATCCTTTATCAGTGTGTTTGTGATGTGACGCCTATGTGTGATATTCTTGAAAACCATCTGTAACCTTGAAATAGATTAATCTTCCCTTTATTCCTATTCTTATCGTTGGTAAGTAACATGATTCTGTTGCTGGGTAGAAGTTTGTCTGAACTTGATAGTTTTTTACTTAGTTGTTACTAAAACATATGTATATCTTTAAGGCAAGTAAGTTTTCCTTTCGTTTCTCATCATTTTTTTTTTTCATAATCCTAATGACTGACAACTAAGCTTGATTTGTCTATTAATTAGTGCCTTTCTGAACCTTGCCAATGGGTTCCTGGTCTCAAGAATATTACTGTCAGTGTAATCCTTAACATTAACCATAACAAGATGAGATGAACTATATTAGTGAGTTGACAATTGACAAACATATATACAAGTGAAAAATATGAATTTCTCTTTAGTATTCCATATTGAGATCTATTGTTAAACAGGAAGGCAGCGGGAGTAACTCGGTAGTAGCTAACGGACTAACTTTACATCATACGTTTCAGTAATAATAACGCAATTTCCCGATTTTTCTTACTTGTGGAAATTGTGGTAGTGAGAAAATATGGAATTTAAGCAAAGAGATCCTGAAATGGTAGAGTGAAGACGGAGGTGCTGTATCAACATTATTTCACTAAAACCTCATATTGCCAAAATTTTTCATATTAACCCCTTCAGTACCAAGACACGTTTTCCTATTCATTCTGGCTACTATTTGGTGATTTTTATACAGCTTCAAAACCTTAAGTGGGGATTGAAATAGTGAAGACTCAGGCCATTAATCTTCTGACTTCCATAGACCATTCCTGATGTAAATAAAATGGTCTATTCGTACCCAAAACTCAAGGTAGAAATGCGTTCCAGTACTGAAAGGGTTAAAGCAAAGAAGGATATAGTCAAACATCCGCAGGCGTGTCTTTGCCGAATTTCCTATATCATTTAGTTATCTGTTAATATAAATCTATTACCTTCTTTGTACTAAACAACTTTTTCACTCACCCAGTCACCAGTTGTTTATGGGAAAGTGTTGAAGGTGACTAAGATCCCTGGCCGTCAGCAATGGAAAACTCCCTCTACCACCAATACGTCGACAACACAACAAACCACCGCAGGGTAAGACTAATCATTTGATTGATAAGGCTGTCCTCTCCAGTAATCTCAGTTTCTTCGTCCTTCCTGTACCTCCTCTTCCTTTATCCTCTTCTTCTTACTCCATGGATCTTTCATCGTGTTCTGTTTATCTTCTCTTCTGGTATTTATTCCTTACTATTCATTTTCCTTCCTTTCTCCTTTTCCTTTATTTTGCCTATCTTCAGTATATCTTTAGATTTCTCTTTCTTTTAAGTCCCTACCTCTCTCTGTTCCTTTCCTCAATAGCTCATCGTGCTTTTCTCTTCCACTCTTCCCTTACCTGCCTTTCTTTTTCTTCTACCCTCTCTCTCTCTATATATATATATATTTCTTTCTCTTTTTTCCTCCATCTCCTAATCCGAACATCTCTTTCTCTACTCTTTTTCTCTCTATCTGACTATCTCTTTCTTTTTTTTTTTCTCAGTGTATTTCTTTCTCCTCTTTGGCTTACTTCCTTAAATCAGAACATCCCCTCTCCTTCCGCTTTTCCTTAAAGTTTTATTTATTTTCTCTCTTCTTTCCATTGTATATCCCTTCCTCTTGCCTTCGTCTCACTTCCACGCCTTAAAACAACTATTTCGTGTGTCATCACTTACACTTGTTACAGATTCTGTGAAAAGAGAGAACTTGTATTTTCCAAAGGTGAGTACGAGTAGCTACACCAAGGCTGGGAAGTTGGTGGCTTGAACATGTCCGCTTCCTGCCATGAAAAACTAAACACAGTCGGAGGAAACACCAAGGCCACGCCCGCTCCTAACCCTTCACTGGGGTAGATGGAACTCAAGTCAGATGGTTTTCAAGACAGATCGTCCTGAGTGTAAATATGCCTTAGAACGTTTGGCGCTCCTGACACTTAGTACCCAAACAAACCACTTGGTCCCCATAATGTGTCTAAACTCAAACGTCTGAACTATAGGTTTCGTGAAGGTAGCATGTAGATCACACACACACCAACATAACGTTTGCAAACTCATCCATTACATCCTCAGCTACATCCATCCATCTACTCAGCCACTCATCTATATCCATTAACTTACATCCACCCACTCACAGCCATAATCCCATCCATCTAACCAATTTATCCTCACCCATCCACCCACTGTTATCAGCTCCCAGATCCAGCCGTCCACTTAACCACATCCACTTATCCACCTACTGCACACTACCTTCCACTCACCATCCATCTACTCACCTACCTACCCATCCCATCCACACTCATCAAACTATCCACCCTACAATCCATTGCATATTGACTTACACACTCACAAAAACTACCATCCGCTCCACCATGCTCCACTAATATTGTCACTCACTCATACTCATCCATCCAACCACTTATCCATCCATCCATCCATCCACTCATCTACTTACTGACATCAAATCCACCACCCACAGCCATTCAGCGACCCACCGACACACCCATCTATCCACCCACCCAAATATCAATCTATAAACCAATTCGTCCACTCATCCACCTATTCACACATACATCCACTCACATATCCACTTACTCACCCATCCACCCATCGTTTCACCAACCTAACTGCACCAACTCCAGAAAAGAGAGAGAGAGAGAGAGAGAGAGAGAGAGAGAGAGAGAGAGAGTTTGGTGCTATATAGTGTTGTTGTTGGTGGTGGTGATGGCAGTAATGAAAACATTGAGAATTGTGATAGTGAAAAGTTTGTAGTGATGTTGCTAATGATAATGGTGGTGAGGATGTAAAGCTTCAGTAGTAAAGTTGATGGTGGTGATGAAAATGGTATGCTAGATGCGGAGAAAAAGAATTAAATCAGAATTAGTGAACGTGCTGAGGAAAAAAAAAAATGTTTATAACGGATGATCTGGAAAAAAATATATACATATCAACATCCGCTTATGATGATGTTGATTTACTCCTCTACTTCTTATATCCTTCCAACAACTCATTTTTTAAATAGGAGAGTACCCAATCTCGCAATTTTTCAGCGTTCGCCGGCTGGTTTAATTCAAGATTGGGTCAACATCGTCTCGCGGTACAAAACACTGAAGTCGTCTCAAAACACTATATTATGTATCTAATGATTTACCATGCTTTTATTTCCTCCAGTGTTTTTCTGTTGTTATTTTGCTATGGGATTTCTTTATACTCATTATAGAGAACAAAGTATAGTCGCCTGGTGTACCAAGTTCTTTAATTTTTTTGAGACTTTAATACAACATAAAACCTTAATACATATTTCACCTCTCTTCTGCAGAAGTTAATGGTTCACAAAGAAAGTACATACCAATTTTTGTTCGATTTTTTTATGAAAAGAAAGAAAATTTGCTGCCAAAACCGAAACAATCCTAGGGTGCTGCAATGCTTTTATCAATGTGTTTTTAAGCTGCGTCGTGTCATTACTTGAACTAAAAATAACTAGTCCGGATGGCCACTGTTCATTGGCTAGATCTCTATTAGTTCTCTGGGACTTCGAACACATCTGTGCAGAACGAACTGATTGGCAATAGACAATCTCATTACTACACTTTGATTTCTAAGTTATGAAAATAAGCTCTTTTACAGGGTACCATGTGTTCATGGTTTCTTGTGGTCTGTTTCCTAAACTAGAAGGAAAGAAAATGTCTTACTAACTTTGAGTTATCAATTGAGTAACTAAGTAATTTTTGTTGCAAGGTTTGAGATTGTGTAAGAAAAAAATCACGCAATGCATCGCTATAACATTAATTTTACTATTAAGACGTTTATGCCGTAAATATGTGCTTAAAAATATTTAAGTTATTCTAATATATCAGTATGTGATAGTAGATTGTCCAAAAATATACGATATTCAGTTGACCTCCTTTTCTGTGAAATATTGCTATATCTGATGAATTTCGGAACCGAAATGCGAGTTTGTGTAGTTTGTTATTGGCAGAGTATTCCTTAATAAAAATCCAAACCAAATTAATTTGTATTATCAATTAAGTGTTTTTCTTCTTTCTTATTTTTTTTATCTTCTCATATATCCTTTCCTTCCCCTTTCTCTCCCTTCTTTGTTCATATTATAAATTTTATCCTTTATTTCTATTTTCTCATACTAGTAACATTATTTTATTCCTGATACCATCATTATTATTTTCATCTTCCTTTTTTGTTACTTTTCTTGTTTATCTCGTTCTTGTTATTCTTATTTTTCTTCACATTCTTTGTTGTTTTGCTTACAGTCCTTTTCCTACTTTTTCATCTTTCTCTCTTTTTGCTTGAGTCTTATTCTCTTCCCTTTCTCCTTCTCTCTCTCTTTTTCCTCTTCCCTCGAGTTTGCCTAATCGCCTTCCACTCACTTCAACCCCTGTTCATAATCTCCCTTCTCTCTTTTAATCCATCCTTTATAACTTTCTAATCTCCGTCTTTGATTCCTTACAGTTTTTACCTCGTCGTCTTCGCTCCTCGCTTCTAGTTTTCTTTACCATTAGATTTGACTTTTAAGACCTCGAAAAGGACTAGTGTGGTAGGTAGGTCACACACACACACACACACACACACACACACACACACACACACACACACACCCCGGGATTGCAACATTCATCTCCCCAAGAGATTCGAGAGTTGGCAGATCGTGTATTTAGTAGTTCAAGAAAACCGGATATGTGGCGTCACTGTCGTTCAAGTCCCAAATGTCCGCTCGCCTTGATGACTCACTGTCCCTCTCATTGCTGCTCTGTGTGGCGTGTCCTCCTCATTCTTCTCATCCTTCTCCATGTTGTCCTCCTCATTCTCCTGGTTCTTTTTTTTTCCTCCTCCTTCTTATCCTTCTGTCATCCTTCTTTTGTCACATATTCTCCTCCTCGTCCTTGTCGTCCTCCTTCTTCTTTTCCTCCTCCTCCTCCTCCTTCACCTCCTCCTCCTCCTTCTCCTCTTCCTCCTCCTCCTCTTCTTCCATACAATACCTGAAGTCTATGATAACATGATAATGACAATACTGTGAGTTCTCAATGAGTTAGTTTTCTTCATTCAATTTTGGTGTGAAACTGAATTGATTTTACTTGTATGATACCGGACAGTTTCTTCAGATAAACAATATGTCCTTCAACCTTGTCCATCTTTCATAGACCGAGTGCGTTACGGTGATCTGCATAGCAAGTCACTGACGAATGATATGTTGAACTCTGAAAGTGTCTGTGTTTTTTCAGGTCCGCCCCGTGGTGGTTGGCGCGCCCTACGTGTTGTGTACCTTTGCCCTGGGCGTCATCCTAATGGCTGTGGGCACCTTCATCACCTCGCACGCCTACGAAGATAAGAACAAAGATCCCGTGCTGCTGGGCGTGGGTCCTGGTTTACTGGGATTGGGAGGTGAGGTTGCAGCGAGGCGGCGAGACAGGAACCTTTTATCATTATTTTCTATTCATTATTTTTTTCACTGAAGAAAGACAATTATGCATAAGTTTTTCTTAAACTTTATCTATTTATCTTTTGCTAACTGTGGTTTGTCAAGTGTATACAAATAAAGTTAAAATGCCGTAAAATCATTATGTATACACAGTCTGTAAAAGTTTTGTCACCTTCTCCTCCTCCTCCCCTACCTGATTCCCCTTCTTTTGTTAGGTTTGTTGCTGCTCAGCTCTGTCGTCATTTGCGTGGTGGCTTGCATGAGGAACCGCAAGCTGCGAGAAGTTTTGTCTGATGACTTCTTCACCATCGGAGCCTCAACGTTCTATGGCGGCAATGAGCTTGTTCACCTGAATAATGAGGACGAGATGGGCACCTACTCTTCCCAACGCCACCGACGTCGCCATTCCATCTCAGGCGGCGCCACTGACTCCAATGAAGGTGTCATGTAAGGCTTTCTTAACATTCTTTCCACTTTTCCTCCTTTGCTGCCGGTGCACAAAGCGCTTGCTAATTACAATCTAATTAATTGCATGTCACTGAGGCTTGCTGGCTTGTAATCTATGGGTAACAAACATGAAAAATAGTTTTCTTTTTGCAATCTTTAGTATTCAACTTTTGATAAGAAAAAAAAAAAAAATGAGACGAATAAATAGAAAGCTGATCATGAGTGGTCTGCAGCTGCTCCCTCACCGAGGATGTCAAGAACAAAGTGTATATATATATATATATATATATATATATATATATATATATATATATATATATATATATATATATATATATATATATATATATATATATATATATATATATATATATATATATATATATATATATATATATATATATATATATATATATATATATATATATATATATATATATATATATATATATATATATATATATATATATATATATATATATATATATATATATATATATATATATATATATATATATATATATATATATATATATATATATATATATATATATATATATATATATATATATATATATATATATATATATATATATATATATATATATATATATATATATATATATATATATATATATATATATATATATATATATATATATATATATATATATATATATATATATATATATATATATATATATATATATATATATATATATATATATATATATATATATATATATATATATATATATATATATATATATATATATATATATATATATATATATATATATATATATATATATATATATATATATATATATATATATATATATATATATATATATATATATATATATATATATATATATATATATATATATATATATATATATATATATATATATATATATATATATATATATATATATATATATATATATATATATATATATATATATATATATATATATATATATATATATATATATATATATATATATATATATATATATATATATATATATATATATATATATATATATATATATATATATATATATATATATATATATATATATATATATATATATATATATATATATATATATATATATATATATATATATATATATATATATATATATATATATATATATATATATATATATATATATATATATATATATATACATAGAAACCATCAGCCAGATAACTCATCTGTGAAAAATCTTTATTTTATTTTATTTTGTTTTACTAACGTTACATTCATTTTGTGCCCACAGGATTTTGGCCAGCACTGTCGCTGAGGAGAGAGAAAGACAGAGAAAAAATTCACGAAAGTTTGCTCGGAATCTATCCCACAAGAGTGCCAGCCAGGTCTGCTACATGGGGCCACAGGGACTCGCTCAGGAACGCCTGAGCAAGGAAGACCCGGACTACCTGGGGCTGGAGCCGATTCGACGAGCAGAACTGCATCCAGAACTCGCACAAGACTACTGTCAGAGTGAGAGCGATGACTCTCACTACATTCCTAGGAGCCGGTCCACAAGGTGAGGAACAGCCTTTTCTCAAAGCTCCCTTCCCAACCATTACTAAAGTTTTCTGATACAATCATACATATATATATATATATATATATATATATATATATATATATATATATATATATATATATATATATATATATATATATATATATATATATATATATATATATATATATATATATATATATATATATATATATATATATATATATATATATATATATATATATATATATATATATATATATATATATATATATATATATATATATATATATATATATATATATATATATATATATATATATATATATATATATATATATATATATATATATATATATATATATATATATATATATATATATATATATATATATATATATATATATATATATATATATATATATATGTGTGTGTGTGTGTGTGTGTGTGAGCGTGGGTTCGGGCAGACGTCCACGCGTAGGTTTGAATCCCACCACGTACAGCCTTAAAACACTGCCATTTGTCGAGTGGTTTAAAGTTACCTACATATCACCATGATACCCAGGTTCTAGGTAGTTACACTCAAGATGATCTTGGATGGTGATATGGGCCCTAATATGGGTACCACTATAAATAAAATTGCCTGCGCCACTAATGGGCGGAAGCTAAACAGCGCTTCCCATACACTCTTAAAGTGTGCTTACAAGCACTATAGGCCTTACCGTAAAAAAAAAAAAAAAAAAAATATATATATATATATATATATATATATATATATATAATTCACCTCGGTCGCCTGCTGGTCACTCAGCCAATCTTCCCCATTACGGAGCGAGCTTAGAGTTCATGTGTGTAATTCACTGTTTGATCTGCTGCAGTCTCTGACGAGACAGCCAGACGTTACCCTACAGAACGAGCTCAGAGCTCATTGTTTCCGATCTTCGGATAGGCCTGAGATCAGGCACACACCACACACCGGGACAACAAGGTCACTACTCCTTGATTTACATCCCGTACCTACTCACTGCTAGGTGAACAGGGGCTACACGTGAAAGGAGACACACCCAAATATATCCACCCGGCCGGGGAATCGAACCCCGGTCCTCTGGCTTGTGAAGCCAGCGCTCTAACCACTGAGCTACCGGGCCGTGTGTGTGTGTGTGTGTGTGTGTGTGTGTGTGTGAATATAGAAGAAAG
The DNA here is from genome assembly GCF_017591435.1 of Portunus trituberculatus. NCBI lineage: Eukaryota > Metazoa > Arthropoda > Malacostraca > Decapoda > Portunidae > Portunus > Portunus trituberculatus. The sequence continues at coordinate 19,901,808 of NC_059298.1, read as the reverse complement.
TATAGATTTAAGTAGTAAATTACATTTTGATAACGCTTGATGTCACACTCTCTTTCTTTTCTTCTTTACGACATGTTTACCGTTCCTTGGAAAACTATCTATGGTTGTCACTGGTTTCAATGATGCAGCCCCAATATATTACCTGTTGTGTTTGATTCCAGCATGTCTGTTCGCCTGCCGCGGTCACACTTGGCTCCAGTTGAACAGAGACTGCACAGAAACTTATCCTACACCCCTGCCTCCCGCGCTAGAATCCAGCAACATCTCCAGCGCCAACGCCACCAGGCGAGCCTGCAAGCTCAGGGTTGGGAAGTGCAGCAGTCTGAGCCTCGGCGGAAACGTAGCTCTAAAAGAAGAAAGCCTCAGGCCACCATCAACGAGGTCGCAGAGGGTCCTACTGTACATCAGCTTCCAAAGTAAGTAGACCTGATTTTGCATTTCCATGTTTTATGTTTAGTATGCAGCTCTTTCAACTTGAGGTATAAAGTTAAATGAATAGGAATTAACATCAGTTACAACTCATAGGATGAGCTTTGAAGTGTGAGGTACCTCTTCTAGATACGATCCTGACCTCCTGTCTGCCTTGGGTTTGGGACCAAGTCATCCCCGCCTGAACAGAGGCATAAGCGAGGACGGACACCTGGACTCAGAAGCTGCCGCATCCGCCGCCTGGAGGGAAAATCCTGACGTGACATATGGCAGTCTCCTAAACACACGACGAAAACCCTCCGTAGTGATGGGCGTCAAGGGCCTGCGTCCCAAACAATCTGGGACCGCCTACAGGCACACTTCTTCCATCTATGCCTCCGACATGGACTTGCACAGGACCGATGCGACAGCCACCAGCGATACATCCCAAGCTGTACAAGACTTTCGAAATTTCCGAGGACCATACGGCAATCCTCAATATCTTCCCAATCTAGGTGAGTGCCTAAGTAAGCAGAACATGAATCCATTGATGAGAGATAAACACTTGCAAGATTATCCTGCAGGCTAGAGTAATAAATAATCGGTAAGAGTTTTGTTTCACGCTTGATTTCATAGATCCTTACTCCTGTTTACCTTCAACAGAATCCAGCATGACAAATCGCAGCATCGGGTCTTCTCCCACACTGCTTCCTCCTTTCGACTACGAAGACACCTCACCTCAGCCGGAAACCGGGAGGGAAAACACACCTACCTCCACCACGTCACACAGGCATAGGAGGCGTCCGTTATCGAACATATCATCGGCGTCTGAGACTTGTTGCTCCGAATGCTGCGGAACTCATCAGCAGAATGAAAGTGAAGCGCCTAGTAAACAGGAACTCCCACCAAGACCAACCAGGAAAGAGGAAACTGACCAAAGCACTGACCATGGGCCAGAGGATAGTGACCCTTGAGTCGAGCTGAACGAGAGGACCGCATTGTAATCCATGATCTTATCGAGCTTGTCTATGATTCTGTTTCAAACCATACTGAAAGTGATCTATAAATAGTGGTAGTTGTGTAGATCTCCCTCCTTATAGCGAGGGAAGTGAATGTAAATCAAAGGCTATTGTCGTAATATTTTTCCCATTGGTGGAGGTGGTTCAGATATTCACGTGGTCTCCAAACTATCTTGAACCATAAAAGCTCTCTGGTAAAATGCTCTAAAAAATGGTATCCGATATTCGAGGAGGAAGATATGATGTGTTCTATAACATTTAGATTATAATGAATGTTTAAGCATATACTGATTTGCTGCCTTTAAATATGAACGGCTAATTGATACATGAAGATTACTTCGTATGCTCTTACATCTCCACCATTGCCTTTAACACTTTGTCCTTCCCTTCTTCAGATTCCATGTTCTTCATTTAATTTCTTGAGTCTTGAAAAGTAATCACTGTTGCAGTGTTAAAGATTCGGTAATTGTGAATATTGTAAACATTTTCTTCCTACTTTGAATTACTTAAACTTTTCAGTCCATTGTAATTAATATATTTCTTTATGTTCTAAATACTATAAACCATTACTTTCCTTGTGTTTTTAGGATAGTACTTGACTATTTCAATCGTTGCTTAGAGTTTTAGGAAACCTCAATGAAATTAATCTTGCTCATGTTAGACGCCAGCACTTTGTATCGTTGTTTTAAAGGGTTTTCATAAGGGAAAAGTATCACTAGATATATACCACAAGGTCATACAACGGCAGTAGCCTTACTAACTCACCTATTCCGATGAAGGACGAACTATATAGTGAACACGGGTGGCACACCTGAGAGACATCGGGTCTCGAACACACACACACACACACACACACACACACACACATAAAAGCTGGTCAAACTGCTACACGTCTAGTCTGCAAACAGCTGTCATCAGTTCGATATTCCTAAGCATTTTCCCCTTTTTTTAGTGGCATGAAAGCATAATTCCTAAAATGTATCAAAACTAAAGATAATCAATGTAAGGGAACAAAAAAATTACGGTTTTTAAGAGTAACATTTCCAACACGGACCTTTTCACAAGTTTGTCCTAAATATATATCCAAAGAAAACAAGTATGACTAAAGGAGAGACTAAATTATTCCTGTTTCTGCTCTTGAAGCTGAGTATCCCAATATTATTCAGTGTGTGTGTGTGTGTGTGTGTGTGTGTGTGTGTGTGTGTGCGTGTAAGTATAAGTGATCAGTGAAAGTATTCAGATCCTTTTAATACGGATAAAGACGTTGTGTGTGATACGTTAGCTAAAGAGAAACACTGGAAAAAATAGAAAAGTTAGTTTTAGTAGTTCCTCATCTTTTCTTTGTTGCATAATGAAAATGTGTAAAAGTAAATAAATAAATAGGTAAATGATTAAACTGATAAATGAAGTAAAGTAATGTAAACAGGTAGGAGGCTTATCAAGGTTATAAAAACACATCATAAAGAAACACACTGGTTAGTTTATAATATCTACATTCATATTATTCTATGGTAAATAATGGATTGTTAATATTACTTTAATACTAGTACAGATAATTCCATTATAGACATAGATAAAACAGTTTGCTTCAAAAGACACACACACACACACACAAGTGAACGTAAAACAATAAAACACACAACACTATTAAGCACACAAACAAATCTGAGAAGCTTTTATCTTTCAAGCACAAAACATCCGAGTGACTACCCCGTCTCTCACCTCATTTCACTTCGGCACATTACGACGAAAGGAGGTCAGTGTCTTCCTGGACTGTCTGTTCAGGACGGTGGACGGTAAGGGTGCCTTCAGGAACAAACCACCCGTGAAGGCACTTGGGCACGGGTCCTGGAGCGAGGAATTCGACGCGTGCCAGCTCGGTGAAGGAAGAGGCGTCCAGCACCAGCATGCACACTTGGCGGTCCAGCCCTCGAGCGCGCAACAGGGCAGAGAGCACCACTCCGTCATCCTCCCGCTGTTGGCCGGCGACAGGAAGGAAGGATGTTCATTAGGGAAAGTAAGGTGGTAAAGAAATTCATGGTGAAATAGGAGCATAAAAATATTACTTTATCACATCACGTTGAATATCCCGCTTCCCGACGTTAAGTCTGGTTTGTACTTGAATGAGTGACAGTACACTTTAATTACATTAATGTATAGCATTCCTCCTGAGCTTCCATCACATCCTTCCACTCATTTGTGTACTCAAGGAATAGTTTGCTTTTGTGAAATAAATTAAATAATGAAACTGATAAAAGTTTGGGAAATGAGCAACAATACTTTAAAACTGCAATTTTTTGAGAAACTTTCTTTTTCTTCTCAGCCCCTGTCCCTCACCTTGCCGTGCGGTGTGGGTACAAAGATGGGCTCCGATGGATACACGTTGTCTTCACTCCATTCGTAGTGCTGCTTGTTGACCACGTCCACCTTGACCAGCTGTGGTGGTGAAGGACAAGTCAGATGGATAGACGAAGACGGACGGAGACTGACAGACTGAGAAGTATAGGGACACACAAATAAGTATTTATGCAGCAAGAGGCAGAAAGGCAGGCAGAAGCATCGACCGACTGATGGACGGAAAAAAAAAGCCTTCATTTTTAACTGAATTAATTTTCCACCAACTATTCTGAAAATATAGTGAGCCTCGCGTTTTGCTTATGCAAATGCACAAAATTAAATATGTGATAAAGAAAGGGATTGAGCAAAGACAAGAATTGACTGCGGCATGAAAGTTTAAGAGGATGAATGAGAATGGAAGAACCTACATTCATACTTGGCACAGATGGCAGGTTTTGTGAATAATGAATGCAGTACGTGGCTATAAGTGGTATGTAGGAGTAATCTGAGTAGTGTGTCATGAGAGACTAAAGAGAGGAACGCCAATCACTTCTCGCATGGACCAGCCACCGTGACAGGTAAAAGTGCAGGTGACGCGGTGACATAACACTCACAGTGCCAGGCTTGGGGTGGTCCACGTCACTGCAGATAGCGTAGAAATATTGGTAGTGGCGTCCGTTGTACTCCTCATAATAGATTCGCGGCACCTGGTAAAATTTGCATATGAATATCCAAATAAATTTTGTTCTTACTCAACACTGCTTTTTTCCTGCACAAATACAGACAAAGGAAAAGAAACACTAATTGAAACACTGAGTAGGAAACAAAAACAATACACACATACAAATGTTCAGAGATATTCAAGACCGGACAACTATCAAGTAAGGTAAGCCATGAACGAGAGAGGACAGCGAGAACCAGTGGCGTAGGTAGTGTTTTTGCCGCCCGGGGCGACCCACCGCCTTCAATTAATTTGCAGCCCTTTCCAGAAGTAATGCAATATTACAGTGCACATATACCATATATATATATATATATATATATATATATATATATATATATATATATATATATATATATATATATATATATATATATATATATATATATATATATACCAGCATAATTAGCTGTTTTTTCATTGATTCTCTGGATTTTTCTGGATTTCGGCCTCACTGAGTGTGAATGCACAGCCTAGCGAGCTGAGCTCGTGTGTAGTTCAGCATAGAGTAGTCTTTGCTTAGTTATATACTTTGTTATATTTAACGTATCAGTTTTCTCGTGATTCATTTCTAATAACCCGAGTACTTGTTATCAAATGTAAAAAAAAAAAAAAGAAAGAAAGAATTAGATACTGTAACGGAAAACGTGGTAACAGGAAGTAACGTCAATAATCAATTATATTTATGTCAATTAGACAATGGACCAAAGTGCAGCCGCCAAAAAGTGCCACCCGGGGCGGACAGCTCTCTTCGCCCCTAAGCTACGCCACTGGCGAGAACAAACCTTTATTGGATATTGGACATTACAAACAAGAAAGCACGACACTCACCTCACAGCCGATGTCCGCCAGTAGCTCCGGAGTGACGTACACCACGCCCTTCTTGACCCACCGTCCGCGGCACCGACTATCGGGAAGAGTCACCAGATTCGTATGCTGGTTGGCGTCCCTGTCAGGCTGGAGGGGCAACACCCATCTCTTAGGACGTCCACGAAACATCTGAGCGTACGTGGGATCGTACGCTGCGTTCTGTGTGAGTAGACTTTGTTGTTGACTAACTATAATTACCTCGTCTTCAATCCTTAACTAAGCTAAAGTTGAGGGCCTTGGTACATACAGTTAAAAGACTTTCCCTGATATAGGTGTTTTTTGTTGACATTCACAACACTGTAAAAACTTATTTACACAGATGCATAGTAAAAAAAGAAGACAAAAAAAGAAAAAAAATGAAAAGAAAATAATAGAAACTTTTTTTTGCAGCTAACATTATATCATGAACAATACATTATAACATGAACAATAGTACAGTACATTTGCACACAGCCTGAGCAACAATGCATTAACGCCCAGACTCGCCTTGAGCGCCTCCACAAACATGCAGTGTAGCATCTCCGCGTCCTTGTAGGCGGCAATGTCCAGCACGATGTGGCCGCGGTCCTCATAGGCATTGATGGTGTGCAGGAAGAAGAATGTCTCGGTGACGTACTGCGTGGTGGTGACGCGGCCCGTGTCTCGACGCACTACGTGAATCTTCGTCTGAGAAATAAAAGACATGTCGGGTGATTTCTAAGTGATTTTTAAGAATTTAGTAGAACGAAAAGAAGATACTGAGGTAGTAAATGATTAAAATTTTAAGAATTTTTTTTTTCTGTATTTCAATGTTTAGATTCTGGACACTGAAGGGTAAATCTCATGATTTGGTAATACTAAAATAAACTAAAAAGAAGGGCAAAGGAAGCATGTTGTTTGTGTAAAATCAGTGCAGCATACACCAACTCTCTCTCTCTCTCTCTCTCTCTCTCTCTCTCTCTCTCTCTCACACACACACACACACACACACACACACACACACACAGTCCTACTGCCAATAATATTAACTGTTGGCTATTGGTTATTAATGAGACATCTCTCTCTCTCTCTCTCTCTCTCTCTCTCTCTCTCTCTCTCTCTCTCTTTCTCTCTCTCTCTCTCTGAATAGTTAAAATAAACTATAACTGATTAATTTCACTTAGCTGCAACAGATAAAATAATTCTACCAAATTGGAAAAAAAAAAAAATTATTCATTGCAATGAAAAAAATCAACAATACGAAAAAGCAAAAAAATATTAGGAGGAGCGAGCCTAACCGAGAGAGAGAAAGAGGAAGAAAAGAAAGAGGAGATGAATGCGGGAAGGGAAAGAGAGAAAAGAAGTTTAATGCTTCTTGACTTTCTAAGAGGATTAAGAGGTAACAGAGAGCAAGTGAGGAGTCTTGTGCTGAGAGAGAGAAGTTTGTCTCTTCCATCAATCGACAGTGCACATATAACGCTCAATTGCAAAAGGATAAGACACAGTGTTATAATTTACTGTACAGCGGTCTCTTCAGTTACTGAGCTCCCTGTCTATATTCTATCTCTGTTCTTCCATCTGTCTATTGATCTCTATCTTGCTACCTGTCTAACTTTCTCTGTATGTCTATTAGTTTCTCTTCTGCTTGCCTGTCCACCTGGCATTCTGTTTCTGTTTGTCCGTCTGTTTATAAATCACTGTTAGTAAAAAGCGAATGAAAGAAGAAAAGACGAAAAAGTCGTCAGTTTAAATCTCGATATTTTAACATCTTACGAGTCACGTACGATCACTGATATTACAAGGGAAAAGAAGGTAAATATAGATGGAGAGCACGTTCCTTTGATTACTGTTGATTAATAGAGCAAATGTCTGGGAATTCTCAGTTTATTTTATCTGCCTCTGCCTCTGTTTCTGTCTGTCTGTCTGTCTGTCTGTTTGTCTGTCGGTCCGTCACATAACTATACATTACTAAGCAATGTTATTTATGTTTTTTTTTTTTCTCATAATGAATATAACTGCAACTGAGAAACAGCAATGTGTGTGATGAATAAGTAATAGGTGTGAAGAAAGGATTTTTTTTTCTATATATTCCAGATCTTTATAATGCTTTAAGAAATAAATGTAAGATCAGAGAGTTGTTTAGTATATCTCAGATAATCAAATGTCATATGGAAAAAAATGTAATAGAAAGCATAGACATTTAAGCTCAGTTTTTTGTATCACAAAATAATCTATATATTCAAGCAAGTGAGGTCCTGACACACACACACACTCTCTCTCTCTCTCTCTCTCTCTCTCTCTCTCTCTCTCTCTCTCTCTCTCTCTCTCTCTCTCTCTCTCTCTCTCTCTCTCTCTCTCTCTCTCTCTCTCTCTCACCTCCTTCTCAAACCACTGCAGGGCGTCAATGAGGGCGTCCTGCTTGGCGAGCACCTTGAGGATCTTAGGCACGGACACCACCAGCGGCTGCTCGATGATGACCCAATAGTTGTCAGTCATGGCGAAGGAGTGCATGTAGCAGGGATTGAGCATCCAACGCGCCGCCACCGTGCCCACCACCTTGGCCTGCTCGAATGGAGTCTTAACTTTCCCTGCAAACACCAATGACGCATTTATCATGTTGCATATATTTGTGACTCATCAAGTTCTAAGGTTTAACTCATATGTTTTGTTTTCTAATAATTATCAGCATTCATGTTTATCTCCATATGTTTTACACACATACAAGGCTATCATAAAGACAAAAAAAAAAAAAAAAGATGAATAAACAACATCAGAAGACTATTTGTTTGCATCTTCTAACAAGTAGGTGAATACAAAAATGGTTATGAATTTATCTTTTTTTTATTTCTTGCATGTTTTCAGCAGTCTCCCTTAAACTCTGAAAGGAAAGACCAAATCAGATTACGAACACAGACCATTTGAGGATGTCTTGGTCTTGGGGAACTTGCATATGTGATATTTCGGCCCTAGAGGACCCGCGCCCTGGCCCAGGTTGTACACAGTGCCGTCCCGGTCCACATGTGGGTGGGCCGTGTGGGTGAAGATAGCGATGTGGCGCGTCAGATCCACCTAGGAGACAGTGTGACAAAGACGAGGGTCATAGATTGAAATACATTAGCTTTTTTGCTTGTATAGTGAGTGCTGTGTAAGCGTCAAATACAGAAAATTTGAAAATAATGGTAAATGTATCTGTTTCACATTCCGTCATCAACACCAAAGACATGCACGCTTTCACTCACTTTCTCGTGCGTGGCTAGAGTGTCTGGATCGATGCGAAATATGAAAGGCGTTTCGGTGAGGGCGTATAGGCTGTCTCCATACGGGTACAGGCTGATCTGGGCATTATCCGTGAAGTGTTCCTCCAGGGAGAATTTGCTGGCGATGCTGAATGAGGAGTTAGATAGATAGATAGATAAATAAATAGTTTGATAGATAGATAGATAAATAGATAGATGAGTGGATGGATAGTTAGATAGATAGATAGAAAGACAGACAGATAGATGGATAGATGTATAGATAGACAGATGAATTGATAATCGATAGCTTGATATCTGATCTCAAATAACATTTTTTTTTTCTCGAAGCAAATCAATGAAGATTTGAAAAAAAAAGAAAATCAGTATACAGTTTACAGTTATCAAGACAGTATTCAGTTGCATTTAATTTCAGATTATAGGCGCTCACTCTTTCTAAATAATGTGAGACTAAATGCAAAACAATTTCCTAGAAGCATTAGGCAAGGGACTCACTTCTGCAGGATGGTCTTGCAGGGGTCAGGGTGTGCTCGAGTGCCGAAGTAGTTGACGACTATACGCTGTGCTCGGGTGTCCCTCAAGTAACTGCGACTCTGTAAGAACCTGTTCTGGTACGTCACTTTCCCGTCCTTGAAGTGGAACCTGAAGAGGATATTTTTTTGCTACGTGAAGTGAAATGTTTATCTAACATATTGTTCTGTTTTTGTCAAATGATTAATTTTATATCAATCAGAAGTAATGATTTTATGTTGTTATCGTTATGAATACATTTTTGCCATCTATTTTGTACAGTATGTTGTAAATACCTATGCAGGAGAGCCGATCCGTCGAACACGTGGTTGTACTGATCCTCCCCCACCTGGATGCGTCCCGGCCCGTTCCTGATGAGAGCACCGCACAGCCACCGCGGCACCTCACCTGCAGACACAGAACCACAGTGTTAATCACTCCTTATCGAAACTTCTTGATTAATTAATCCATTATTGGAATATTTTTCTTGTTTGCAAATTTGAAAGAATATTAGTATTATGAAAAGAAACCCTCTAGATTGGGCTCACAGGCGAAAATACTGTAAATAATTTAGTTTGTTCTTCATTCATTGACAAGTATTACTCACCAATCTGGACACCCGTCAGTGGCTCGATGACCTCCTTGGTGCAGGAGCGGATCCATATCGTGGGATCACAGTTGGGATAGTAGTTAACCCGACCATCGGCTGTCCGCACCGGCTTGGCTGTGTAGGAAAGGTCATCAGTTTTTATTTGGGGAATTAAATTCTAATCGAAATGTTTACAATTTCCAAGGGAGTTTAACAATTTCTTAATTTCGTAAAATTAATAGAAATTGTAACAAAACAGCTTTACAAGGTAAATTTACAATCAATTAATGAAATACTCCACCCACCTGGTGAGTCATTCTCTGAAGTTCCGGGTTTAAAATTATCGCAATGAGTCCTGCAATGAGACGCTTTGTGGACCGGGGAAGTGGTGGGTGTGACGTAGCGGGAGGGCGCGTCCTCGTCTTCCCCACACGTGGACCAGTAGTACTCCTCTGGTCTAATCCTCACTGGGCTTGAACACTTGTGGCACAGGTAGGGACCCGCACGGTCCTGGCAGCTGAGAGGTGGAGTTGGTGGCTCTCTCATGAGGTACTGCAGCTTCCGCTCCTCGCTGGTGAAGCTTGGCGGGGAAGTGACTCTACTTGGCTGCTGAGGACTGCCCCACCTTGGCATGTTTCTGTTGTTGTTACGATACTCTAGGGAACTCAGAGGCTCGCGTTCCGTATCGAAGTAATCATCAGTGTGCAGAAAGCCACACGCACTCTTGGGACGACTCCTGATTCTTGAGTGTTCCGGAGTTTGAGGAAAGTCGCTCCAGCTCTTTCTATAACTGGTATTCTGATAATAAGTGCGGTACTGCTGCGCCTTCACTTTTTCCTGTAACGCGCACCTCAGCTGAGATATCTCTGCACTTCGCCGCCTTATACGGTCAGTCGAAGAGATACCTTCAGCTGAGTGATGAATTTCCCTTTTGTTTCGAAGGGTTACAGGGATTTTATTCTCAGAATATTTCCCAACGCTGCCTGTGGTCCAGGTGTGTCGACAAAGGTTGCCGTTCAAAGAATTCGACAGATCTCTTTCTGATGAGGAAGATAAAGAGAGGCATGACTCCTTGTGTTCCAAAAGGACTGACGAAGTCTCCTTTTTTCTGTACGCGAACGACACACTCCTACCGATGGCGTGGCCTGCACTGCGGTGCCCCTGAGGCTTGAGGACACCGCAGCTTGGTCTTTGTGCTTCCTGAGACGCCGCATATCCGTATGTAAAACTGGATACTCTTTTCAAGTTCTGATTCCGGGCTCCCTCGTCTCTGCTATTCATTGTCTGAAAGATCTCTACTCTGCTTGCCATTGCACAATCTGGCCTTGTTTCATTTCCTTCTTTATCTAATGTCACTCTCGCATTCGTCATTATGTTCTTTCTATTCCTTTTGAGAGACCATCCTTTTTCCCTAATGGCTGAAAATCCACCAAGATGAGTAGGGGAGTAGCTCGCCACCTTGACGTGCTCCACTTCCATGGCCAGCGTAGGCGAGTCAGCACTTCATGGTTCACTGGGCGATGTGCATCAAGCAAACGGAAGCTAGGGCCGTGATGTCACTTCTTCCACAGATGAACTGGATCGTAGAAATGATGTCTCACTAATCTAAAACAAGAAGAAAAGTATCTGTTGAAAATTTCTGGACAGAAACACCTTTCCCTGTCATGAAGACATTACAACGTGATTCGTGATAACCGTATGAAGGTTACGTGTCACGAACAATAAAGAAAGCAGGGTTCATTCTGATCTTCCAAATGAATAAACTCCATCGATGAGATCAGAAATGCCTAATTGACACGTTAAGCCATAGGTGAGTCAATCCATTCTTATTAAGCAAAATTTTGCGAAAAAGGGAAAGTAATCTTAAGTACCTTGTTCAAAATGTAAAAGTACCGAAAATAATAAAGAATATTATGATCATCAACGAAACGAAACAAAACGAAAGGGAATTTTAGATAATACATAACAAGCTGCCCAGATCCTTACCAAGTATTCAGGCACGAGTGTCTCTCCTCACATTGCGACCTTCAATAATGTGCATCGCTTTGGGTGCACTCTTTGCAACTGCTTTTTTCTTATCACTCACATTGACACGCACTACTTCACTTATAATCAATAGGTACAGTTATTTAGATATTGAACAATAAGAGTGTTCTAAGGGGAGAAAATGATTGCAAAGCGGAGAGAGGAGGAAGGAGGGAAAAAAAAATATGAACTGCTGAAAGATGTCATATGTGCTATAATCTCAGCAGAATAAAAAGCAGTGAGGTAAAGAATCGTTTCAAAGACTGAGAGAGATAAAAGCTGGGGAAATGTAATCGAGGAGGAAAATATAGGAAATAATATGTACTTTCCTGAACATGAAGATATGAGAATAGGAAAGGTCCAATATGTTTGTTGATGATATGTATGCTTAGGTGAACAGAGGCGAGGAAGCTATGTAAAAGATACAGAAACGCATGGTGTGTTCTGGAGGAATAGAGTGAATTATGTATCTCCTGTCAAGTGAAGGAGATATGAGAAGATCTAGAGAGGTGCAATGTGTGTGCAATGGAGATACAATGGATATATGATAAGGAAAGTTTTTTGTGTTAGGTAAGAGATACAAAGATGCAGTGTATGATCTGGAGAGGGAGAGCGATCGGTAAGGGTGAGCAAAGGATCGAAGTAACGAGAAGACTGACTTAAGTAATCACGCGTAGGGTCTTCTGTCAGCCAGCCACGCCCCTCACTTGGCTGTACGCGGCTCCCATCTCCGTAATACGTCTCCTATTCGTCTATTCTATCTTCCCCTATATCTTCTTTTCCTCCTCTCCTCCTCCTCCTTCTCTTCCTTCCTGACATTTGACTTACTTAGTTATTATTTTTGTGGACTATATTCTCTTGACAGAAAATTGAATTCTCTCTCTCTCTCTCTCTCTCTCTCTCTCTCTCTCTCTCTCTCGATATGAATCCTACTTTCCCGACCATCTTCACCGCCATAGGTGCCACTTATTATCATGAGCAATACGTCGCTGCCTTCAGCACTATCACCGTCACAGCCGCTGCCCTTCATGCCTTGTTATTACCTCATCAGTATCACTCTTCACCATTAAAACCACTGCTATCCTGAACTGTCATCACCACCACCACCACCACTACCACTTCTATATGTACTGTACCATTGTATATTCCCGACAAACAACAGACTTTTAACATCCTCACTTCGTTATACTGTTATATTTCACGATCCTAAGCATATACGAGTAAGAGGAGAAGGAAAATGCAGTAGAAGACTTCTCCACTAAACTCCCTTATTCTGATATACGTATACAATGGAGCAAATACTGATCATACATTAGGTTTTCTCGATATCGGCTTCGAGCGCTTGACAGTTCGGTAACGCTTCTACACTTGACCCTTGAAGCTCACCACCAAACCCCAGTACTGCTCTCCCGTCTCGACCAGCCAGGAATCCCGACAAGATCTATACTGGTAATCCCATTTAGGCTTGTGGTAAATATGGTGGTGGTTGTGGTGGTGGTGGTGGTGGTGGTGGAGGTGGAGGTGGTGGTTGACTAAAGGGAAGGAAGCAGGTGATGCAATACTGACCTTCCTTGTCATCACTCTCATATTCGGAGTATTTATTTCATCCCATCTCATCTCATCTCATCTCATCTCATCTCATCTCATCTCATCGAGAGAGAGAGAGAGAGAGAGAGAGAGAGAGAGAGAGAGAGAGAGAGAGAGAGAGAGAGAGAGAGAGAGAGAGAGAGAGAGAGCCATATCGTGATTTCCCTTTGTTCCTTGTTACGAGTGAACTTTGCCCAAATACACCCAATTCCTTCTAGATGCTTTGTTCAAAATGACGCAACCTTAGTTTATCCACAAATCTTACTGAAAGAAAATCTCCTCTTCTTTGCCCTCCTTTAAGCCTTTTTTTTTACATACATTCTCGTCCTCCTCCTCCTCCTCCTCCTCTCCTCTTCTCATACTCACGTGGCAGCTCACATGACAGGAGTTTGCCTTGCCTCCAACCCTCCCTCCCTTCTCCTCCATCTCTTCACACCCCTACCACCTCCTCCTCCTCCTCCTCCCCTCTTGTCGTGGTGGAAAGGAAATCATAAGTCGACCAAGAGATGCTCCTGCTAACCTGACGCATGGTAGCCTCCTTGCCACGCGTGTCTCGTCGTTTTGGTACAGACTACAGCACTGATTTCCCAAGTGTGTGCCGCACTGCCATTATCCCCTTGATGTGCAGTAAAAAAAATTGGGTGGGATTTTGATTTGTGTACATAACATAGCTAGATTATGGGTTAAGTTTAGGTTAAATTCTATTTGTATTTTTACTCATTAACTAAACCTAGTGGCCTAACCTTGTGTGTGTGTGTGTGTGTGTGTGTGTGTGTGTGTGTGTGTGTGTGTGTGTGTGTGTGTGTGTGTGTGTGTGTGTGTGTGTGTGTGTGTGTGTGTGTGTGTGTGTGTGTGTGTGTGTGTGTGTGTGTGTGTCTGTATGTGCAGTTTTAGTCCATCTTCCTTGTTTATTGTTTTCCTTTGTTAGTTTTTTTCTTATTTGTATAAAGGAAAGGGGTGGTTTGGATTTACACAGCGGTTAATATTGTCTTTGTTGTTGTTGTTGTTGTTGTTGTTGTTGTTTTTGCTGTTGTTGTTGTGGAAAGTAAAGGTGGTGGTGATTGGTTGGCTAGCTTGCTCGTTGGTTGTTGTTGTTGTTGTCATTGTTGTTGTTAGGTTGCCGTCGTTGTTGTTTGTGGTGGTGGTGATGGTGGGAGCAGTAGTGGTTATTGGTTATTGAATATTGTTGTTGTTACCGTTGTTGTAATCATCGCTACCTCTGTCGCTATTCAGTGTCGAAGTGAAACATAAATGTCACGGAAATATAACTTTTACACCAATATTCCCTTAGAAAACGAAAAATTCCACTAACGTCTCAAAATCCTTTAACAGAATTCAAGAACTTCGCAGAATTAGTCAAGAGATGAAGATGATATCAAGAAGAGATACAGCAGGTCAGACACGTGTCCGTCCGTGTATCCGCTTGGACAGGCCATTACTCGGGGTAGCGATAGTGTCATGATGGGCTTGCTGATCTAGCCCGCGATAAAATCACGCAGATAAAGACTCGTGTTTCCTCAGAAACGAAGAGGATTGGTAAATCGATGAATATCGCTGGTCATCAAGTCTCCCTTCGCAGACAGTCCGGGAAATCGAGAGGTTGATTGGTCAAGAGAGTGAAACCAAAGATGACGATGATTAGTGTTGGAATGCATGAGTGTGTACATGCATGCATGCAGGGATGCAGGCAGAGGTAGGCTAGAAGGTAGGTAGGAAGCCAGGCAAAGAGGTAGGCAGGGAAGCAAGCAATGAAACAAGCAAAGGAAGCACGTACGGTGTGCATGTAACATACACCCACCCAGCCACACACACACACACACACACACACACACACACACACACACACACACACACACACACACACACACATACACACAAAAGATGTAATAGACTGGCTAGCAAACGCACACGTGCTGAGAATGACTCCCTTCAGCCTTTGAATGAATAGAATGGTCAACAGGTCCTTTCGTGTTACTCCTCGTTAGATACTAGTCCATGCAGATCACCACTACACATTTACCTATTTATTTTATGGGTCATGATCTTATATTACCTGTTGTAGGACACGAGACACTCCTGCAGAATAAATCATAGTTTTCCTACAATCTATTCAAGTTTTTATACACATACGTCGTAGCTTGTTACATTCTCGGTCACCTGACGCTGCACGAGACCAGTAATGGTGAAGCAAGGGAGGCTAATCTT
>NC_059298.1:19878825-19883825 GCF_017591435.1 Portunus trituberculatus | reverse complement strand
CATATTTACATACATTCATGATTTAAAAGATATACTTCTACTGGTATATAATACTAGAAATGCTGCTGCTACTACTTCTACTTCTAGTACTACTACTATTACTACAACTTCTATTATGTACTACTACTACTACTACTACTACTACTACTACTACTACTACTACTACTACTACTACTACTACTACTACTACTACTACTACTACTACTACTACTACTACTACTACTACTACTACTACTACTACTACGACTACATTAATAATGATAATGATAATAATAATAAGCAGTAGAGGCAACGAGACAACCGCGGTGCTACCAGAAGGATGAAGGTGGCCAAGTAATACTGATACACATCGCTGAAGAACACAGCACCACAACCTCCACTCGCCGAACAGACAGACACACCATCTTATCCTCATTCCACTTCTATTCTCAACCTCCTAAAGACTCGCTTAACTTTTCTCTCTAACAAACTTGCTACCGCTACGTACGACTTTTCTAAACACCCAATGCATGCTCGGAACAAGCGAGGATTGATCAAAGCCTTCGGTAAAATTTCCCAAACTCTCTTTGGTACAGCGATGGATGAGGATGTACAGGATTTACGTGAACGCTACAATCTTCTTGTCAACATTGCAACTACTAATAGACGAATCATTAATATGCACAGTAAACACATTGCTAGTCTGGAATAACATTTCAAAGATCTCCTTGGCCATACCAATCACCTTCGTAGTGTACTTAACGATGCAATAGTTCGCATAGCTGAATTGACGGACTTTGTTCTCGTAGATCAGTCACTGGAAGTTCTAGAATCCGCTCTAGATGCCATGCTTTCCTATAATTCTGTCCTCATCCAAAACCTTGTTAATGCCAGCCGGGGTATAGTAACTGCTGCTCTTTTCCCTGTCGCTGATCTAATCAAGACGCTTGACATTGGACAGACTATTTTCAAATTACAACCTTTGTTTAACCGTGATATTGTGGAACATTATTATCCCATCTTAGAAACGGTTCTCACGCTTGAAGCTGTCGTCATCTATGTTCCTTTCAAATCAATGGACACCTTTCATGCTTATGAAATCATTCCTTTTCCATTCTCTATTAACACCTCTGTCCTAATCCTAGACTTACCTCCTACTCTGGTTTTGATTGCAAAGGATTTTTCCGTGTATACCACTACCTCAAGGGACTCGCTGAGTAGCTGCATGTCATCGTATTTACACCGATATCACTGCGATGCTACCCTTTTATTTTTCGCCCCATTGTAGGGAATATGTGCGAGGTCATCCTTACTCGTGTTCACGCAGAGGATGCTCTCTTAACTTGTCCCTATAGACATATAGTTCCACAGGCCATTTTTCAACATCCGTTCCATGGTTATCATTACTTCTTCCCAACTCCCATCCCTCTCGCAGTTGTTTGTCCGAATGGTACAATGTATGAGAGGGTTGTTGGTCATCATGCAGTTCACAATTTTTGTCATGTTACGTCTACTAATCTGACCACCTATCCTAAACGTCTCTACGAAGCTTTTACTGTCAATATATCTGCTCCTCATCTTTTCCCTTTATCTATTTTGCAAAATCTATCTTTTTACAGGCTTTCCTATGTTACTAACACCTTACATGAAATTAGATTTTCAAACCAGTCAGAATTTGCTCAAGCCTTAGAAGAGTCTCTTCCAGAGTACCTCGATCCTGTTGTTTTCTATCCTAGTCTCTTAGTTCCTATTCTCCTGACCATTTGCATTTTACTTCCTCTCTTTATTTGTGTTTACAAAGCGTTACGCCTTTATTCTAATCTTCATGCTGCCAAAGTTGCCCAGCGGCGATTTCACTCTCAACCATGAACTTCCTGTAGTACACTTTAACACGGCTAGGTACACGATTAGAATATTTCTATGTATGCTTTCTTTTTATGCCGCGAGGACGCGGCAGGTATGTGACCGAGCGGTGTTAGGGTATGAATTGTATATAATTATTTTTTCCTTGTTTCTACACACAGCCGTGAGAAGCGAGGCTGATCTTAGCGAGGAGCACATCCTTTTCATTTTCATGTGCAAGCACTTCTTATGCTAAGTCAGTATACGTTCCCACAGGCTCAGTGTGAGAACCTCTGGTTGCTGGATTATATATATGTAATTATAACAGCATAGACATATATTTAGTACTATCATATATTTTATTTATTTCATTTATAATTAAGTAATACTTTAACTATTGTAACCAATGCATTTGTAACTGTTCTTTAATATATGAGTCGGTCACCGGTGTCAGTGAGTTTTTGCTGACGAGAGATTGACAAGACGGAGCTACGTTAGTTGGAGGCTGACGAACACACGAGCTGGCCGTTGTGCTCCCCCGGGCGTTTGCCAGGGAGCTGTGGACTGTGTGTGTGTGTACAAGACTATGCTTGTGTAGTGTAAATAACTGTATTGTTAATATAAGGAAAACCCAAGTTGTGTTTTCGTTAACTCCCCTGAGAAGACAGTGTGAGAGAGTTCCTGAACTAACGACACTGCTACTCTTGTGCCCTCTTCGTGGTAACATAACATTGACCACAACAACCTTTTTCTTTAATCGTTTTTGTTGCCTGTGGACGGTTTTACCCTCTAACATAAAAAATCATAGATTGATTGGCCGACTGATTTAAGATCTTACAACAACAAAATCATTTGTTACTGTGTAGAAAGTATGCCAGAAATCAAAACATCACAAAAAATAAGCAATATACTCTGATCAATTGTTTGATTTATTAACTGAGCGATGTAATATCCTATTTCGACTAAATCATATGGCTCAACACTCAAGATTCATTAAAGATCTAAGCCTCACAAAGATCAATTAACATCCACCTCTTCAGTAAGCAGTAGAGGCAACGAGACAACCGCGGTGCTACCAGAAGGATGAAGGTGGCCAAGTAATACTGATACACATCGCTGAAGAACACAGTACCACACCCTACCATCGACACGTGCACCACTGAGAGCTGTGACTAGCAAGTCAAAGTACCCAGCTACCCCATGAATATCTTCCCAGTTAATAGACAGAACAACAATTACCTTGGCGGTGGCGCGTAGTGGTGCCGGGAAGCCGAGCGGGGAATGATGGACTGAGGCAGCGGCGGCTCAATATATAGCTGCGATAAACGTGACACGTGCGACCAGTAAGCAGCGTGCGGAGTAAACGTAGTCCGGTTACAATCTCCTGACAAAAGAACCCGAGTTCATCTATCAAGGTGCTGTTGCTAGATATTTGAGGGAGACATGTTCAGAGTGAAGCTTCCTTTTTTTTCTTTTCTTTTTTTTATTGCCAGGGGTACTTCATGCATACTTTCCTCTATATGCACCCTCAACCTCCCTACCAGGAACATTAATTCATGACAGTCCCCTGCAAAAATATCCTTTAAAAAAAATATCAATTTTTTCAAATATCACGCCGGAAGCAATCAGTCCCTACCACTTTCAATTGCCATGCCATCCTCCTGCATGTTGCCCTCTCACTCTCAGCATGACTTTCGAAGAAAACTATTTGCAATACATGTTGAGGTGGATTACGTTGGTCCATCAATAAACAGATCCAAAAGTAAATCAATCAGTCAATCAACATTCAAAGTACAACAATCCTTGTCCATGGACTCGTAAGAAACTTTCGAGAAAAGCAATAGAAAGTGAATGCTTTTGAAAATGCCTGCTGCTATTTACATTAAAACTGAAATCTCTCTCTCTCTCTCTCTCTCTCTCTCTCTCTCTCTCTCTCTCTCTCTCTCTCTCTCTCTCTCTCTCTCTCTCTCTCTCTCTCTCTCTCTCTCTCTCTCTCTCTCTCTCTCTCTCTCTCTCTCTCTCTCTCAGCTCTTTCAATACACCTTTGTGTTCTGTATCACATATAAGCAACTAAATCTACATCACAAAGTGTCTAAATCTGGGAGCCTATATAACTATCATAGCTAAACAAAGATTACATCTTCTCACCTCTCTACCTCTCTACCTTACTTCTCTTCCTCGCGAACTTGCTGCGATGTCCTATACCGGCCTTGGAAAGCAAGCATAGCGACAGGATGACCTGAATTGCGTCAGCCTCAGAAAAAAAAGCGGTGTGGCGTGACTTAAGTACTGTTCACTAAGGCTTCCGGCTTTCCCTTAGAGCTTCAAAGATACTCAAATTGTATATGTTTAGGGTTTAGGTTCGTGGACAGTGTTGGCCAGGTTTATACTTTATTTGACAAGATTACACAACTTGAATATCTTATGTAAGTGGAGGCACATACAGGTAGGCAAAGGTAAAAGTGTCATCGTTTCTCTATAACTTGATCCACGAATCTTCGATGGCTATAAAGGAAGTAGAAGCAGATGAAGGAAAAAAATATATTAGTCGCCATTGAATCATAATTAGTTTCAGCAGTGAAATGCGTCTGAAAGAATAGACACTCATCCTGCCTGACAATACCATGTTATTTTTTTTTATGCTTGCATGCATGGTGGCAGCTATATATGGACTGCAGGAGTCATCTGATCCCAGCCATCGTGAATTGGTGAGCGACACTCGATGCTCCACAAGCTGCTGGTCACGTGTGGGATGCAAGATTGCAACAGCCATTCAAAGTCATTCAAACAAGGAAACAGTGTTGAGGAATCCCTGCTTGAAAATATGAATTATGAAGAAATAAAAGAAATATATTTTAGGTAATTGGAGAAGAAAAATGTCAGAGGATGACCAAAGACAGCAAGAAGAGACATGTCAGGAAGTACGAATATAAAAAATGCACTCCCAACAAAACAATGAACTGAAGTGAAATGAAAGATGGTGAGGAGGTGGACCAGAAAAAGGAGAAGGGAGGGAAGAACAATCTGAGAAAGAAGGAAAATACAATGAACTAAAATGTAGAAGTTCATAAAAGATGACGCAATACGGCAGGCATAGGGAATTGGTTAGAATTACGAAGTTCTAATACTCCTACGAGCACAATTTGAGTGAACCATAATCTAACTATATGGTTGTAAAC
>NC_059298.1:19816325-19873825 GCF_017591435.1 Portunus trituberculatus | reverse complement strand
CGAGGTGGCTCTCTCGGCTCTGTTCGGCTCTGCTCTGTTCCTGTTCCTGCCTCCTCCTCCGCTCTGTGTCTGCTTTTAATACCTGTCTCTTTTTACTTTTAGATCCACAGTCATCACTATCACTACCAATGTTGTTAATGTTGATGTTAATGTTGCTGTGCTATTGCTAGTGATGGTAGTAACATAAATTGCAGTAGTAGTAGTAGTAGTAGTAGTAGTAGTAGTAGTAGTAGTAGTAGCAGTAGTAATAGTAGCAGTAGTAGTGCTAGAAGTAGTAGTAGCAACAGTAGTATATTGTAGCTGCCACAACTGCTATCACTACTAACACTATTATTACCGTTAATCCAACTACTGCTATTACTACTACTACTACTACTACTACTACTACTACTACTACTACTACTACTACTACTACTACTACTACTACTACTACTACTACTACTACTACTACTACTGTTACTACTATCCTTGACACATCCACTACACGACATTCATCACAGCCTGGATTACTGTAACTTCTTTCTATCATCGCCACCACCAACTTCGTTCTCACCTCCTGAAAAAGCGCATTACTAGGTGTCTTCTCCGCGACCCCCAAACAGTCATGCTTCGTTCCCTACGCCCCGCTCTACCCCGGCCTGGCTCTGTGGCGGCCGTGAGGGATGAGATAAGGCGCAGTTATGAGAAGTGCAGCAGACGAGGTACGAGGTGATGCTTGTGATGTAATGCGATGTGAGGTGCTGCCTGTGGCGTGGTGAGGTGTCATATCTTTCGAGTATGCGTGTTGGCGGTGTGGACTATATGTATGTTAAATGCATATCTTTGGCAGCAGGGCCAGCGAAGGAAAAAGAAAGGAAGAAAGAAAAGAGAAAAAGGCAACCCAGTCAATCAATTTTGCAGAGGTGATAGTGTTCATTGCGCATATTTCGTTGTTTAGACGTTTGTGGTAAAAGGAAAAGTTTTTTCTTTATTTCGTTATAGTGTGAAGGTTTGGGGATTGTGATTTCAAGTTAAAATAGAAACTGAGAGAATCCTGCATCAATTGATAATAATTATCAAGAATCGTTCATACCGGCATCATCAACACCAATAACAACGGCGACAACAACTGCACTCTTATTCAGATCTCCTTTTATCTTGACTCAACAAACACTTTTATTCTATGGTTGTTTGCATCTTTATCTTATCCAATGTAGATATCATCGTACTGTCAGTGAAGATATAGATCCCAAAAGCAACACTCTTTAAACCTTTTAGGGGAAGACTGACACCTGTTCTCTGTTATTCACTTAGTCATTCCCACTGAGTAAAATTCAACATATGATAGCGTAGATTCCTTCTACACTAACATAAAAAAGAACCTTCTGCACCGATACCTACGTATCTTCTATTCCTTCTCCCTCTCCTCTCCTCTGTGCTCCTCTCCTCTCCTCTCCTGTGTCTCCATCAAAGCCTCCCTCACGCTGTGAATGAGGGACGCCACTCACAATAGTGTGCTGCACGCTCTCTTGGGCCGGACAATGTGACTTACTCAACTCAACAACGGGAGTGTTTTGGCCGTCTTTGGGCAGGCCGTGAATGTGATTACGCCTCCCCTCACCGCGCTCCTCCTCCCCTCCGACCCTCAACACTCACTCACTTTGAATTCACGAGGCGCTGCGCTGCTCCTGTTTCAAATACTAAATAACCACGTTTCCTCAGATTCGTTTCGCAACCTAACAAAGTCAACTGCACTGGGAGGGAGGCGGGAGGAAGGGAAGGAGGGAAAGCCACCGCCGAGGTCTTCTTTCTTCCTTTCTGTTTCTTTCTCTTGCCAGTTGAGGCAAAAGTATTCACAGCGCGTAAAAACTGAAACAGGGTGGCAACCGGACGCATTTAATGAGCGATTCCTGTGAGGGTATTAAGGCTGGCACAAATGTAGATACTCCGCTAGCCTATTTTAATCTAACACTCGAGTCTCAGTGTGAAAGCCAATTAGTGCGAATATTTACCCAGGACTCCCCTCCAACATTGATCGGGAGAGGCTACGGACGTTTTCTATCATTTCATTTTGGGGAAACTAAACCATATACACCGTCGGCAGTCAATCTTGAATAAACTAAGTAATCTAACGCTATTTCGAGCACAGACCTTTCTTCGCCAGTTACCTTGAAAAACTAAAAGAGTAAAAGAACTAGACAAGTAGTTACCGAAGAATAATGAAACTCACACGAGGCGAAAATCAACCCTGATCGAGCAATGCAATCTGATAACGGTTCGCAAAAGGGTCGAAATAGATGGAAGAACAAGAAGAGGAAGAAGAGGAGCATCCCTAAGTTATCCCTCAAAGCAGTGATTATATGAACCAGTGTAAACCCTTTTGATTGGGGCCAGTGAGCCTTTGAGCAAATGAGTAAGTGGGATTTGATACCATATCCCACATAATTAATGGGTGTGTGAGGGATCAGTCGTGTTGTGCTGAGCGAGGCGACTCTGTCCTACCACTCCACCAGCTGAGATAAGTTTAGTAATTGGGAGAATGATCTTTTACACTGCAGCAGAAGGAGGAGGAGGAGAAAGAGAACCATCCACGGAGGGCAGCTATGTTGACTTTCATCTTCACCAGAGGGAGAGAGAGAGAGAGAGAGAGAGAGAGAGAGAGAGAGAGAGAGAGAGAGAGTGAAAATATCAATGTGTGTGTGTGTGTGTGTGTGTGTGTGTGTGTGTGTGTGTTATCAGTTATTCGATTACAACGAATACAATTTTTGCTGAGTAATTTTTTTTTTGTGTGTATTATTGTTGTATTGTTGTTATGGTTAGTGTTGTTTATTGCTGTTGTTGTTGACATTGTTGTTATTCTCCAGACTATATAACTCTTTAATTAGCAGACAGTAGAACGTGGAGGAAGATGAGGGAAGAAGGTAGACGAGGAGCAGGAACAGGAGAAGGAGGAGAAGGGAGAGGAGGAGGAAGAGGAGGAGGAGGAAGTGGGTAGACACGGCTAAAGGTGGATGGGTGTTAAGTTTAATCCAGTTTGCAATTAACACTCCGATTTAACTTCTCTTCATCCGCCTCGATTCCCTAAGCCTCCATTGCCTTGCCCACGTCCTTTGGTCTCCCTTAGTTCCCTCACTTCCCTCACGCTGCCTCGCTTCCCTTGCTTGGCGTTATGGCGTCACTGTCGTGTCTAGGCTGACCAAGGTACTCATATTAATGTACAGTATGTAGTAAACTTTTTTTACTTGGAGTTGAATGATTACACTCTTAGTATATCAGAAAAGGTGTAATCGAGGTGCTAATAATTATCACTGTATCGATAAAAGAAAAGGATGATAGAAGTCAGGACACTGGTGCATGACGCTTCTTCTTTCGCCGTTTCCCTCGAGTCAGGGATTGGCACCATGCGCGATGTTCTTTAGTTGTTTGTTCCTTGTTTGTCCCTCTGAGAGCTCCCTTTGTTGTTCTCTCGCTGTTCCTATCCCTCCATCTCACTCTCATTCTAAATCTCGATCTCTTTCCCTCAGTTGGTTTTCTCTAGGATCTTTTATTCGGTTCTTGGTCTTCTCTTCTTATTACGTGACCAAAGTATCTCATATTTCAGCTTCTTTTCATATGCTTGGCGCTACCAGGATGCAAACATGAAGAACCACTGCATTTGTAAGTATAGTCTGGTGTCTGAGGTGTCGCTAAACTCTGGTGACACATTGAAAATCTTACTAAATTTCACGTAACGTAACAGGGATATTTTCTTATTTTATGTGAGCCACCATATGCGTATATATTTATTCAAAAGAATAATTTTCAATCTCAAGTTTGGACTCAGATAACCTAGAGAAAAATGTGTTCTCATTACTTTCATCTCCGGAGTCTGAAACACTGCTTTCTCATCACAATTATTTTCAAATGCCACAAACTTGAGCAGCCATTAGCAAGAGTTTCTCTTATCTATAATGTAGCGCTCTTGTTCATCTGTCACTAGAATATTATAAACTTCTACAAAAACTCATGTAACCTTTTGGAGTAGAAGTGTTTCAAGATATGGTCCAGTGAATAACTGGACACGAAAAGAATCGAGTCACTTATTAATTTCGTACCTAACAAACGTCTCTGGATTACCGTTTTGTTCTCCCGACAACTTGTTACGAGCACGACAGGAGGAAACGAGGCGTGAAGCAGGTCTGCTGAGGAACACAACGTAACGAGGAAGCCCAATGAAATGAAGCTCTGATGCAAAGAATGGATGAATGACATAGAATAATCACATGGAACTCTGTTGAGATTGGTAACAAAAGAATTTGCCGTGACGAAGAGAACGAAGATAACAAGCAGAAATGACACACAAACACACATATGAAAAAAAAAAACTATATGGTCTTTGGAAACAATACAAAAAAGACATAATGACGAAGAGAGAGGCAAAAAAAAAAAAAAAAACACACACACACACAGATAAAAGAGGATAGCAAATAGAAATATTCATACGCAAAAACTCCCCTCAAAGAAAGTAATGAGATAAATAACAAAGCTCTCGCATAAAACACACATCTATGGGTCCTAAGAAAGACAGAAGCAGCGTCGGCGGCGGCGCCAGAGGGCGCGGCGGTGGCAGGTCGGCGGTGGGAGGCGGCGTGCGACAAGCCATTAGTTCAACAATGACAAACAATTACATCGGGTGACGCGGCGCACTAAGCCATGTTTATGTAAAAATGTAAATCGCGGCACGCATCCTCACTAACGAGAATTAGTTACCAGAGCTTAATGTTCCACTTAGAGGTCAATCTGGCGGGTAAATGACTCGGATAACGACCATTACGGCCGCTTGGTACACGAGGCACCCCATCACGGCCTCTCCCTCCCTCTCTTCCTCACCTCTCCCACTCCTCCTCTTCTTTCTCCCTTCCCCTCCCTTTTAACTCCCCAAGCGGCGTGGGAACACTGTTAGGAGAGCGCGAGGGTGAGGCAGGAGTTAAGAAGTCCTGGTGGGGTTGTGAGCTGACGGAGGAAGAGGTTTGATGGGGTTGGGAGATGAATGCTGCTGTAAAGATTGTTTAGAAAGGTTTTGGTGGGGTTGGGGGTGTAGCGAGGAGTCATGGTGAATTAGGATGAAAGTAAAGAATCGTGGTTGGTTCGAGGGTGAGGTCATGAGTTGTGGTGGTGTTGGTGGTGCTGGGGAAGAGTCATGATGGGGTTGAGAAAATGGTCATAAGCCGTGATGGGGTTGTAAGGTTGTTGTGAGGGGCTGAGCGGGAGTAAAATATCATAGGGTTGAGTATGTCATGATGACTTGTGACTGAATCGAAAGAGTATTGATAAGTACAACATTGAACAGGACATTATTCAAGCAAGACAATGAAAAAAACAAAACATTAAAATTGCAGCTGATTTGGGAAAATGAGGGCAATCTATCCATCTATTTAGTATCATACCACGGATCCCGGGACCTCTTTATGTTCACGATTAACATTCATTCGAGGCTCATTAACATTCTCGGAAGACTTGCTCCCGGTAAGCATATTGAGGCTTGCACACTGTTGTCAAAAGAAACAGAGACATATTTGCTATCGCAGCCTCAATGATTTAAAGGAGAGAACCAAAAAATATTACCTGAGAGAGAGAGAGAGAGAGAGAGAGAGAGAGAGAGAGAGAGAGAGAGAGAGAGAGAGAGAGGGAGGGAGAGAGATTATTACTCGTGGCTCATTAACATGTATATCAGGAGTCTTTTTCTTAATGCCATTGGGTGCCCACCGTGTCTTTGGCCAGTGTGTGTGTGTGTGTGTGTGTGTGTGTGTGTGACACAGTACTCTGAACACACCACTCTGCCCAGCAAACACCACTGCTACCACCAGCAACTCGTCCCGCCTCACCCTCGCTTCCTCAAAGTTCACCACACCACCATCGCCCTAAATATTCTTCACATCGCATATTTCCTTGCGGAGTGACACCTCGCTCCCAGCCGCCACCAACCTGTCGCCACCCACTCCTCCACGCCTCGTTCCACCTCACATATTTAAAGCTGCTCTACAAAGATTATTTTGAAAGAGCTTACCTCTCTCTCTCTCTCTTATATAGGAAGAGAGAACAGTGCACTACAGTACATAATAATTGGGAGAGGTTGACAAAAGTGGCGGGGCGTGCTAGGTGGGGCAAACATTTATTACTACCCGCCTTGTGTTGGCTAACAATCTCCCGGGGGACTCGTACGCCCGCCAGCGCCGCGCCAAGCCCATTTTATCATACAATGATGGTATTATTATGGTAAATATAGGTTGTTTGGGGATTTTTTCCACTACATCAATATAACTGGGATAAAACACTGCCAGGTTATGATAAGCGAAGCGACATCATGGACCTGAGTATATGTGGACGGTAAATATTTGGTGCAGAAAAGACTCACCACCTCGCCTCAGGTTTCCCTCTTCTTCCTCGATCACCACTGCTACCTGGAGCCACACTACGTACCACACCAGCCACAGCCACATCCACAACACACTAGCTTGAAGGACAACCACACCAACTAGCCGACTAGAGCCCCCCAAAAAAAAAAAAACACACACACACACACACACCAGCTCCACGTCACAAAACACACCAACCAGACTCTATACCAACTGAAACTACAACCAGACTTCACGAACAGGAATTACACTTACACATAACGCCACAATCACAACTACAACCAATTATACCATAGTCGGAGTTCGTGTCCCCGCTAACATGTATCTATTACACACGAGTATTTATCTCTAGACGCAAGTATTGACCGTACATAATGAAAGGCGGTGACACACATATCTTCATACCTCTCGCTGGAGTTGTGTGTGTGTGTGTGTGTGTGTGTGTGCGATGTCTTACATATTTGTCTCTCTCGTTAAGGCCGAGTACGAAAAAATAAAAAATGATACTAAGAGACGTTTACTCGGATGCATGTAATCTTCTTCACGTCTTCGCTAATCACTGTATGAGTCTTCCACGTCTTTCAGTCAATACCTTCTCTTCTTTCATCTCTTTAGTAAATGCATGATGCCTCAGGGATGAATGGGGTGTCTTTCCAGTCTGTCCTTCATTCATTAATTCAAGCTGTTGGTAAGTCTCCTAATTAGAGCTTTTCATCTCTCTCTCTCTCTCTCTCTCTCTCTCTCTCTCTCTCTCTCTCTCTCTCTCTCTGGTAGCAGGGAGAGAAGTGATGTGTGTGTGTGTATGTGTGTGTGTGTGTGTGTGTGTGTGTGTGTGTGTGTGTGTGTGTGTGTGTGTGTGTGTGTGTGTGTGTGTGTGTGTGTGTGTGTGTGTGTTATATGCTATCTATGCTGTAAGCGATTATACACACAGACACAAACGAGATTATGATCTTATTAAAATATGAGGTGGGTGATGGTTATTGTTTCTCAAGGTTACTAAAGATTATAATTTTGATCACCACTATTACTGCTGCTGCTACTACTACTACTACTATTACTCCTACTACTACTACTACTACTACTACTACTACTACTACAACTACTACTACTACTACTACTACTACTACTTCTACACTACTAGCACTACTCTTTACCTTCCAGTTACTATATGTGAATGAATACGATGATGCTAACAACAGTATCAACAACAACAACAAAAACATCAACAACAACAACAACAATAACAGCAACAACAACAACAACAAAACCAACAATAATAGTAATAATAATAATAATAATAATAATAATAATAATAATAATGATAATAATAATAATGATAATAATAATAATAATAATAATAATAATAATAATAATAATAATAATAGTAATAATAATAATAATAATAATAACAATAACAATAATAATAACAACAGTAATAATAATAATAATAATAATAATAATAATAATAATAATAATAATAATAGTAATGTGCTCTCTCATTTATACTCCCCACCCCTTACCATCCTTCTCCATCCTTCACTCCCCATCCCCATCCATCACGCCGACTCAGGCCTCCCCATCACAGAGCCCCCCCAACCAGCAGCACGTGGACAGCAAACCCCACTTTTTTTTTTTCCTCCCTTTCATTTTTTTTTTTTACACCGAATACGCGATGGAAATTAAATGATAATCAAAATAATTTAACGAGTAATTACTGCTACTTCGCATTTAATACGCTTTAATGAGGCAGCCACGGTGATCACCACTACCACCACCAACACCACCACCACCACCATCGTTATCCCTTCCAATCACCGTTTTTTGTCGCTATCGTCACAAGCACCATTAACACTAGCATCACTGTTACCACTGTCACCATCACCACAACCACCGCTATTTCCATCATCCTTTCTTATCAACCTTATTTGCAGTTACCACCACAAACACCATTAAAACAACTTCACTATCATCACGATCATAAGTACACACCATTATCTCTTTGTGTCATTATCATTACTGTTATTATCACCGACATCACCATCATCACCATTATTATCATCATCTTGTCACTGTCTTTTTCTCTTACTATTACAAAATCATTGAAACTAGCATCACTATCCTCACCACTATAAGTACATAGTGTCACCATCATATACTGTACCTTCATTATTATAAGTGCCATCACCACCACCATCATCACTACATTACTACTATTTTCCATCACCATTATCCACCATCACAAGAATCACAAGAACCACAATCACCACCACCGCAACCACTGTTACTAATATTATCTACACCACAACCAACCTACCACCACCACCAACACCACCTAATTATTACACATTTAATCATTACTGCATGCAACCACCACCACCACCACCACCACCACTACCTCCACAACACCGTCAGCATTATCTCACTCATCACCACCACTGCCACCATTAATCTAATATCACCACCATTACCACCACCGCCACCACCACGGACACACCATCCACCAACACGCCACCAACATTCGCTCTCAACAAATAAGTGAAAAACTAACAAATGTAAATTGAACACTACACCACACTGGGAGTTCTGACGTTACAGCAATTGAGTGACTGCCACCACCATGCGCCCACCGCCACTCGCCATTACGATTCATAGTCCTGTAGAAGCGTGAAGTATTTCCAGCCCTAACGCCATTGTTGTAAGACACTGTCATCCTACACGCTGCTCAATTGTTGGTCGTATGCAGCCAAAAGTCATCGGCGTGATCACTCTGGCTGAGGAACGACAATTACATATGAAAAACGAGCATGACGGATCGCTGACCACTGGGGTCAGGTCATTTATCCAACTTTTATTACGTATGTCGTCATTTCCACGGGTTAATTGTTTTGATTGGGTGATACGCAACCCACTGCAGCTCACTCAACTGGCGCATTATGGATGTATATATAATCATCATACTCACTGTAAAATTATCGTGGCGCCGGTCGTGGCCTCGTGTAAACAAGGCGAACATAAGTTAATCAACTTTAGGTTAACATGCCATATGTTCTGTCACTTGATTTGAGCAAGACCGCCCCCGACAGTCTGGGCCTTTGTAGGTGTGAAGGGAAGGCAAGACGGTGCTCTCAGGTCCACGCCTTCCAGCAGGTTGGCAGCGCCGTCAGGAAGCTCAAGAAGGACCAGGAAGCGTCACCAGTACCATATGGCAACTGTTGGCCCTCACGCCCTAACACATCCGATCTTCTTTTGTTTGTTCGCCATTTAATTTCCCGCCCAAATGTGTCACTTGACTCCCCCTCCCCACCCGCCGGCGGTCCCTCGCTGACTCTCCCCTCACACTGTTCTTGATCCTCCTGATGGTGGTGATCTCAACAGTTAGATTGTGTTGTACTGGCTGTCGCTGAATACAAGTTCCTGATAACTTGAGAATGTATCCTGAGAAAATATTGGTGTGGTGTTCCCTGAGGAGGAAAAGAGAGCTCGGGAAGCGATGAGGGCGGCAACGGGAAAAGGCCAGGCAGCCATTGACACGGACCATATGTTTGTCTTTGTTGGTGCTGTGATTACATTCCGCGCTACGGCCCCCACTTGAGCCGCGGACAATAGCGAATTTAATTGATTTATTAGTGTTGAGAACAAGTGTTGTAATTGGTAATCTTTATGACCGTTTATAACAAGTCTCGCGGCACAATTGCAGGCAGATGGTCTTCTTGCGGTGAGGATTGGCACAACGCAACCTCTGATTTACACAACTGCATTGCACAAACTCGCCCCGCAGCTTAGAACGTTACCAGCTGCATCGAAGACCATTGTACTTACTAGTTACATGCGAAATTTATTAGCGCACTCATAATCAATACACCCTAATGAATACTGAAAAGGTACTCATGCTTTCCCTCGCTTCTCCCCCTCAATGCATTATCATGAGCTGCAACACACATAAAGAACTCTCAATATAACGCGCCAATGCACTACTAGTTACCTCTCATTGTTCCTCATATAGACATGCATCACCCTTCCAAGCTTCTCACACCCCAAATGTACCCCCAATGCGGCTTATCAACTTTTAAGGACTAGTTACCAGACATTGTTTACCAGTCCAATATGCGTTCTCTCCACCGTCCTTCTCTCCCGCTCCCCTCACCGGCCAACGAATATCCCCACCTGCATTTCACCACCAGGACAACTGTTCCAGGGTTGCATTGCGCCCACACACCCTCGTGAAGTGATGCAAGTTGAACGTAAGAGGAAGGGGAAACTATTTTATAAATGTTATGTCCTGTAGGAGTCGTTGTATGTGGTGAGCGTTCCTGAGAAGATAATGAGAGAATAAAAGATTGTGTCAAAATGTTGTGTTAAAGATAATTTCTTCTTATTTATTTCGGATATTATTTCAGTAGATGGAAAGGGAGGATACAGATGATGAATACTTATGAATATGAAAGCAAAAATGCTGAAAAGAAATGTCAGATTAACAGAGCGATGGAATATGATTTAATGCAGTGTCTCATTTATTACACTGTTTGTCTATCTGTCTGCCTGTCTGTATCTGCATGTTAGTCTGTATGTCTACCTTTGTCTCTGTCACACACACACACACACACACACACACACACACACACACACACACACACACACACACACACACACACACACACACAAACCCATCAGCTTTCAGTGTTCTACCTCCCATTTTTTTTGTTAGTTCTCTAATTCAGTTTGTTCTCTTTCAGTCTCTCACTCTCTCTAAATGTATATGTTTCCCTCCCTTCCTCTGCTCGTCTGTCTGTTTTCCCTCTACCATCTATCTCGCTCGAGCTGCCCCGCTCCACTGGGGGACTTTTCTAATAATTAATCTACAGTCACTACAGAGTTAAGCGACACATGGGCTAAAATTAAATAGACTCCACGCCTCTCTGTCACGGGCGTCGAGCGGGGATGACGCGTTTCATAATGTATCGTCTGCCATCTAACCCACAGCTCGTCGCTATTGCCGCTCCTCCACCCACGACCTACGCTTATCTTGCTTTCATTACCTCAAGGCGTCGTGATCATCGCGGGGAAAAGTGGACGGCCGGTTTTTTACACTGGGCAGGGGAAGGAAGGGAAGACGAGCGAAAATATTGGAGGGTGTGTCAGTCGAGCTTAACTGCCAAGCGGGCCGCTCGTTCCCCGCCTTTGTGGAGAGTGTTTGCCGGACGGTCGCCGGCCGGGGGACGAGGGGAAGCAATCTAACCCGTAAATAGCGCTTCGTGGGGCCGGAGGATGCTAACCAACAGCTGTCAGTAAGTCTTAGATTGAAGGACGGAGGCGTGGTGGCCTGAACTCTATGTAGGGCAGGCTGTGTTGTCTTGGGTGTGGGTGGCAATCTTCTTCACGTCTAGTTACATTTATGTTTTCATACTCAAGTTTAGAAAAGCCTTAGTTAAACGTCTTTTTATTTGCTCTCACAAGAGAGATTCAACACATGAACGACTTTCAAAAAACCCTCAAATTACATAAAAAGCGACCCTTTTTACAATTCACCCTAATGTTTGATACGTGTAAATATCCCGACAACGTCTCCCTATTTTGCAAAGAGCTACTCTATTTATTCATGTCTCCCTTGGAGCTTGTCTCCTCATCGCATGCTGCTGCTGTTGCTGTTGCTGTTGTTGACGGCAAGTAATTTTAGCCTAGAACATTCCTAGGACAAGCATAAAAAATAACGTTACAAAAAGAATAATATATAACATGGCTATTCTCTTGTTCCGGATCCCTTATAGCTTCCCTTTACTGGTATGACACACACACACACACACACACACACACACACACACACAAAAAAAAAAAAAAAAAAAATCTAAACAGATACAATCTTGTGTAAAGTAATACACGCTGAGGGACGCTGCGTGTTTTGAGGCATCAAATAGAACCGGAAGCAGCAGCCCTGTACACTACAGCACTACCAGCACCAGCAGTAGTGGCATTGAGGGAAAAGTGTGTGTAGCAGGACAGTGACCAGTGTCCAGTGTCCAGGGATTAGCGGCTAGGCTTCCCGGCGGGACCAGCCTCAATAGCGCTCGTCTCTGTTGAAAAGGTTAATCACTTATTGAGGTACCTCACTGCGGATTACGGCGGACCGCTCGCTCTCCTCGTCTATTTTGTCACTCTTTCATCACCGGAGGAATTATGCCGCACATACAGTTACTCTGATCAGACTTCCTCCACACTCGCGTCTCTCAGTCTAAGCAACGCCTCACTCAAGGTATAATGCGAGGTCTATGGCAACTGTTTTGTGTGGGGCTCAAACACTTTCACGGATCTTTTACACAAATTTAGTATCGGATAATCGTGTTGAATTTCCCGATGTCATTACTCCTTTCGTGATATAATTTCAATAATACGGGGCTAAGTGATTTACGTGTCGTAAAAAAATAATGATTTTATGACGTTTAGCCTAAAAACATCATATACAGCTGAACAAAGAACACTATGGCCATAACAAATAAAGGACAAAGCAGCCACAATATAACCACTATTCCCTTTTCCCGCTCGCTCTCATTGTGAAAACGTGTCATGTCATTCCTCACACACATACACAAGCTCTTTAAAGATATAGTATTGTCAGCAGCAGCGTGCACAACTCCCGGCTCCGCACACCAGCATGTCCGAGCGAGCATTTTTCCCCGAGCTGAAAGGGGAGCAGTGCAGAATTTTAGCGAGTGTGTGCGTCCCTTGTATTGCGGGTGGTGGTGTAAATATTCACCGGCGATAATTTAATCACAGACAACAATCAACACCTTTTAATCCATACCTCTGATCAATCATCCCCAAACCAATTCACTTACAATCCAATCATTCAATTCCATGACAGTTTTCGAACAAATCAATGCATATCAAATCTCCAACCCGTGTGTCCATAGGGGCGAGTGTGCGGCCCTGGCGTGGCGGGAGTGAGCCTCGCGCCCTCCCGGGTCCCGCAAGTCAATCTATGGTACACAAATATGCTGTTTCACTCACTCTAATGGGACAAATGGCGACGGATCTCTGGGGACGCGGGACTATTAAGACATCACTTTATCTGCACTTCCTTTTTTCTATTTCCTCTCTCTCTTTTTTTCCTCTCCCATTGGTTTGCTTCTCGCCGTTGCCAATTACCCGTTGATCACCAGAGTAAGTGTTGAGGCAGCGAGGCACGTTCAATTGGTGCTGTGTCGCTATGGAAATGCAGCGGCTCCTTCTCCCTAATTTAATTCACAGGAAGAGGGTTCGGCAGATTGTAGTGAGACCCTGCAAGACTGCAAGACTGCAAGATGGGGCGGTGCGTGGCTTCGTGCACCTGCTCTTGTTCCTGCAGCGGGTGTTGTCATGTATGATTGACACGAAGGGTGATATGTAAATGCAAGACCAATATGCTACAATGTAATACAATACGTCATATTGACGTGGCGAAATCAATGGAAATGCCTCACTCTTATTACAAAGATATATCTGTATACATCTGCTTGTATAATTACATGCTTGAAATCGTCCAAAAGTTCAATGCACTATAGTTATTATCACCTCCTGTCATCATGCATTACCTTATTACCTTAACTCATAACCAAGTTGTTTTCTTCTCCGAGGCAGCGAGCTTCATGTCTTTCACACATACACACACACACACACACACACACACACACACACACACACACACACACACACACACACACACACACACACACACACACACACACACACACACACACACACACACACACACCGGCCTATAGTCATACCTCATCACGACCTTGCCTACGTGTGTACGTATCCGTGACAAAGTCTACACGGGCGTGTGCACACAGGAGGGGGCGCCACACTCCCCCGCGACGCCCCACTTCGGCTCCACCCAGCAATCACATCGAATTAATTAATTGAAGGGACCATGTGAGCAACACACCCTGTCTATATTTACAGGTGGCCACACACAGCGCCTCTCACGTCCTATCCAGGTGACTCGCCAGGTATTTACTACTCTTAGGTCTTGTGTTTGAACCTACCACTCCATGCAGTAAGACCTCACCATCGCGGAAACGAGTCACACTTCTCAGAGATCTGTTGCACCCTACACAATACATGAAATAAATGTGCCTTCCTTATAAACGTTCTTGCTTGTGATAACATGGGTAGGACTCCATGTTTTGAACTTGATTTATTACTTATTATTGTGAAGGACGAGATGACGAGTGAGATGGAGAAATGTACTTGAATAGGAGCTGTAAAGGATGGGAGTTACACAGGAAGATGCATGCAAGTGAACACGAGCTGTTTGAGGAGAATCGTGCTTGGCATTAATATGTGACTCAAAGGAAATATAAAAGAAACATAAACACACCGTGAGGGAGAGACATCGAAGAGGACAAGGAGTGGCTGGGAAGTGCACCATTATTCTCTTGTCTCCTCCCGACTGTCTGAATGTAAGCTCCACTTTTACATGACTTGCCTACACGCGCAATAATAACACACTTCCCTCACAAAAATCACAATAACTTCCCTTTTTTTATCTTTTGTTTAAGGACACGGTTGCAATCAGCGTGGCGCGCCCTCGGCCACTTGACTCTGCGGAAGGGGTGAGAGGAGAGCGGAGGTGAGGGCAGTAAGGGCTGGGGGACTTATCGGCGTTCGGTTCATATTGACGAATCCATTTGTTTTATCAAGACAACGTTCCCGCGGGTGGATAATAGCAATTGGTGTTCCCCCGGGTCACGTGTCGCCGTCAGACACGCCCCGCCCTCCCCTTCAGTGTGAGCACCGCCGCTCTGTTGACGTTCCCCACGCTCTCCCTCCCGCGCCGGCCTTCCCTCCTGCCCCGTCAACCGACACAGCGGCTTACAATACTTTCCTGGAATATTTTATGAAGGAATATTTTTTATCAACATATAGATTACGTGCTCTTCGTATAAATTTCTCCCGTTTTACTAAAAAGAAAATTATGTAATCGTTGGCCAACCACCTTTACACGTTATAAAAAGAGTGAAAATAAGAGACGTAACTTTTCTGTGGAGTAAATTTCAATGTAGTAATGTCGCATGCCTTCCAATGAGTTGTAGTTGCTGGGGTTAAGTAGCTGTGTTGGTGATATAAGGTGGGAGAAGTGAGGTAAAGAAGAGAATATAGAAAAGTATGAGCGGTGTGGGGGTGTGCAGGAAAGGGAGGGAAGTGGAAGGAGGGTGTGGTGGTGGTGGTGGAGAGAGAGAGAGAGAGAGAGAGAGAGAGAGAGAGAGAGAGAGAGAGAGAGAGAGAGAGAGAGAGAGAGAGAGAGAGAGAGAGAGAGAGAGAGAGAGAGAGAGAGAGAGAGAGAGAGAGAGAGAGAGAGAGAGAGAGAGAGAAGAGAGACAGAGAGAGAGAGAGAGAACGAGAACAAGAAAGAAAGAGAAAGAGACAAATAACAGCAACCAGGGAAAGAGACAGACAAAACACACACACACACACACATGGGCACAGATATTTCAAGAGAGGTGAGGACGTACAACAGCCTGACTCATCAATATCCTCGGCTCACGTAATCACTACAGACAGGAAACGCTCGAGGTAAATCCGTTTTGTGGTCACTGCAGCCGAGGAGGTTGTTTCTTCGTGGCCAGCGGGGCGAAGCGGCTCAGGGGGCATTGTTATAATTATCCTGAGATTACCAGCAACCAACCCAGGACTTACGGATGGTTCTTTTCTTCGTATTATTCTTCGTATTATTTTTCTCCATCTCGTATTCCAGGGATTTTTCTCTTTCTTTTTTTTGCGGGGGTCTTTTTTCTTCTTTTATCCTTTTTAATGCCTGAGTCAATGGCTTTCATAGGAGAGTTCTTTGTTTGATGCTTGTTTTTTTATTATCTTTGTGTATTTTGTGTTTTTTGTGTTGGCTTCTTCCTATTTGTTTGTCTGAAATTGTGTTTTGCTCTTAACTTATCCCTTTGTTTATTCATTTATATATTTTTGAGGGATACTTAAGTCTCGGGTCAGTATTTCATCATAGTGTAAAAACTACGTGAAGTTCAGTGAATGAGTTAAATAAATGAATTAATGAACTGATACATTGATAAATACAAATGCATGATTCAATAAATACACATACGACACAGACACACACACACACACACACACACACACACACACACACACACACACACACACACACACATTTTTCTAGCAATCTATCCATCTCTCTGCCTGTCTGCTTCTTTTTCCCTACTGCCTGTGTGTGTGTGTGTGTGTGTGTGTGTGTGTGTGTGTGTGTGTGTGTGTGTGTGTGTGTGTGTGTGTGTGTGTGTGTGTGTGTGTGTGTGTGAGGATGGCAGGGGATAAAGATCAGGTGAGTGTCAGGGTGGATGGCAAGGTGACGGAGTGGGCGGATGCAGCGGTGGGTAGGTGGGCGGGCGGGTGGGCGGCAGAGTTCCCTTCCTGTTAAGCCTCAGGACGCCAAAACTCACACTAATTGGATCAGTACCTGTCACACGGTTAACGAACTCACCTGCTCGTGCGCCTCGGATGAAAACCCATATTTTTGCGAGCATATTTACCAGAATTAATTAAAAGAGATCGAAATTAAAGTCAGCTCGGCAGCCACCAACTCTTTGCATTGTAATTAATTGCCACTAGTTCTTTTTCACCCGATTTTTTCTATTTTTATTTATTTTTTTTACCGTTAGAGCACCGCAAACTTTTCCTTCGTGAAAGAAAATGTTTACTTCATTAAATATCATCATTAACATATTCTTTTTCGGCATCAGTGAGCGGAAGAAAAGAATCCTCAAAGCTCGTGGAAAGTAAGAATTCATCATTGCGCCACAGCTCGCTTCGCCTCGCCATCAGCGGTGGAGTGGCATTAGTTGGGGAAGAAAGAAAGAAAATACTCAGCTTGGTTGATGGCGAATAAAAAGAAGCAGTTCGCTAATTAGAATAGGTATCCAATCACGCACGCACACACGCATACACATGCAGTTTCACATACATGCGTGCGCGTGGTGTTACACACACACACACACACACACACACACACACACACACACACACCTCGATCCATAACATCTTATCTTCCTAAGGCATTTTAAGCATCTCACTACCGCCACTACTGCCGTCGCCGCCTCTCACATTAGTCAAATGGCAGAATGCAAATCGCACGCCCCAGCTGGCAATAGGAACTGATCTCCCTCCCCATCACGACCCTTGGGCGCCGCGGTTACTACTGGAGACACTTTCTAGTTAATCGATGCACTCAGGTGACGGCGAAGGTGCTCCAGGCGGCTTGAGGCGGCACCTCTTCCTCAACGACTCCTTGCGCGGTCATCAAACTTGTCTTTAGCGCCTCAGCCCACAGCCAGGCCGGCCTGACATTGGGCTGGGGCGAGGATCCCACGAGGACGAGCAACGAGGACGTGAAGGTGGAAGAGAAAGAGAAAGAGTAGAAGAGGAGAACGAGGGGGAGGAGGAGGAGGAGGAGGAGGAAGATAGCAATGATGATAATAACTTTTTATATATGAATGTGTGTGTGTGTGTGTGTGTGTGTGTGTGTGTGTGTGTGTGTGTGTGTCCTACTATCCGTATCGTAAATGATGTATGAATATTTAAACTTCATTGTAAAAAACGTCATCCAGATGACAAGTCACTGCGTGTGATATTTAATTACTTAGTCAGGTGAACTTTGGAAGCATTTTTCTTCCTCCCAGTCCTCCTCCACCTTATCTTTCCTCAGCCTAGACCTGAGAGACGTGCCTCCCTTGTGTGGGAGAGACAAAAACAATAACAACTAAGGTCTCCCCCACGACCACGCTCGCCGGGACACATCTTGTTTTTCGCGCGTAATCTTTTCGCGGCCGACTGGTTCGATCATTCTCCGAAGTGGTTCAGGAGAATGGAAAAGCGATTAAACGCCACACAGGAGCGCTCAGACTCCGCGATACCAACCGTCAATAATAGGATCCAGACCAAATAAAAGCGCAATTGGTTCCGTCTTCGCTCCCATTTCGGTGCTGAGAGAATAATAACCGGATTACGGTGTTTTCCTCTTGTTTTGTTCATCTTTTGATGGATTTGAAGTTCCCGATTCCGCGGAGATAGAATCATGCGGAAAGAAGAGGGTCTTTTTTTTTCTGTCAGAAGCTTTGATAGAGTTGGTTTCCTCGAAGAAGCACATTGCCACTCCTAATCCCATCCTCCTCGACATCCCCGGCGCAGCAGAGAGTGGCGCCCGTTGCAGCGAACAGCAGGAAACAAGAGGGGTCACTGTCTGCTAATTAAACAACAACGGTAGAACCAATAGTTTGACACAAAAACAAACATCTTAATATACTTCAGAAAACTAATTAATTATCGTTTCTACTTGAAAGCGACCCGTGTTTGCTGAATAAAAGCACGTAATTTTTAGTTTCTGTAGCAGAGTGAGGTTTCAAAACACTTCTCGCATATTTTGGATAATCATTTTTATGACTATAATCTATTGGGACTAACACCTTCAGCGGATTTTGTCCTATAGGCTACAACCAATCTTTCATAAAAAAAACCCCTCATCAATCATCACAACGTTCAGGCAGTAATTCCAAATCATTGACTATTGCAGTATCACAAGCAGCTCTCCGTATCGTGTATCCAAGAGGCAACAGACATTTTTATGCTTTTTCTTGAGATTATAAGCCACTGTATATAGAAACAAGTAAGACGTCGTGTAAAGGTAAGATGGGTAAAATAACTGCAGGGTTTATTAAGAAAGCTGGAAGGAATGAGAAGAAATCTGGCTGTGAAGTAACGAGTAGGATAATATGAACAGGGAGGAGGGAAGTGTGATGGTAGGAAATGGGTTGAAAAGTGATGAGGCCGATGACAGTGTGGTGGGAATGAATGAAAGCAGATGAAGACGAGAGAGAGAGAGAGAGAGAGAGAGAGAGAGAGAGAGAGAGAGAGAGAGAGAGAGAGAGAGAGAGAGAGAGAGAGAGAGAGAGAGAGAGAGAGAGAGAGAGAGAGAGAGAGAGAGAGAGAGAGAGAGAGAGAGAGAGAGAGAGAGAGAGAGAGAGAGAGAGAGAGAGAGAGAGAGAGAGAGAGAGAGAGAGAGAGAGAGAGAGAGAGAGAGAGAGAGAGAGAGAGAGAGAGAGAGAGAGAGAGAGAGAGAGAGAGAGAGAGAGAGAGAGAGAGAGAGAGAGAGAGAGAGAGAGAGAGAGAGAGAGAGAGAGAGAGAGAGAGAGAGAGAGAGAGAGAGAGAGAGAGAGAGAGAGAGAGAGAGAGAGAGAGAGAGAGAGAGAGAGAGAGAGAGAGAGAGAGAGAGAGAGAGAGAGAGAGAGAGAGAGAGAGAGAGAGAGAGAGAGAGAGAGAGAGAGAGAGAGAGAGAGAGAGAGAGAGAGAGAGAGAGAGAGAGAGAGAGAGAGAGAGAGAGAGAGAGAGAGAGAGAGAGAGAGAGAGAGAGAGAGAGAGAGAGAGAGAGAGAGAGAGAGAGAGAGAGAGAGAGAGAGAGAGAGAGAGAGAGAGAGAGAGAGAGAGAGAGAGAGAGAGAGAGAGAGAGAGAGAGAGAGAGAGAGAGAGAGAGAGAGAGAGAGAGAGAGAGAGAGAGAGAGAGAGAGAGAGAGAGAGAGAGAGAGAGAGAGAGAGAGAGAGAGAGAGAGAGAGAGAGAGAGAGAGAGAGAGAGAGAGAGAGAGAGAGAGAGAGAGAGAGAGAGAGAGAGAGAGAGAGAGAGAGAGAGAGAGAGAGAGAGAGAGAGAGAGAGAGAGAGAGAGAGAGAGAGAGAGAGAGAGAGAGAGAGAGAGAGAGAGAGAGAGAGAGAGAGAGAGAGAGAGAGAGAGAGAGAGAGAGAGAGAGAGAGAGAGAGAGAGAGAGAGAGAGAGAGAGAGAGAGAGAGAGAGAGAGAGAGAGAGAGAGAGAGAGAGAGAGAGAGAGAGAGAGAGAGAGAGAGAGAGAGAGAGAGAGAGAGAGAGAGAGAGAGAGAGAGAGAGAGAGAGAGAGAGAGAGAGAGAGAGAGAGAGAGAGAGAGAGAGAGAGAGAGAGAGAGAGAGAGAGAGAGAGAGAGAGAGAGAGAGAGAGAGAGAGAGAGAGAGAGAGAGAGAGAGAGAGAGAGAGAGAGAGAGAGAGAGAGAGAGAGAGAGAGAGAGAGAGAGAGAGAGAGAGAGAGAGAGAGAGAGAGAGAGAGAGAGAGAGAGAGAGAGAGAGAGAGAGAGAGAGAGAGAGAGAGAGAGAGAGAGAGAGGGGCAAGTGACATCTGCGCCGGAGAAGACACAGGCAATGGTTGTCTCTCGGTCCCCAGCCGCCATGAAAGTTGTCTTTGGCGTTGCTGCCTCCCACCCAAGATGACGTCAAGATACTTGGAGTGGAGGTGGATCGAGAGGTTTGACAGCCATGTCAAATCCATTGCCAAGAAAGCCTCTCACAGAGAGAATCGCCAGTTTCCTCGACAGGAAGGGGAGACTGCTGCTGTAAACTACAATAAGCAAAGACTAACCGAATGGAAAAGAACAGAGACATAGAGACGCCAGAGACAATAATGATAATAAAAAACGCACAGAATAAGACGGCCGCGGTGCCTCACGTCCAGGAGATGACACACACAGAGACGTACTTCAACAGAGAGAGAAAAAAGTGAAAAGAGAAACTACAATAAGCAAAGACTAACCGAATGGAAAAGAACAGAGACATAGAGACGCCAGAGACAATAATGATAATAAAAAAAAACAGAATAAGACAAAGACACAGATAGGAAGAAAGACAAATACACACACAACCACACACACACACACACACACACACACACACACACACACACACACACACACACACACACACACACACACACACACACACACACACACACACACACACACACACACACACACGGCCCGGTAGCTCAGTGGTTAGAGCGCTGGCTTCACAAGCCAGAAGACCGGGGTTCGATTCCCCGGCCGGGTGGAGATATTTGGGTGTGTCTTCTTTCACGTGTAGCCCCTGCTCACCTATCAGTGAGTAGGTACGGGATGTAAATCGAGGAGTTGTGACCTTGTTGTCCCGGTGTGTGGTGTGTGCCTATCCGAAGATCGGATATAATGAGCTCTGAGCTCGTTCCGTAGGGGAACGTCTGGCTGTCTCGTCAGAGACTGCAGCAGATCAAACAGTGAATTACACACACACACACACACACACACACACACACATAGATAGATAAATAGAGAGAGAGAGAGAGAGAGAGAGAGAGAGAGAGAGGGCAGCAGATCAAACAGTGAATTACACACACACACACACACACACACACAGATAGATAAAGAGAGAGAGAGAGAGGTGGGTGGGGCGGGAGGAGGCACAGCATACAACACGGGTGACGATAGTGACAGGGCAAGGTCTTAAGGGGAGTGCGGGAGTCATCAGTCAAGGTAATGGATGGAGGAGGTGCCCCGTACACAGCGCCCCGGGGAGTCGTGTCGGGTGCTACCGCCGCCTCATAATGTCATCAATACCAACGCATCGTAATTATACTTTTCTTCTCAATTTTTCTTCCTTTCTTCCTTCCTTTTTGGTGCGTCTTAGGTGTCCTTGTCTTGTCCTGCTCTTAGTGCTTCTGCAAATTATTACTCAAAAAAGTGAAAAGTTGAGAGAACAAGTGCAAGAACATGAGTAACTGGAAGACAAAGGAGAAGTGCAATAACAATGATAAGAAGAAATATAGTTTACTAGAAAGAGGAGGAGGAAGAAAGGAAGTCAGGTGGGAGGGTGAGATAAGAGGAAAAAGGTGGGGAAGGAATACGAGGGGGAGGAGGAGGAGCCCGAAGAGGAAGAGGAAAAGAAGGAGAAAGAGGATGTAAATGAGGAAAAGGCAAGAAAACAAGAATAAGAAAAATAGGAGGAAAAATGAAAGATCAGTATTAGCAAATACAATAAATAAGTCCTAAAAAAAAAAAAGCTTACGAGATATGGGAGATAATTACAAACGGATCTCGGACAAACACCATATGATATATGTAAGTGATTAATAAAAAAAAAATAATAATGAAAAGGAAACATTGAATATCTGGCAAGTGAAAGCATACGAAGTGGTACATCATTCATTACTCTTCCTCTATACTTGTTCCCTCCCTATGTAAGTCGACTACAAACTTCAGAGACTGAAATGAAACTTGTTTAATAAAAAGGAGAAGAGAATCCTAGTGCAGATTAAGCAAGAAACAGGCTGCGAAATGTATTGCTTAAAAAAATTACAGTACCCTCGAAGTCTAGCAGGCTTCATAACGAGCAG
Organism: Portunus trituberculatus; assembly: GCF_017591435.1. Lineage (NCBI taxonomy): Eukaryota > Metazoa > Arthropoda > Malacostraca > Decapoda > Portunidae > Portunus > Portunus trituberculatus. The sequence goes on along the minus strand of NC_059298.1, from coordinate 19,851,234 downwards.
CTGGTGGCAATGCCAACACCAGTAATGGCAACACCACCACCACCACTGCTGACGCCATCAGAAAACTGCAGACAGCACCTGCTGGAGAAGGAACGTCCAGCACGTCGCTGCCGCCCTGTTCTCGTAAAGCAGAAGACGCCGATAAACTCGGCTATCCAATTCCAGGTCCCAGTAAAACAAAAGAAGCAATTGTCGTTTAATCAAAATAACTGGCGGCGTCCGGCAACAACAAGGGTCGTAAATCCACGCATGGCCACGAACAGGCCAACTAGGTGGTTTGATTGTCCCGATTTGTAGCGGCAGGAGGGGCGGCGGCCGCGGCGGGGGACAAATTGTCGCCCAACTGAGCCACGGCGTCGTTTGGGCCCAGAGAGAGTTTTTATGTGTTTGTTGTTTAGCTGCAGCGTGTCTTGTTCCTCCAGCGGCCACCTACTGCTGTGTGTGTGTGTGTGTGTGTGTGTGTGTGTGTGTGCGTGCCACATAAAGACTCAAGTAGATGATGTGACAAGTACTACGTTTAATGCGACGCACACGTGCAACATAACACGCACGTCCGTGTGCTACGCACTAACCAGGACTTACGACATGCACATACCTAACTCTATCATTGCTTGGACGGCACCGGTGATGGGAGGTATGGAGTGACGCTTAGACTCCTCTAGGGAGCCTTCAGGTCCCTGGAGAAATTGCTGTTCTTGTTTGATTTTACTGCTAATTTCCAGCTATATACGATGCAATGAATTCCTAAGAATCCTGGTTTTTCAATACTGTTCGTGCAGGAAAAGAAGGAACATATAAGATAACAGAGCACGGCGTCGTTGTATCAATATTCAAATCGCAGTCTTCGTATGTTACTTATCCTTGCATTGCAAGGTGGTGGCGCATACCACTAGTTAAAGGACACCCTCAAGCCTGGCCGTTCGTTTCCTCAGTGATATAAGGGACGGCACTCACTCCGCGGGGGTAATGAGGGGCGCCGCGCTGGGCCTCGCGGCATCCTTTGGGGACCTGGATATATGGTGCGTCAAATCAACCCACCTTATCATATGTTAGGGTGGCGCAGCGCCGTGGCTCTGCACTACCTCCCTGACGGGCATCAGAAAATGAGGCCAACGCCAGATTCTCTTATCCTGTCATCACCACGGAACACACGAGCCGACAATGCCGCCAGGCATAATGAAATGATCTCAAATAGGAGGATTTTATAAAGCAAGCCTGAGTATTTTCAGGAAGAAGGAATGAAGTACATATCCTCTCATTTGTACTTCAATAAGACTTCGTTATTATCATGAAGGACAAATTAATCCAAAATGTCAATATGTTATTGAAAAGAATGACAATAATCGCCACCACCTCCAACACCACCGTGATCATCTTGCCGTCACAAGATCCATCGCCGCACCCCCGTGACTACTACCAGCCACCGACAGGCAAGAGGAGCTACCCTCACCCGCAGACTTAAAACTAAGATGATCGTTTTCTGTCGCCGCACGAACTTGATGCTCCTCCTGCGGCCGCGTCACTAGAGATTGATTCAGGGGCGCGCTGCAGGAGTACCACGCGTCCGCCTGCCGTGTTTATGAGAGATTCTGTGTAAACGATGACATTCGCATTCCTCGCATTGTTCTCTGCAAATTATGCAATGAGCCTGATTGTCTCTCTTCTGAAAAAAAAAAGTGAATGGAGATCAGATTAACTGTTCTATTTTCCAATGGAATATCGATGAGCTTAAGCTTGACTAGTGCGCCCGCGTGCCTGGGCGTACTCGCGCGCGCACACACACACACACACACACACACACACACACACACACACACACACACATCTGGGAGGGTAAACACACATGGTTGTCACCGTTAAAGTCACGGTCGTTGGACTCTTGCAGGTCCCGCAGCGACCATGGCACGAGGCGGCAGCGACCCGCGGGAGCCTGACGCTACCTTCACCTCAAACAGTCAGGCTTGATGGCTGTAGTGGGACAAATTTTGAGTCTTAAAGGCGTCGTGTATAATGTCTTGAGTGTATAGATTCTACATTGCATACTGATGTTTCCTCAATTTCGATGGTTGTTCCTGACTCAGGCTTAGCTCATCCTTCCCACCTACTGAAGTGGAGCCACAATCAATTTCCTTATGTAGACTTGAGTAGAGATCAGAACAGAATATTCTTATCTGCGTGTACACTTTAAGAGTGTTTCTTGTATTCGAGTCACCGAGAACATTTTACAACATGGAGCAACATCACCGGTTTGCAAAGAGCAGGAATAAGCGAGCACTATACGATTAGTTTCCTCTCCGAAAATTGAGCTATTTGTATCTCTTTTCCAATCAGATTAAAAGAATCTTGAGCTCATCGCAAGAAAACGGTCTCACAGGCTGAATGTTGGGACCCGTGGCTATTCAAGGGCCGGCGAAGCTAGATAGGGTGGTGTATATGCGTGATTACAATGTTGACGTGGGTGTGGGTGGCATGTGACTGGCCACGTGTCTCACTTAGGTGGGTAAATATACCTAACCCTCTTATACATAACAGTTGTTTTTTCCACTCTCGGAGTTCCTTTCTCTTATTCTTGATGGAGGGAATGTGCTTATCGTTGTAATGACGAGGAGAACAACACTTAGGATTCTCATAGTTTCCCAACAATGTAACAATTCAATGACCTTTTCGTGACAAAAAAGCATATGCGTCCACTAGCTGGTGATGGTGTGGAGAAAACACAATGTTGCTCTGCTGGGGAAGTAAAGACTATAATTACATAACGATGCATAAGTCAAAAACATCGTCAGATACGAATCAACACAATTACAACACAAGGAAAACTTTCCTGATATTCTTGCTATCAAAGTGCTCATAGTATACTGGTCTATTTTGAGGACTGGCATTTGTCTTCAAAACACTGCTCTGAGTATGGTAAGAAAAAAGAGCCTCCATTAATATTATTTGTTTTAAGATTATATTCAAATATATGATTACCCACCAGGAAACAACGCAATGTCTTACACTCATACTCCTCAGCTATTGTCAGCTAGTCTAAGAGTCCTCATTAATTTGCTCAGTGCTACCCTTATAGATCCTCCAGTCCCATCCTCCTTCATCCAGTTGCCGCAACCAACATCCACGTCTTCCTCAGTAGTGTCTTCGGTGACTGTTTCTCCGTCCCACCCTGTCCCGACCCGCCCCGCCCCGTCCCGCCCCGCCCCGCCCCGCCCCGCCCCGCTTTAGCAGTGTTGCCGCAAATCAATGGGAGGTCGTGCGGCGGGGCAGAGATCACTTCAGCCTCAATGAGCCGCACGGGTATTAAATTGAAACCATAATTTCTCTTCCTCCTCGATCTAAAGTGGGGTTGTTATCTTCTGGCAGATGGAGCGGCTCGGGAGGCAGTGACCGGGTCTCAGCCTCATCACCGTCAGGCGCAGGAATGGCTCATTTTGCTGATCGACAACACAGCAGCGGTGGAGCTTGTCAAGGCTGTCACTGATCTCACATCCGCCTTAAGACTGTTTGCAGGGGTCACTTTACGTTCCTGCCTAAGTATCGTGTTTCTTTAATGTACCTTTCCTTTTCTTATCATTCACTATATTAGATGTTTTATTTTTTTTTTGCCTTTCCTTGGTTAATTTTAGAATTACAGTTTTGTTTCATAATCACTAACTAAGTATAGCCATCGTTTCGTCCTCAGTGTTTTCCTTTTAACTAAAAGTACAATTTGGCTGAGAACAGCTGATGGCAAACCTTTGTTGCACTAGTGAGGAAAATTCAAAGCAAATAACAAGATATATGAAATGAATGCTGATAAATATTCATGATTTCTAGATACCCATCAGTTCAGCATTTCACATGAATCAAAGCTAACAGAACAATTGCAACGAGAAAACAAACAAAAAAGAACGACAAAAATCACCGGTGGTAGCAATATATATATATATATATATATATATATATATATATATATATATATATATATATATATATATATATATATATATATATATATATATATATATATATATATATATATATATATATATATATATATATATATATATATATATATATGAAGGAGACATACCAGCCAAGGGCAACAAAATACAAAAAATAAAAGGCCCACTTGAGTGCTGGTTCCCTAAAAGAAAAATACTACTACTACTACTACTACTACTACTACTACTACTACTACTACTACTACTACTACTACTTCTACTTCTAATATCATCACCACCACACAAAAACCTTCCCTAACTATTCAAATAACTGAGATACCGGTTCATTCAATAATCAAATCTCAAAATAACAAAAGTGACTTCCTCAACACATTAACATTACCAACTCTCTTAAAGAAAGTAACAACAAAACTAGACTTCATTCTGACGTACGGACGCTCCTTTACTCACTGTCTCTTTTCTCACTAGTAACAAAAGGGAATATTACAAAAACTACTAAAAATAACTTATGATAATGGCACAAACTCGCGTGTTGCGCTGCTGTTTGCCTCCTCTCGAGCGGAAAATTAATCAAGATAAGAAACAAAAATGGAGAGAGAGAGAGAGAGAGAGAGAGAGAGAGAGAGAGAGAGAGAGAGAGAGAGAGAGAGAGACGGATAGTCACTAGCACCCGCTCACCTGATGGTCATTAGCAATTCTTTCTGGCGCAGGGACACAGAACACGACTGACCCTCACATTGCGATGCATTCTTAATACCCAGATGAAGATTCTTGTGCGGACTCGGAAGCATTTTGTTTGACGTCACTCAAGGAATGCCGTCACACTAATTAGAACATTCCAGCAGAAGAAAGAAGAAGGAGGAGGAGGAGGAGGAGGAGTTGGAGGAGGAGGAGGAGGAGGAGGAGGAGGACAAAGAAAAGAAAAATTCGCAGGGTATCTCGCATTGCACTTACTCGACCTCCCCTCTCAATTTATCACGTTATAGTAAATATCGATTCAAAACCACCACCGCACTTAGTCTTACGCAGCGCGCGAGTCTGCAAGAGTGTGTACCAATGCGTGATGGGAAGGGGAGGGCGGGAAGGAGTGTTGTGAGGCACGAGCGAGCATTAAAAGTGTTCCACAACATTGCCTGAGGCCCTTTCCACTGCACCTGCTCCCGCTGTCACCGCCGCTGCCGCCCCTAGATCGATATCATGTACAGTCATCACAGGTCTTCCTCTTCTCGCTTTCCTCCCTTCAGCCTTGTGTCTTCATTCTGTCCTGCCTCTTTAGCCCGTATTCAGAAACGTTTGCTTTCTTATCATGACTTCTCGGGAACACTAGTTGAAAATATATTGGCTGTTAAGGGTATTTATACAGTTCTAGTGACATATCAACAAGATATCTATATTATCAAAAGGAGAAATAGTATCGAAAACTTGAGTAATCGTCTCTGTTGCCTTGCATAAAACAGCTATGTTGAGACAACAAAATGGTTCTAAATGGTTCTTTGGTCTCTATATCGAATCTCAGTCATCCCTTATGTCTGCGTAACTCCATCACTGTTTTGTCATATGAATATGGATTGTAAGTTTATCATTCTTCGTTCCCATCACTTGTTATAGTTTATTAAGTTTTACGTGACTGGTAGTATCGGTTATTGCATCAATCACGGTTTGATATCGCTCGTAATTACCCGTTATGTTAGTCCTGTCAATAGTATGATTGATTATTTATTTTTTTCCCTGGCCGAATCTGGATTGGGAATAATGGTTGGTTGGATGTTTGCTGTTCGTGCGTTGTCTTCTATTACTTTTTTTTCATCATGTATACTTAGTGAGAGTGTTTTATATTTATTTATCTATTTATTTATCTATTTATTTATCTTATTTCAGTTTGTGTGTGTGTGTGTGTGTGTGTGTGTGTGTGTGTGTGTGTGTGTGTGTGTGTGTGTGTGTGTGTGTGTGTGTGTGTGTGTGTGTGTGTGTGTGTGTGTGTGTGTGTGTGTGTGTGTGTGTGTATGTGTGTGTGTGTGTGTGTGTGTGTGTGTGTGTGTGTGTGTGTGCATCACGCATCACACATTAACCAGCTCCACTAAGTACACACAACTTTGCACGCCACCATTAATAAAGTTATACACGTTTTTTCCCCCCACTTCTAGTTATATAAGGTATTTTTCTCCTTCCGCTCTTCCAGTCTGGCTGTTCCTCTATACATCTTAAAAGGTCTAAGGGAAAATGGAAGAAAGAAAAGAAAAGAAAGAAAAGACGGAGCAAAAGAAGGAAGAATGCTGGGGGAGGTAAAGGCAGGCAGGCAGGCTGGAAGAGGGAAAGAGGGATGGAGGAAAGGAGAGAAGGAGAGAAGGAGAGGCGGGGAGGCAGGCAGCGGGAGGCGGGCCACGTCTCCTCAATGTACCTTGGGGACTCTCCCGACTCGTTTGTTTTAAGGTACGGCTCAATTCGTTCCAGTGATTTGGGTTGATCAATTTTTCCATTCCTGTTTCCTATGCAGTATTCAAATTCGGGAGCGGCAGGGCCATTACCCCAACACAATTCCATTAGGTGACGCTGTGTTCCCCGGGCCAGGTCGAGAGTGTGGGGTATTTCATATGTTAACAGCGAAGAAATTTACTTTAGGCAGCCACCCCCTTCACCCTCTTATAGCGCGAACTGGGAACCTCCTCGGCGTTTTCGGGAGAGATTGGCTGCGCTGGGGTTTGGCTCGCCGCTTATTTATGCAGCTTCCGTTTGTTATGCTAATTGTTTTGCCGCGTTCCTTCCTTCCTTCCTCCTTGTTGGTCCTCCTGGCGTGTGTGCGGCGCCGTCAAGTCACTCAGTCAGCCGTCTTAAGAGGTTGGTTATGGCAAGAGCTTCACTGTTACTTTATTATTTTTCATTTGTGTACATTTCCAGTGAAATCTCTCCCTCTGGTATAACTGCGTTTTTTTTTTCTTTTCCCTAATTTGTATGCACCTTTTTTCTTTTTTAATGTTCAGATTTTCTGACTTTATCTCTGCATAGTAAGATGATATTTTGTTTATGTAAATTGCCAGGACAAAACAAAAGAAACTATTCGCTGTTTAAGACTCAGTCATTATGAAGTCGGAAAGTTATAAACAATATATATATATATATATATATATATATATATATATATATATATATATATATATATATATATATATATATATATATTCATATGTTTTTTGGCCATAAGACAATACAACTCATATTTATCATGGTATCATTCATTCAATTTAAGCTAGCATCCGTGAAATAAAACTATATTATTTCAGAGGTTAAAGCTGTAGTACACTAAGAGGGCTATTTTGTATGGTATCATCCAATCAGTTTGGACTCCAATACGTATACAATATATGGTATATAAAGTCTAACAGGAATGATGTCCTTGCACCATTACTTACAACTAATCACCTTCCGGACACAAGCACCAGCACATCACCACTCTGGGCTTCATCATGCACCCAGTTTGATTATCGCTGCCCTGGATCACCTAGGACGCAGTATTATTATGTACCGTGATTGGTCCATGTGCCACACCAATGAACAGAGCGGAGGAGGATGCAGTTCTCCTCAGACGTGGAGACTTATGGACGAAATACCAGACGAAGAGAGAAAATTGGGGCTCTCATGCACGACGCTAAAGTTTGAGGAGCCCCGCTGAGGAGGGCATTTTCAAGCTCTGCACGAACCTTGCTTAGAATGAAAAGAAACTCTGAAAAGGTTGCGTTACGTATCCCAGAGAGAGAGAGAGAGAGAGAGAGAGAGAGAGAGAGAGAGAGAGAGAGAGAGAATCTTCGTGTGCTTGTATTAATTTAATTTATGTAACGAAAAAAAACATCACCATAATCTTCAAAGATGACTTTATTATACTACTCTAAGAAAACTAAAGAAACAAGATGTCTTGACTGCTTCTCATCTCCTTCCTTCTTCCCCCCTTTTCCTCCTCCTTCTCCTCCTCCTCCTCCTTCTCCTACTGGTGGTGGTGATGCTGGTGGTGGTAGTCTCCACATCCAGGGTTATTGGCACACAAGATCACGTAAAAGCACCTTGAAGAAAACGAGTGCTTATAGGTAAAAGGTCCACAAATATTGGCGCGGCTCTCGAGTGCCTGGCGCGGCTCCCGGCATTGTTGCATTATGTTCCCGAATTGGCTTGAGTAATAAAATTTGTTTGCTCCATTTTCTCTCCACGCAGTGTTATTTCCTCACATCCCCCAACCCTCTTACTCCCTCTACCTCTCGTGGCGCCCTCACACCACCTCCTTCCTGTTGTGTTGGCTGGAAGGTGTATCAATCTATATGTATTATGTAGTATGTATATGTATGTATGTAAGTATGAATGCATGAATATCTTTTATTTTGGCGTGATGGTAATTCAATTGAGGATTCTTGGAAAGTCAGGTAGTAAAGTGTGTGTTTTTTTTTTTCGTTTTGTCATTGAACAACCTATTTTTGGTGCGATCACTGTTACTCAGTGTTTGTTCTCTTCTGTCATGAACACTGGCCTTCTTCATGTAGTTCTTGTGTAGTGTCTCGTACGTATATCCTCTCGTTAAGGATAGCAAACAATATACAATTTATTTCACACTGGATTGCAAGATATAGTAAATGAAAACACTAGTATCTCGTCGAAAGTAAAAACAATAAGTAATAAACGGAATGGAAGACGATCCAGATTAAAAAAGTAATTTCAAGGCTTGGCGAATTTCCTGATCAGGGGAATGTAGAAAATATTTCATTATGACTCGAAAATATTTCAGTGTATTTAGTCGCAAACAGTCTTGAAATAACCAACAGTCTTGATCCTGTTCGTTCTCCCTTTATTTTTGTTCTTCATTGTAAGGTAAATGAATATATATTCATCTACTGTGCATCGGATTACTTTTTATTATAAAAGGTAAAGTGCAACATTAAGAATACCTTGGAAAGCACCAGTCATCACCAGTGATACGTCGGCATCTTAAAACAATGAGGTTTATGTTCTTTGTTTGTGAGGAAGGCCATATGGAAATGAGAGAAGTCAAGCAGTACATTGTAGTGTTAAACAAGACGAAATATATACAAGTGACATCAGTAAATCCTGACGGCGACACCCTGAAGTGATTTCATTGCGTAGCATTACTGTACTTTCCTTTCAGATGATCAGTATAGAGACCAAGATGAAAAGGGAACAATAATGAGTCTGTTATCGTGAAATGGGGGTGTTAATAGTCACACTTGAGTAACACCCAGTGACCTCCCGCTTCTTTTCCAGTTTCTTACCCAGCCCGGGCACGGGAAGAGCAAGGGGAGGGAAAAAGGAGAGAGAAGGGAAGACAATGTCACGAAAGCTGTACTCATGTCAGGAAAAAAGTTGTGCTGAGTGTGTGGCGCGATGCAGCGTGCGTGGCGGCGGCCTCAGCAGCTTGTGATGAGCTCCAGTGTTTATGGCGGGGGCGCGGGACACTAGGGCCGCATGTCATCACCTTGCTGCCGGTAGAAACGCAGTTTCTCTTTCTCTCCCTCTCTCTCTCTCTCTCTCTCTCTCTCTCTCTCTCTCTCTCTCTCTCTCTCTCTAACACATCCGCTTCATCTCCATCCCCCCTATCCATAACCACCCTGTGCCCCGCTCTCTCTACCCTTCCCCCGTCATCAACATTTCCTCTCCATTTCGTCGCGAAAAACACATGCTGCTATCGCTTTCTTATCATTTAACCCGCATTAAGCAGGGAGATAACACGAGCACATTCTTCATTGTTTACCTAAAGAAGACATCGTCCGAAATCAGCCAGATGAGATCAACATGGGAGTGCAATATCCACTTCTTATGTGGAGACTCACTTGGATCAACTCAGTTTGACGATTTGTGGGAAGAGTTTTACTACTGATACTCAAATTCTGGAATCGAGGTCCTGAGTGGTTGCCTGGGACTGACACGAGGCTAAGGAAAGGAGGAGAAAACGGCAAAGCCACCTTGAGGACTTATCTCTTAGATGGCCCTGGTTGGAAGCTGGGGCAAAACGCCAAACCAACGCATAAAGCCTCTTCAGAACCCTAGTTGAGAGGCGCCTCAGAGCATCAGCTGAGTGTCGCGAAGAGTAAGAGGGGGACTTCAACCCTATACACGAACATACGACCCGCTCCCTCTCTCTCTCCCTCCTTCCCTCCCTCTAGCCGTGCACTCCTTGCCTCCCTCCCTCCCTGTACACATCTTGTTCCCGGCTGCTGCGCCACGGTTATGGAAGGTCTACAAAAATCAATAGTCCGCCCATGGGAGTTCTTTCATTTTCCACCTCAGCGAGACCCTTTGGCGTTCACGTGAGGCTACCCATGCATTTTATAACTGGAGAATATTGCTTTTTTTGTTAGTTAATATGGGTGGTGCGGAGTCCTCGGCTGTGCCAGGGCAGGCGTGGCATTTTGTTTTCGCGTTGCGTATAACTTGTTAACAGTGTGATGAAAAAAAAGTGAAAAAAAAAAAAATCACATATGTAGGGTCAGTGTAGTTTTACACCTTCAAGACTTTTTCTCAGTTTGTAAATATTTTTTCTCAACATGCTCCACTGAAATTTGTGTTCATTCTCTCAGCCGCCATTCACAGGCAAGGTATAGTAATTAACACTTATCTGATTAAGAAGTGCGGAGTGACAACATTTTTATTCCAAACTAACAAAGACTTAGACATTTGATTACTGTCTGTCCATCCAAGTGCCTGTGTATATTAAAGCAGTTTATATATCTATTAGTGAAGGTAAAGTTTCAAGATGTGATAGCAGTGAGGGGATCTTATATGATCTTAATAAATTACATAATTTATTCTCCAAAGACGGTAGAGGAAAAAACAGTCACTGCAAATTCAGAACTTATAAAGAAATCGGACTCTCTCTCTCTCTCTCTCTCTCTCTCTCTCTCTCTCTCTCTCTCTCTCTCTCTCTCTCTCTCTCTCTCTCTCTTTCTGTCCATATGCTTGCTCTGCCTCTATCAATGTCACTCTGGAACATAACACTGCTCGTAGTCTAGACAGAGGACGTGTGAGATAAGTCATCTCTGGTCTCTTCTGGTATAAAAGTGTTTTCCTTTTTACATGGAGACGCGTACTAAAGGCTGAGGCTTTTAGGGCACTTGACACAATGAGGAAGTGTTCGTTGTGACCGCTACTTGTTTTCAGGATAAATTAAAACGTCATAGTAATCTGATACTACCACCAACCACATTCAGTAGAAACAGTACTCTCAGAATCTCACTTTTTCATCACTCTCACTAACAGCACCACACCAACCTGCCAGTGCTATCATTCCTTCTATTCAAATTTAATTTCTACACTGCAAGGTAAAGAAGAATAATGATGCTAATAAGTACAACAACAACGGGAAAAAACCCTCAATAATAATAGTAATGCTATTAATAAAATAAATGATAATTGCACAAATATATAAAAAAACAACAACAATAATAATAGAGATGATAATGATATTAATGATAATGATAATAATAATGATAATCATAACGATAGTAATAATAATAATAATAATAATAATAATAATAATAATAATAATAATAATAATAATAATAATAGTAATAATAATAATAATAATAATAATAATAATAATAATAATAATAATAACAACAACAATAATAGTAACTATGATCATAAGAAAGATGGTAATAAAGGTAATAATAAGAGTAACGAGTGACAACAATAATAATACAAGTGACAATAATAATAATATTAAGGAAAAGAAGGAAAAGAATACTTGCACACACACACACACACACACACACACACACACACACACACACACACACGGTAGCTCAGTGGTTAGAGCGCTGGCTTCACAAGCCAGAGGACCGGGGTTCGATTCCCCTGCAGGGTGGAGATATTTGGGTGTGTCTCCTTTCACATGTAGCCCCTGTTCACCTAGCAGTGAGTAGGTACGGGATGTAAATCGAGGAGTTGTGACCTTGTTGTCCCGGTGTGTGTTGTGTGCCTGGTCTCAGGCCTATCCGAAGATCGGAAATAATGAGCTCTGAGCTCGTTCCGTAGGGTAACGTCTGGCTGTCTCGTCAGAGACTGCAGCAGATCAAACAGTGAAACACACACACACACACACACGCACACACTCACGCACGCACGCAAACACACACACACACACACGGCGGCGAGGCAAATGGGCAAACCTCTTAATGTGTGGCCCCTGTTCACCTAGCAGTAAATAGGTATGGGATGTAACTCGAGGGGTTGTGGCCTCGCTTTCCCGGTTTGTGGAGTGTGTTGTGGTCTCAGTCCTACCCGAAGATCGGTCTATGAGCTCTGAGCTCGCTCCGTAATGGGGAAGACTGGCTGGGTGACCAGCAGGCACCGAGGTGAATTACACACACCGCGTAATGTAGTGGTTAGCACGCTCGACTCACAATCGAGAGGGCCGGGTTCGAGTCCCGGGAAGCGGCGAGGCAAATGGGCAAGCCTCTTAAAGTGTGGCCCCTGTTCACTTAGCAGTAAATAGGTACGGGATGTAACTGGAGGGGTTATGGCCTCGCTTTCCCGGTGTGTGTTGTGTGTGATGTGGTCTCAGTTCAACGCGAAGATCGGTCTATGAGCTCTGAGCTCGCTCCGTAATGGGGAAGACTGGCTGGGTGACCAGAAGGCGACCGAGGTGAATTACACACACACACACACACACACACACACACACACACACACACACACACACACACACACACACACACACACACACATTTACCTCATTTTTCTTTGTGCCTCGTCAGGAGAACTCCAACTGCTACTTTTTATTTTTATGAGACGAGGACACCGGTGGACGCACAGCTCTGTGCTTGCTCTGCAACCACCGTTCGTGGGCAAAATAAACTGTTGATAGGAAAAAAAAGAATAAGAAAATAAAATAGAACACATATGTGATTGATTTATTTTTATTTCCTTCCAAGGGGGTGAACAAAAGCCGTATTCTCTACACGGGAAACACTGACTAGAGGCGACCTTACAGAGGCACAAACGACGCCCGCACGGGAAGGCAAGGCGAGCACACGCAGGCGAGGGAGCAGCGCGCGCAGGGCCTTCATGCTGCTGGTGTCAAGGAGACGTCACTGTACACTTCCAGCAACATGACGGAGGTTGCACTCTGACGGCCACGACACAATGGGGTGTCAAGACGCAAACGTGTACGTACACACACACACATGGTAAATCACAGCAACAGAGGAGATAAGCTAAATCAAGGAGGATATCCCGCCTTCTCACTGAAATCACCTGAAAACGAATTTCCTTCGTCACACGTTGATGTACTCGTATACCAGGTGAGTGAGCACCCTGCTAATCAAGAGATGAACCAGACTTTACAAAGGTGTACGCTATGTATGATGTGCTGCAACAGGTGACTGGGGAGGCTGGGGTGCCCGAGGGATCTCTGCGCTGTCAGGTAATGGTGAGGATGCTGGGCATCAGTGACGGGGCTCAGCAAAGGGCTGCTGACTAGAGGCGATCCTCAGCACGCGGTGGGCACACGAGGAAGGAAAGACTGGCCTACTCTACGTATAGTAAGTATAAGTTTTGGGTTTTATTTGAGATGCTGCTGCTGCTTTCACCTCGCGCCAGGAACCTGGAACACTCTATGGACAGCAACATGGTCAACACAGCACGGCACGGCACAGCACGGCACGGCACGGATGGCCAAGGAAGGAACTTTGGTCAACATATATCATTGTCTTGGTACAGAAAACATCTTGCCTATAAATATGAGCCTATGTACAGTCACTCACACGTGCAGAACATAACTGTACATGATCTAACCAGTGGCAATAATAGATCTATAATATTTCTATGTACACACACAAAAAGAAATACTGTAGACCGAGGAACAATCTTCCCGCGGTCCCTCAACACCGACCAACGCTACTAGACACTAACAGTTTCTGGGGTCCTGCTTCATACTCGTAGCTTTATGTTACTCTGGTCTCACGTCCCATAGCACCCTGTCCCTCACAGCGGCGACCGGCATACCTGTCTTTGCCTTCCGCTTCAATGAGTTTATACATAATTATATACAACACGCTATCTAATCAATAACAACACCAACCATGGTTCGCCTCGTGCGGGAACGAAGACAGGACACCTGTCGGGACAGCTGCCACGCCTCGCTGCCCCGATTGCAAACACACTGTTACCATGTACACTTACAGGGAAATTTATCCCTTCATATGAGAAATAAACACCTTTTCTAACGTTTCTTGTAGAAAATAGTCTAATCTTTTAAAGTATTTAGATGTGATTTGGTGATGATCTCGTTCTTCCTGTACGGCATGGGACTGTGTGAAATTGACATTCCAAAGAGGAATCCTTCTCCCAGGTTACGACTCCAGCTACTAGAGAGGCGCGATGTCACCATAAGTCAGGACAGTCATCGAATAACTAGGCAATGGGTTAAAAATTCGTAATAACAACGATAATATTTTTATCCATAAAAAATATCAGTATGACTAGACATCGGCGGGAAAGCATCGCAGAGACACCGCCGCCAGACTTCCACACGTTATGCTAAAAGACCAACAACACGCAACAATTCCAGCCCAACCACAGCATCCCTCGGTGCGGCACAGCCCTCCACTGAAACTAAAGAGTGCGTTGGCTGTTGACGAGGTGAGCCCTGCCTGCACCGTCCAATCACCCTAGCACCCTTTACCGGGCGAGGCTGTACCCGAGCAGGCCAGGATCAGACATCTGCGACCCAAGAGTTGCATGTGAACCGCCAGGGAGCCATGAGTCACACTTAGGGAGTTGACGTCACGTTGGAGGAAGAGTCCAGCCAATCTGAAAAGAATGAAATACAAGTGAGCCGAGTCAGTGCTTGTAATGCCTGCGAAGTTCAGGATAACAAGATACTGAGTGCTGATGATGCTGCTGAAGGGTATTAGATACACATTTACATATATGATGATACACACACACACACACACACACACACACACACACACACACACACACACACACACACACACACACACACACATACACACATAAACACACGCACGCACATCTCATCCAGCACCCAGCAGTCAACCAGCCTGGTAAGTTACCTAACCATCAATTTTGTTAACCATCTAACTTTCAATCAGTGCAACCAAACGGATCCCACACATCCACAGCCTCAAACGCACATCGCTGAATTTAACCAGTTGTAATTATCACCAACATTATCAGTGAGTGAATTAAAGACGGAATCCAGTAAGTAAACACACACACACACACACACACACACACACACACACACACACACACACACACACACACACACACACATACACCCGATTATCTGATAGGATATTTACCTACAATCACTGAAGAGATTAAAGAATAAGCCCACAGATGCCTTGTTATAATATTGATTCCCGGTGACTGACGGGATATTTCGGAGATAGAAATCAGCTCTGACGTAAGTAACAATATTCCGGACGTCAACTCTACTCATCTTCTATGCTACTTGTGCGAGTCAGCGGCGGCGGGAAATGCTGTGTGTTCCTGATCTCCTTTTAATCTCTGTTCGCCTGTGTTCCCAACTAAACTTAATTTTTCAGTTACTTAGTAGCTTTTTCGTTGTGCATTTAATGAAATTATTTAAGATTATAAAATAATTCTTGCTGTGGTGTTAGTGATGGTAATGATGGTGATGCTGGTTATAGTAGTAGTAGCAGTAGTAGTAGTAGTGGTAATAGTAGTACTAGTAGTAGTAGTAGTAGTAGTAGTAGTAGTAGTAGTAGTAGTAGTAGTGATGGTAGTAGTGGTAATAATAGTAGTAGTAGTAGTAGTAGTAGTAGTAGTAGCAGTAGTGGTTGTCGTAGTATTAGTATTAGTATTAGTAGTATTAGTAGTAAAAGTAGTTGTTGTTTTAAGTAGTATAGCAACAACAGTGATTGTGAGAGTGGAGTGTTCGTTCGCGCCACTCATCCACCCACCAACCCACAGACACACACACACACACACACACACACACACACACACACACACACACACACACACACACACACACACACACACACACACACACACAGATTCATACCCTGAACACACCTCATCACCACTTGATTCGTAAATCAGTTATTTATTTTCCACCACTTGGCCACGCGTCCTGGCATAAAACATTATGAGTATTAATGCCAAATATTACTCATGCACTTATTTAACACATTGCCTCTCTCCTCACCACTAAGTTTTGCTAAACACTCATACCTGGAAGAGTATCATTCATTCATTCATTCGTGCACTATTAATCGGTATAGTTATTCACTTTACTCTTATGTTGATAGTGTGGCCAGAAATGATTGAAATGGATAAAGGCCTTCTGTTCTTTCTTTCTAGCGCCTTATGATCTTATTGTAGCGGTGGGTTAAATCATTAAGAATATAGGAACTAAATAAATTATGAAAGGGTGCATAAAGCCACCAGGCTTACACGTGACAGTTCTGGCATAGAATTTACTTCTCACTCCACATCCATAAATTTGTATAATGTAATTTAGTCAAGAAGTCAATTTACTTTCTCTCCTCTTTTATACTATACTTGTGTGTTGCCGCATTCTTGTATGAGACCAAGAAATATGATATCTACCATCACAATCTTGGACCACGTAAAATTTGCGTATAAAGGGGAAGGGAACCCAAGCTAGGAAGATTTAAGACAAGTTATCTTTAAAAGTTCCTAAGCCAGAGGTGTGTTTGTCGCATCTTCAGTCCATCAATCAACCGATCAGTCAATAATAAATCAATCAATCTGTCTCAACTGACTGAGAATCAATAGTTAGTCCGGGTCAGCAGACACAATATGGAAGGCACGTGCAAGGTACACCTCACTCCTGTCGCGTGCACGTTCATCCCTTCCTTTTGTTCCACACCTATTTCTGGATTTACTCCGTCCCTTCTCGTACCTATGTAGTAGTACAGCATTTATCTACAGTACTTATCGCCTGTTTTAATCAACTGATAATTCCACATATACTATGCACTATGAAATTATTCTGCATGTATTTACTAAATTTACGTAAAATTTGCATTCACTAGATATGCATCATCCTTTCTTCCCTGCCATCAGTCGAATATATCTTCATCGCGAGAGCACAGAATGACAAGTAACATTGACGTAAAGTTAACTGGAATTCAAATTAAAATACATATCATGAATGTGATTTTTCCCTTCACGACATTATAAATCATTCTTAGTTTGCTAACTTGGGCCGCATGTATTAAGAACAAGATTTCATATCTGCATCATGTGATATGTTGCTATCCAAGTTTGCGTCAGGCAACCAGTCGATCTGTCAGGTAGACGTCAATTACTTTGTACAAAAACTGTCATGTGTAGACCTAGACTTCTTTTTTTTTTCTTTACTTCCCTGATGTTAATATGTTCTGTTACTTTTTATGTTCTCATCTCTTTCAGTGAAGCATGAAATGAATCAGGAAAAGACACTGGAGAACTTATAGTAACTTCGTAGCTTTTAATATGCTTTTTGTTATTGAAAAAAATATTAGAACGTTAGTTTGCCTTTAAAATGTTAAACAGTGATGAATTATTAGTTCTCTAACAATATTTCGTAGACATGGAAAATAATTCTCAAGGCGCAAGGTTTCTAGGTATCCATTTTTAGTGTCTCTGTATCTCGATGTCTACTTTATTGTCTTTGTTTCTATCTCGTTGTCTCTTTGTATGTCTGTCTTTGTATCTCCTTTGATGTCTTTAATCAATCTGTTTATATATCCTATCTTTCTCCATCTCTCTCTCTCTCTCTCTCTCTCTCTCTCCGAAGGTGTCTATATTCCTTTTCCAATAATGATAGAAGAAGCAGAGCCGCCCGTTCAGGTTATTGTAAGACTCTCGCGCCCATAAAGTGGCGGCCTCCTCAGTGGCATCCAATTTCACGAGAGCAATTCATGTAAATGTGAGATGCCTTATATACTGTAGGTGTTAAGCAGATTGGCTGTCAAGGAGAATTTTATGGGTATATTAGCGGGAGTCGCGGCCGTAAAGCTGAAAGGCAGCTGACACAAGTGAGCGCCGTCCCACTAAGGGCAAACTTTGGTACTCTGAGGTAGGAACTAAGAGTACAGGTAGATAAGAATATACATACCCAACAGTGCTAGCTTCTGGATACTGCCTGATGAACTTTGGTGCTTTACGGGAGGAACTACGCGTATGGCAGTTTTTGATTACTGCCTTATTCTTATGTACAAAAGTAAAGTGGTACATATAGAATTTCAGGGTATTTAGCCCTTTTTAGTGTTATTTCTTATATTTTTCTTTGATTACTGACCCCTTTCACATATCTTTATTGGTTTTCTATCATTTTCCAATCAATAAAACGTGTAGAAATAGTAAAATCTATCTCTTAATTACATTTCTCATAGATGTTTATAAAGATTTCTCGCATAACTTCTAGTGCTGTTAATTGTTTCATATGGCAATGAAAGGGTGCGAATAATCTTGAATAGTTCTTACATTAAATGAGTTAAGAGACTTCAAACATAGTAATAGTGAATGTGGTCGTTGCTGTACATAAATGATTATATGCAAATTGAAGTGAAGTGAAGATAAAGTTTAATTGTTCTCTCTGATTCTAAGTTTTCGGTTCATGAAGATATTTACAATCCAGACGAACAAAAAAGATGAATGTAAGATCTCTCTCTCTCTCTCTCTCTCTGTCTTCCCTCCTGCTTTCCCTCCTTACTTCTCTAAGCATAAACTTGCAAATCACTGAAAACGAAGAGATAGAAATAACAAATACATAAAAAATAACAAAGAAAAGCGAAACTAATAAATCTCCAATGTTGCCCGGCTCGTTAATTTTCTACTTAGTATGTAAATTAACAAATATAACTATCGGAGCAGCAGCGCGATGGTTCTGCAGAGATTGGCGCTGAGTAAATAATACGTAATCAGCATCCGTGGAATCGCCAGCGTCCCATCTTGCCTCGACGCCGCCTCTCCGCCCCAATAAAGGCTCAGGCTGCGGAGTAACACTTTGCCGCCGCTCAATGCATAAAATTAAAATGTAATCAGGCCGCCGGGAAGGAGAGGAGAGGAGAGGAGAGTGCAGGTAGCTGGGAGGGGAAGGTAGGGAAGCAGGCAGGTAGGCAGGCAAGGAGGATAGGGAGGGTACCACAACAGGTGCGATGATTATGATAACGATGATTAAGACCAGAAGACTGCAGGAACAATGATGTGATGTGGAGAATAGTATTGGTGTGTTCTCAGTGTATTCATTCTCTCTCTCTCTCTCTCTCTCTCTCTCTCTCTCTCTCTCTCTCTCTCTCTCTCTCTCTCTCTCTCTCTCTCTCTCTCTCTCTCTCTCTCTCTCTCTCTCTCTCTCTGTCTATCTATCTCTCTCTCTCTCTCTTTCTCTTTCTCTCTCTTGTATTATGCAAGGAAAGATTGTTTGGTATTACAGTGCTGATTTTGGGCGATGGTGGTGGTAATGTTGTTATTGTGGCTGTAACGCCGGTGGAAGCTTATTGTGTCTTTTGTTTTACTTGTTTTGTTTGTTTTTGTTGTTGTTCTTGTTGTTGTTACTGGTGGTGCTGTAGTAGTAGTATTAGTAGTAGTAGTAGTAGTACTTGTTGTTGTTGTTGTTGTTGCTGTTCTCGTTAATTGTGATGGTTTTATTAGTTATGTTTTGTCTTATAAAGGCATGTATGGTATTAGATAAGATGTCATGAATGCATAAAAAAAAAAAAAAAAAAAAAAATATATATATATATATATATATATATATATATATATATATATATATATATATATATATATATATATATATATATATATATATATATATATATATATATATATATATATATATATATATATATATATATATAAAGAAAGAAAGAAAGAAAGAAAGTAAAGAACAGATAAATAAAAATAACACGTGAACGCAAACGCGCACACACACACGCACACACACACAGGCACACACACACACACACACACACACACACACACACACACACACACACACACACACACACACACACACACACACACACACACACACACACACACACACACACACACACACAATAATTACTGCAATGATAAGACCGAGGCTTGAATATGCAACAATACAGTGGGCTCCGAACTTAAAGAAACACATAAGGAAACTAGAGAAAGTACAGAGGGCTGCAACGAAAATGGTGCCTGACTTAAGAGATTTGACTTATGAAGACAGACTGAAAAGAATGCAACTTCCGACCCTGGAAAACAGAAGAGAAAGGGGAGACCTGATAGCAATATACAGAGTGATGATTGGCATGGAAAAATGGATAGGGAAGATCTGTGTATGTGGAATGAAAGAATGTCGAGAGGGCATGGGAAAAAACTAAAATGGCCACTTATAGGAGAGATGTGAAAAATATAGCTTCCCTCATAGAAGGGTGGAAGCATGGAATAGTTTAGACGTGGAAGTGGTCAACGCAAGGAATATTCATGATTTTAAGAAAAAGCTGGACATTAATAGATATGGAGACGGGACATCACGAGCATAGCTCTTTTCCCGTATGTTACAATTAGGTAAATACAATTAGGTAAATACACACACACACACACACACACACACACACATCAGGTTAAGCTTCCATCGAACTGCATCATAATGTTACGCATGCTTGTTTAACCTTTTCATATACATTTTTTTGCCACTTTCTCCTGCGTCACCTCGCAGCGCCGTGGCCTCTTGTTCAGGCAAGTAAGAGGGCAATTAAAGATTTTCTGGAATCTTCTTCAGGCTTTTCCTAGCGTGTATCAGTGAATGAGTGTGCGACTCTTTTTCATCATACTCGTTTGCGGTAAGGTGTCATTTGCCTTCCTCAGCTACCCTCATAGGAACCAATCAGGCCAGAGAGGCTTAATGATTTCTTCTCCTTCTTGAGTCTTTTGATTGCTGAACTGATACTTTATAAAACTTTCTGGAACCAGTGCTAGATTCCAAAGTGACGATCTCGGAGACTTAAGTTCAAGTTCTCCCTGAAGTTGGCTCTTTCTCAAGTTGAGTGGCCTAAGAATACCACTTGATTCCTATCAACTGCATCTGGAAGATTTAGAGTACGGCAGGATCTGATACAAACG
This sequence comes from Portunus trituberculatus, assembly GCF_017591435.1. NCBI lineage: Eukaryota > Metazoa > Arthropoda > Malacostraca > Decapoda > Portunidae > Portunus > Portunus trituberculatus. The sequence continues at coordinate 19,830,187 of NC_059298.1, read as the reverse complement.
TGTCACTCTGTAAATCTTCCAGCGGACAGATCAACTAAGTTTACACATATACAAGTGGCTGAACACCTAAATCTAACATATCAATGCATTAAGTTAAATTATAACAGATATATTGAATAAAAAGTTGGACTACAAAGGTTGAGGTTAAGGCGGAATAAGAGAATAGGGCGACAAAGTATGTGCGAAAAATGGAAATATAAGTGAATATATAGAGTATGAAGACGATCTAAGAAATGCCAGTCGATGGTTTATGCCAAAAACATAAAAAAAAAAAAAATGATGGGGAAAGATAAACGGTCGGTGCGTAATGCTGGCCGTGTATAGAGGCAGGGACATATTACAGTTAATGGTCTAACTTGTCTTCCTTTGATGAAGAGTTTGATCTGTTTTACCAGTATATGGCGAATGGGAGCACTGAATGACATTACATCTCATGCTACATATATAACATGTGATTGGTAAAAAGGAAAGATAAGGAGAAAACAAAACAACAACAACAACCAGAAAACTAATGATGATGGTGGTTGTAGATGATAGTAGTAGTGGAATTAGTAGTAGTAGTAGTAGTAGTAGTAGTAGTAGTAGTAGTAGTAGTAGTAGTAGTAGTAGTAGTAGTAGTAGTGGTAGTGGTAGTAGTAGTAGTAGTAGTAGTAGTAGTAGTAGTAGTAGTAGTAGTAGTAGTAGTAGTAGTAGTAGTAGTAGTAGTAGTAGTAGTAGTAGTAGTAGTAGTAGTAGTAGTAGTAGTAGTAATAGCAGCAGTAGTAGCAGCAGTAGTAACAGTTGTTTTTGTTATTGTTGTTGTTGTTGTTATCATCATTATTATTATTATTATTATTATTATTATTATTATTATTATTATTATTATTTTTAGAAGAAAGAGAGAGAGAGAGAGAGAGAGAGAGAGAGAGAGAGAGAGAGAGAGAGAGAGAGAGAGAGAGAGAGAGAGAGAGAGAGAGAGAGAGAGAGAGAGAGAGAGAGAGAGAGAGAAGAGGAAAAGAAGAGAGAAGCAAAAGGAGGAGGAGGAGGGAGAAGGAAGAGGAGAAAAGCACGAAGGGAATGGAGAAGAAAAAAAAAAATGGGGAAGGAAAGGAAGGAAACGCAAGAGGTGGAAAAAGGGAAAAAAAAAAAAATCTTCGTTACTGAGAGAAATGCAAACTTGTAACTCAACAATGACGAACTAAAAATGAAATCACACGTCCCCCACCAAATAACAACAACAACAACAACAGCAAAAATAATAATAAATAAATATATAAATAAAAAAAAATACACCTTGGAATTCAGTAAGGCAATTTCGGTGAAGCACTTGGTCTAGGCACTTCTTCAGGCGCTTGACAGACGCCTTTCCTATAGAGTTAATACGAAGGGGAGGTACTGAGTAACGGGCTGCGATACTGACTGAATTATGACCCGAGTGAAACAATACTTACCACTTAGCCTTTGTCTGTCAGTCGGGGTCTTAAATATTAGAACACTGATATATGAGCAAGACCAGTAATTTAATATCTAAGTGACGCGGGAACGGACTGGGCGAATTGAGGCGAGTGGAGTAGAACAATATTTACCTCTTAAGCCATCTATTGAGGCCTGAAATATGCAGCAGTTAAACGCTACCAGCTTGGATACGAGTGGTTGCGGACTGTACTGGGAGAGATTGAAGAATAACACTATAAAGGAAATCAAGAACTAAGAACGAAGAATCGAGAACAGAGACCAATCAATAACTACATTACTGCTGTAGCCAGAATCACAAACTATGGACATAAAAAAAGAGAATAACCTAACAAGGAATGGGCTACCAGCAAGAAATAAGAACTAAAACCATGAACCAAAAGACAGAGATACAAGTAAAACGAGGAACCAAAAAAAGAACCGTGATCCAAAGAACCAGAAAACAGAACCGAGAACTAAGAGTCAAAACCAAGAACAAGAACCATGAACAACAGTACTGTCAAGAAAACAAAGAAAACAATCGTAGAAACAAGAGCCAAAGAACTAGAAAAAAAATCAGTTAGGAATCAAGTGCCATTAATCTAAGCCAAGAATCATGACCCAAGAACCAGATAGAAACACGAAAACCTTGAAATGAAACTTACTCTCCTCCAAATGACTTCAAACTTCTTATTTCCATCGTGTCCGGTAAACAAACAGACGACAGGAACCAATTTGATGGCGGAAATAGTACGTGGCTATTATCTCGCTGAAAAATGAGTCTGTTACCCCAAAATTAAGTGATGGGGATTGATGGAACGAGTGCAGGCGTGAGTACAACATGGTTAACTAACGAGAGGCGACACGCTACTCTTTACATCCCGTCCGTGTCTGGCGTCCACCAATTACTGCACTAGATTCTATCGTTCCCTCCGCCGACGACATGCTAATTGCTGTGTGGTAAATAAGGTCCCCACCACCCGGGCTGAGAGTGTATATAGCAGGGTGTAGGGGAACAGTAAGGGAGGTAAGGTAAGGTTAGTAATTGCACGGTTCATTACGCCTCCATTATCGTTACACGGTAGAGGGTCGCAGGACTTGTGTCCTCACCGTGTGTGTAGGCGTGTGTTTGTATGTGCTTGACCTCCTTCAAGATAGGATTATTGTAAATACTTGTACGGTATGAGTCTGATTATTGAAATATTGACGCATCGATGTGCGGGAAAATAATGTGTGAAGTACATTTACCGGGACAAAGCTCGTCGCGGGAATGTGATATATTCCGCGCCACTCACACGCGTGCATAAGAGGGGCTGATAATAACGTGTCCATACGGCCAGCGAGAGGAGAACAAAGAGTGAGCGAGCGGCGGGAGCAGGAGCGTCCATTTGCTTGACTCTGGCGGTGACAAGTCTCCGGGTCTCCTCGCCGCCACAACCTCCACCACCACCTCAGCTCAAACTCAGGTGTGTGACATAAAACATGAATACTTTATGAGGTGACAATAAGTGTGGTGCGTCCCTGCTGGGTTGTTGCCTCTTCGTACACAGGTGATTACTGCACTAACGAGGCTGCAGCTTGAAGGCCGTAAATGTTGGAGTGGTTTGCGTGACTGCGGAGACGTGATGGTCGTTACGGCCTTCACTTGTAGTGTTCGCCGCGCACTTACTACTCGCCACACACTCTGATTACACTGATGAACACTAATGGTTTTCACATCCGCCTTAAAATACGTCACAACTGGAGGCAGGAAATTTGCCATCCACTTTGTCATCGAAAGGACGCCCCGTCACGCCGTCTCACCGCAAGAACACCCACATTTGGTACCGTCACCTCGGTTGTGATTTTCTTTCTTTTCAAGACACTGACAAAGATATCATTAAGATATCTTCCAACTACTTTCCCTACCTTCACTACTCAATAAGAAAAAGTCAAAAACCAAGGCGAAGTGACAAAGAGAAACCAAAGAAGAGGCAAGAAGTCAAGGTCCTCTCTTACCTTTTGCCAAGTGGTGAGAGGGCTGCAGGGCGGCATGCAGGCTGTGGTGCAGGCTATGGTGGAGGCTGTGGTGCAGATGGGAGGTGTAGGTGTACTTAAGTCGCGCCATTTGCTCCACGCGCCTGTGGGCTTCCATTTCCCTCAGGAAGAAGAGCTTTAGGCGAGGGTCCTCCTCAGTAGCGGCGTTGGCTGCGGTGGGGGAGTCACTAGAAGTGGGAGGCAGCTGTTGGGGAAAGAGGGGAGGAGAGTCAGCCACGAGAGAAACACTCATACACATGTGATATCGAACACACTATGTATGAATTACGACCATTCTCCCACGATCCTATTTATCTTGCCTTGTCTGGTTAAATATTCAAACATGAACAGTTAACTAACACTAGGAGTATTAAACATTACCCTTATTTACTTATTTACTGATAATTAACCTATCATTTATGGTTGTCGCAACGGAGTGTATAGCTTTATTATGAGTGTCATGCAGCGACAAAATGAACAACAAAACCGTTTAAAAGATATATATTACAGATGATCCGGGTGAAAAAAAATCTTTAAAGAATATATGCAATTTTCTATTCATTCACAAACAATCCGATGAGTTCTAGTACAAAGAGAGAAATTCCACGAAGCCTTACTTCTCTTGTTAGCTTCAAAACCATTTATGATATATTCTTTCCTTTAACGGCTACGTAAACTTCTCCCGTGTCCATCTCTATTCACATTCCACAATCTATTACAATCACATTTTATTCAACTCAGTCTGTTCAATCTCTCTGCTACGCATATTCCCTCAATTTCATCCACTATCATAATCCTAGTTCATCCTCACAACTTCACCAAGAATCGAACTCCACACGTTATCCCAGTCTGTTTCAGGTTCTACGCAGCTTTCCCTTCCTGCAGCGGCGTGTGTCGATTTGTGTAGAGTGTTGACGCTGCAGTGTGTCCTTCAGCCGAGCGCCAGCCCACAATCCATCATTAAAAGGGGTTAATACCGATACAACTGCACGTCTCCTCACCACGTTAAGTGTGTAATTAGGAGGCAACCTGAGATCCGCTAAGACGCAGAGCTAAGGCTAACTAGTCTCTCTCTCTCTCTCTCTCTCTCTCTCTCTCTCAGAACATACACGTTTATGTATATAAAGGTAATGATGTCTCCCTACCATCAACGAAGCTCCCACTAATCCGCAAGGATGTTTAACCGTGTATTTGTATTTGTGCAGAAGATGACAGGGAAGAGCTGTAGTGGAATGTAGAATATTCTTAGAACTAAACTATGGCAATTATATTTGCGTAAATTCTTATGTGTATGCGATCCTTTGCTGTTTTTTCCCACTGACTGAATCCTGCATATATTTAGAGTAACTTCATATGGCTGTGAGTAGTGGTTATCAAAAGAACAGTGATGGTGGTGGTGGTAATCATAACACACTGAGCGGAAGCAGGTAATATAAAGCTTCTCGGCAAAAACACAATCAACAACAAGTCACTCGTGGCCGTAAAAGTGCAAAGGAACACTTTTCGTTCCTGAAGCCTTCAGTGGAATCCTCTTAAAGTGACAAGCGAGTGCAAAAATACCCACACCAGCCTTGAGGGGAGATGTGAGGGCGCCAGGGTGAAGGGTGGACTATGAGGAAAAGGAAGAGTGCGGAAAGGAAGGAAAGAGAAGTAGTGGGGATAGGGACAGTAATAATGAGAGAAAAGGTGCGGGAGGATTTGGTAGAAAAGGTGAGGATAGAATGGGAGGCGGATACAGAGAAAATAAAGATTCAGGAAAAAAAAGTTTGTATATAGAGTGAAGAGAACGATGGGAGAGTTTTGGAAACGTTTCGGAAGTAGTGACGAGAAGAAGGAGGAGGAGGAGGAGGAGGAGGAGGAGGAGGAGTAGAAGGAGAAACATAATGTGGAATAACAGGTGTAATGATTAAGCACACACAACACATATCTCCTCCTCCTTCTTCAAGAGAGAGCAAGCGAGCAGGTGGTAATCAAACATTGTGCTTAGAGTCACTCTCCACCGCCTGGTTGCCTCACGAGGGGAGAAAGATTAACGTAATTGGTGCGCCAGTGAATAGCGGTGAGGAAGAGTCTCGCTCATTAACCGCCACACTTGCCCGCGGAAGCTACATTCACCTACGTAAAATTACAGCGGCAACAAGCTGTAAACCGTCCACTTAAAGACCTCCAAGTTAATCCTCCACGTCTCGGGGACTCAGCCTGGGCAATTCAATGCTTTAGGTAATTAGTATTCTTATTTTCCAGTATTTCGAAGGCAATCTTAAGTTGAATTTCCCTGCCAATTACGGCCGTCTTTAGCGCGGCCTTTTGTGCATTGCGTCAACAGCTTATTACACGAGAAAGGGCGAGGCAAGGCGGGCTGGAGGTTTTACTGAGGTAGAGAGTGGTGGTGGTAGTGGTGGTGGTCTTGGTGTGGTCGGGCTAAAGAAAGAAGGAAAGAAGAAACGACGGTGGCAGTGGTGACAGTGTTATTAGTGGTGGTGGTAGTTATGGTCCAATTAAGGAATGGCAGTTGTAATGGTGGTGCACGGAGGCTGTGACACTATGATGGTGATGGTATTAATGGTACTAAGGAAGGACGGTAGTGGTGTTGATGGTGGTGGCGGTGGTGGTGGTGTAGGATGGTGGTGGTGGCGCAGAGGTTGGAAAGCACTGACGGGCATCGATCCTTTTTCTCGCCTTCTACAGGTGAGACCGCTCCCCTCGTGGAACATCTGCTCCGACACCACCAAACAAAGAGGTGCGAGGAAAGGGCTCTCCAGGGAAGTCCTCTGTTGACCTTCCTTAAGTGTGCGATACAACTCGGCAAACCTTTCCCCCTAAGGTAGTGTCTATATATTCTCACACATGTAAGCAGGCTGTTAATTACACGAACACCAAATAGGTTGTAAGATTCAGGATACCCCTTCTGCTTCATACATTATAGCTTTCACGTGTCGTTCGAAAAGAGCTATTAATCATAAGAATAGCGATTATACATTATATGTATATATATATATATATATATATATATATATATATATATATATATATATATATATATATATATATATATATATATATAAATAAATAAATATATATATATATATATATATATATATATATATATATATATATATATATATATATATATATATATATATAAAACTGCTGACAAGCTTAAAGCTTGGATCACACAAGCAACATCCAGTGTTTCCTTTACAAAACAGTAACACTGTACCACTGCACTGTGAAGACATGTGATCTATAAATCCATGGAATGCAGTTAAAATTATAAGCAGAACTTCAACAACAAGTGCAAGAGAACATAAATCAAAAGTGATTTATCATCATCAGCACCAGCATCAGCACACGCATGAGAACGAGAAGGAGATGTTTGAAATGGTACGTCGTATTGGCGTACAAGACGCAGGGAGGAGGAGGGATCAACACTCGAGGAGCAGCCACGGAGGCCACTTGAAGCCTTAATTGGGCCGCCTTGCTCACTCATGCGTCGCAACGTGAACTCACGAGGCTAAATTACACCGTCTAAGCTGCCATCACCTTGGCCTCTTGAGGAGCAGCGCCTTGCACCGCGGAAAAGAAGAGATTGGAATTAACTAACAAGGACTTACTTTAGACCATTTCCCTGGGAGGCAGCCGGGCGCGGAGAGGCAGAGAGGCGGGAAGGCGGAGAGGTCTTGCCACTCAGTATAATAAGGGTGACCTGAATAAAGTGTGCGGCTCTCCTTGTAAGGCTCCCATTATCACCTGTTTCCCTGCGTGAAGACGCTAGTTTTCTTGTCCTGGTAACATGCGCTCGTCGGATCGTGTGTGTGTGTGTGTGTGTGTGTGTGTGTGTGTGTGTGTGTGTGTGTGTGTAATTCACCTCGGTCGCCTGCTGGTCACCCAGCCAGTCTTCCCCATTACGAAGCGAGCTCAGAGCTCATAGACCGATCTTCGGGTAGGACTGAGACCACAACACACTCCACACACCGAGAAAGCGAGGCCACAACCCCTCGAGTTACATCCCGTACCTATTTACTGCTAGGTGAACAGGGGCTACTCATTAAGAGGCTTGCCCATTTGCCTCGCCGCGCCGGGATTTGAACCCGGTCCTCTCGATTGTGAGTCGAGCGTGCTAACCACTTCACTACGCGGTGTGTGTGTGTTTCACTGTTTGATCTGCTGCAGTCTCTGACGAGACAGCCAGACTTTACCCTACGGAACGAGCTCAGAGCTCATTATTTCCGATCTTCGGATAGGCCTGATACCAGGCACACACCACACACAACTCCTCGATTTACATCCCGTACCTACTCACTGCTAGGTGAACAGGGACTACACGTGAAAGGAGACACACCCAAATATCTCCACCCGGCCGGGGAATCGAACCCCGTTCCTTTGGCTTGTGAAGCCAGCGCTCTAACCACTGTGTGTGTGCGTGTGTGTGTGTGATTCACTGTTTGATCTGCTGCAGTCTCTGACGAGACAGCCAGACGTTACCCTACGGAACGAGCTCAGAGCTCATTATTTCCGATCTTCGGATAGGCCTGAGACCAGGCACACACCACACACCGGGATAACAAGGTCACAACTTCTCGATTTACATCCCGTACCTACTCACTGCTAGGTGAACAGGGGCTACACGTGAAAGGAGACACACCCAAATATCTCCACCCGGCCGGGGAATCGAACCCCGGTCCTCTAGCTTGTGTGTGTGTGTGTGTGTGTGTGTGTGTGTGTGTGTGTGTGTGTGTGTGTGTGTGTGTGTGTGTGTGTGTGTGTGTGTGTGTGTGTGTGTGTGTGTGTGTGTGTGTGTGTGTGTGTGCGTGCGTGCTTTAGACCAGATTGGATAGCAGTTTATGTACCGTACCAATGAATCAATAATCCCGTCCTATCCAGCCTAGAACACATTTCATTTTCATTTTAGAATCGCATCGAACAGGACCAGGCCGAGTTAAACGGATGCAGGATCTCTAAAATAACACACAAGACATCACACAATTAAACGCAATACGAAACAGAAGCACCCAAAGCAACGAATGGTAGAAAACTTCCACACCACTTCCTCCCTGTGAAGGTGCCACCACCGTACCCTCATCTTTACCACCGCTATTACCATCTCCCATGGCCACACGACTTCCTTTCCCCTTTCAAACTCCTGGAATTCAAAACATCAGCATAATTCTCATATTTCTAAGCTTCCTCGAACGCTGAACGCTTTCTCCTCCATGCACCAGAACACCGGAATCTACGTGAGGCAGCAACTACTTCCCTTGATAAAAAAAAAAGAAAAAAGTCACCTCCTTCGCTGAAACAAAGTACGAAAAAAAAAAGATGAAAAAAAAAAACTTTCTAAAATGTGTCCAGCAAATAGCCTGCGGGTGTCGACGCTGGAACACTCAAACATAATCAAGGGAGACCTCTGGGCGGAAAAGGAGGAGGAAGAGGAGGAGGAGGAGGAGGAGGAGGAGGAGGAGGAGGAGGAGGAGGAGAATTGGAAGAGGAGGAGAGGGGAGCCATGTGAGGGGAGGAAAAGGGAGCTGGGAGAGGAGAAAAAACAGGAATGTCGGATGAAAAAGGCCTGGAAGAGAGAGAAATAAAACTTAAGTCGTGAAAGGAAGGAGTTTTAGGGAGGGAAAGGTTGTGGGGAGTGAAATGAGTGAAGAGATAGGAATATTATAAAAGTGAAGACAAGTTTGTGAGAGGTGAGAGTAAAGACAGAAATGAAATTCCTCTATTATTGGAAGGAGAAATAAGGAAAACTGAGAATGAATATCAAACTTGAAAGAGTGAATACAAAAAATAAGAATAAAAGGGAATACATCCATTATAGAGAGGCTTCATTCACAGACCACTAAAAAATACCAAAGAAAACATAATTCTAGTAAATAAATCGTATATGTATGGAAAACAAAGCAATGAAACGAAGATGCAGAACAGGAGAGCAATGAAGCAAAATAGAAGGGTAGGGAAGCAGAAAAGGCGAAATAGACAAACAGGGGAAGCAAAATAAGAGAGAAGGAAAGCAGGGAAGCAAATGAGGATTAAACGCAACACCACGTAAGAGGGAACCAGCTAAAGTGGAAAGGAATTAGAAAGCAGGGAACCGAATTAAGGAAGCATGAACCAACGAAGCAGAAAAAAAGTACAGGAATGAAGGGAGGTTTGGCAGCAGAAGACCAAGGAAGGCACATGAAGGCAGAACACGATCCAAAACTAAGAGCCAGCACGCATTACGGCATTGACAAACTTACGGAAAGAAATATAAAACAAGAGCTGGAGCCACCACTCACTGAATATGTCACAGAGGTATACAGCGCACTGAGATGCCTTGTCCTGTGTACGTTTATAGGGATGAGGAGAAAGGGAGCGGTGCTTTCATCCACATCCTGCATCACAAGACGACAACGTTGCGTCCCTGCATTGTGTAAACACTGCGGCGGTGGCTATATGAGCTGCCTTCCCCGAGGCTGCAGCGAGGAGGGATGTAGGCACAAAAATAACAGGATGTAAAGGGTAGCATGGTGAACATACCAAAGGAGTGAATGAAGTGAAACATTTTTCGTCTAGTTATTGTCAGACATTAGTGTTGGCAGAAAATTTTAATGTTCTCTGCATAATATCTTTACATGTAAGCTTATGAACATATTCCATACATCTGATAACTCAAGCAGAAACGTAATAAATATTTTTTGTAAAGGCGTATTCTTAAATAAACTGGATGCACAGTACATATTTTCTTTGTTGATATCAGCCCATAGCTTTTCTTCCCTCAATCAACTATATAATAAGTAGTTTTTATTCACCATCGGAAAATGCAATGAATTGTCTTGGTGATGTACTGTGTTGGCACCGACGAGTAGCAGAACGCAGCAGTGGTAGTATGCCCCACTAAAGATTAGACAAGAGGGTCTCCTGCAGCGGCCCTGTGGTACAGCAGTGCCGTCCCTCGCCCTCAGCCCAGGTTTACACACAGCCCTAAATCATAACTCAAACTCGCCTGACAAACAGGACGGGGCGTGGTGTTAAGGCGGGCCAAGGAAGTGTCTGTGTTTAATGAACAGTAAACACGCTTTACATTCAGCGCTGCACAAAAGGACGGTGTGCTAAGCCGCTTAAAAACATTAATGAATGGGTGTCCTCGAATGACCCTCATGTAAAAATAATGAAGTACACAGAGGGGGACGTGGGAAGGCGACCCGTCCGACAGAATTGGAATTTGACGGAAGAGGGTCGCTGCGATGTGGGACGCGGATACTCGTGGCTTGCGTCCTTTTGCCACCCTGGTCTTATTGATGGAGGCAATACAGTATGGCTGCCGGGCTAGCGTGCAGCCAGTTTCTAGAAACTCGCATTATGTATCCATCCGAGTATAAAGGAAGAGTAATTTTGATAACGCAAACGAGCCGTTGCTTGCAGTGGAAGAGAAGGCTGGCAAGAGCGAGAGGAAGGAACATGCACTGGCTGTAATACTGGAAGGGCGGAAGGCGTGGCAGTCTGTGCATGTGCAAATACGGAAAGCAGAGTCTGGGTATAGGAGCAAAGGAAAATATACAGAGGCGACAGGAAGTGGGTGCTCGAAAGGGAAGAAACAACTATAGGAGCAGAAAAAGAAAAGTAAAAGAAAGAAGGCTTACACAGGCAAACTGAAACGATATGAGCGGCGCGGCAGTAGGAGAGGATACAAGACACAGAACTGCAGGAAATAGACGCCTGAACGAGCAGAAAAAAGCACCATCACAGGAGCAGAGCAAGACGGGAAAAGCGAAAACCTATGACGGATGGGTAGATATGAGAGACAGGCTAGTGTACAAGACATATACAGAATCACACACAAAAAAACCACTTTAAATTTGTACAAGTAACATAATAAAGTGTGTTAAAGTGATGCCTATTCAAAGTCGTAAAAGAGTGATAAAAATATAAATATAGGCAGATCAATAGACAAATACAATCAAAACAATAAATAAACATAAGTAACCCAAGGAAGCGCCATAACGAAAATAAATAAAAAGTAGAAAACGATTTAGAAGAACAAGTAAACAAAAGGAGAATGAGACAGACCAACACAATGAGAACTCAAGGATAAACAAGAGTAAGAATCGGAGTGTGTGATAAGGCCATTGAAAAGAGACAGCGAGTCACAAGAGAAGGGGAAAGAAAGAGAGGTCAAAGGGAGAGTCGAGAGAGGAACTGAGGGGAACTTGTTGGCTGAAGAAATGCCCGAGGTGAAGAGAAAGAGTTAACACGTGTCGGATGAACTGAGAGAGAGAGAGAGAGAGAGAGAGAGAGAGAGAGAGAGAGAGAGAGAGAGAGAGAGAGAATGGGGAGGAGTGGAAGGAAGGAAAGAAAAGAATGAAAGTGAGAGAGGGATGGAGTTTCAGAACGACGTTTGGAGAATTGAGTGAGTGAGTGAAGGAAGGAGAGGAGAGAGAGAGAGAGAGAGAGAGAGAGAGAGAGAGAGAGAGAGAGAGAGAGAGAGAGAGAGAGAGAGAGAGAGAGAGAGAGAGAGAGAGAGAGAGAATGGCGGTGGTGGTAGCGGGGAGTGACAAAATGCATTGGAAAAACTATTTAAGGAAACAAAATAACAAGGAAATATGGCTGCCAGTCAGTCCATCAGTTAATCAAAACAATAAAAAGTAGGTTATCCAGTCAACCAGTTAATCATCCATTCAGATTGCTAACCAACCAGCTTGTCAGCCAAACAACCTGCCGATAAACTTACCAACTACGTGTTCAGTTAGAGAAACGGTCAGTCAATCAGTCAAACAAGGAGACAGTCAGCTACCAAGCCAATTAGTTAGCTAATCAGTTAACAATACGCTCAGCCAGTCAGTCAGTCAGCCAATTACTCAATTAGCTAGCTACTTAGATAGTCATACATCAATCAAACCAAAAGTCAAGTGGGCATCCAGCCAGTTAGTCAATCAATCAAGCAGTCAATCAGACATCCAACCAGCCAAGAAACCTTCCAGTCAATCAGTTATCCAGCCAGCAAGTCAGCCACCAAGGTAGTCAGCAAGCTAGCCATCCACCGCCCCAGCCCCTGCCTCGGGTTCAGCATTTCGCTACAATGCCTCCGCAAACTCCTACGCTCCCTCTGAAATTTCACCTTTGAATTTTCGATGACCAAGTTTTAGTTTTACATAGACGACTGCACATTTAATCTCAAGTTTTTAACCAGACTGGAATTGCCTGTTTTACTCAAGGGTTTTCGAAAAGTTGAAATTGTTAGGGATAAAGTTTGGCTCCTGGAACGGCTGTATTGGATTAACAAGTTTGGCAAAGTCGATGGCTCCAAGAACCTCCGGAAAATATTTGTTACACTTGAACAACACACTCGTTTTCCGTCTCGATTCGACTTCCTTGAATTTCGTCCTTCCTCTATCCCTCTTCCCTCGAGGAGGTGGTGGTAGGGAGTAGTGGGAAAGGGGATGGGGAGGAGGAGAACTGCTAAAGGCAACAACCAGTGAGCGAAGGGAAAAGAAAAGAGAGAAAAGATGACGTGATGGGGTGGCTCAGTCTTAAATTAACCTGTTCACCCGTAGCCGAAAAGCGGAAAGTTGAAACAGTAATTCTACACAACCATACAAAAAAGTCTATTAAGAATTTTTATAATCACCAAGCATTATGATAAAAACAAAACACGAAAGCGATATGAAGGATTAATTAACTCTATAAACGATGACTCGTCACGTCTCTTTCTCTTGATTATAAATGATAGAGTCAAGAAAAAGTCTCCTTTATCAGTCATAATAAACAATATTCTACTAGTCATAATAAACGATAGAGTCAAGAATGCTCGGAAACACTATAGAATCAATTCCACGTTTGGAGTAGCTGAAGGTTGAGGACTACAAAGTGTCGGGAATAAGAGCAACGCGCCCTCAGCGGGAAGGCGAAGAAACGCTCTCTACGTTTACTGGAAGTTCACATGTGTGTGTGTGTGTGTGTGTGTGTGTGTGTGTGTGTGTGTGTGTGTGTGTGTGTGTGTGTGTGTGTGTGTGTGTGTGTGTGTGTGTGTGTGTGTGTGTGTGTGTGTGTGTGTGTGTGTCTCCATATCTACACTTATCCAATTTATCAATTAAAAAGAATGCATTTTAATTTCATATACTAGCAATACCACTTCCATTACCTACACAATCAATACCAACACTATCACCATCACCATAGCTATCCAAGAAGATAGCAACAGCCTCCACCAACACCACCACTACGACAAACAACACCGCCATCGTTTCCCATGAAGACGAAGGCTAAGCTTCCATCGCTCACTGAATCTTCCTCAAACATTTCCAGCATCAGGGTTTGTCAGCGGCTCGCCTCGCTTGGTTAGTCCCTGACGTCCCAAGGCTGCGGGACAAGCGTCTGGGGTGCCTTGTTTCGTCACTGCAGAATATTGAAGACTCGAATATTTAACACCAAAGCTC
>NC_059298.1:19791325-19811325 GCF_017591435.1 Portunus trituberculatus | reverse complement strand
GCAGCTCCAGGAGGCTTCCTGGTACAGAAAACAGCCACTGCCAAAAGCCCAGGAGGAGGAGGAGGAGGAGGAGGAGGAGGAGGAGGAGGAGGAGGAGGAGGAGGAGGAGGAGGAGGAGGAGGAGGAGGAGGTAGTGGTGGCAGGAGACGTCAGGTTGGAGACAAATGATTCCTTCCTTGCTAGGTCTTTTCCTCCTTCTCCTATTCTTCTTTTCCTTCATTCTCTTCTTCCTCCTCCTTCTCCTCCATTCTATTCTTTCTTCCGTTCATCTTTACATCTAACGCTATAGTTTCTTCCTTTCCTTTCAACACTTTTCCGTCATTCGTGTTTTCTATCATTATTGTTTTTGTCATTGTTGGTATCATCGTCTCTCTCTCTCTCTCTCTCTCTCTCTCTTATCTGATGCACACACACAGGCAAGCACAGTACATACACTGCAGTTACCTAGTAGTGCCGGCAGGGTTGCTGGTGTAGTTATGCTAATTCTAACGACCGTGCGTCATCATACATCAAAGTAACGAGGATTCATTACGTCGCGTTTGTGTATTGCATTAAACGTTCCCTCTACCCACTCCTCTCCCTCACTTACTCCCTCTCTGTCCCTCTACTACTCCCTGACACTCTTAGCAGATTAATTTAAATATTTAGCCCCTCAATAATGCGTAATGGCTTCCGCTGCACAACCACGGACTAATAGCAGGTGTCCGCCCGCAGGTTAATTGCTCTAATAGCTGATTTTCGCCCTGACTCCTGACGTGGCTGTGCAAGAGGATCACGTGATACAATGCTTGCACGCTGTTACTCAAGACCTGACTGCTACCGAACTTAAGTGGAAAAGGAGGAGGAGGAGGAGGAGGAGGAGGAGGAGGAGGAGGAGGAGGAGGAGGAGGAGGAGGAGGTGGTGGTGGTGGTGGCAGTGGTAGTGGTATTGGTCATGGTAAGACAAGGAGCTGCAGTTATACTACTCGAAGAAAAGCTTAGATAATTGTAGGGGAGAAGCGAGTAGGCGAGAGGGAGCGAACAATTAAGTGGGAGGGAGAGCGGCAATGTGTTTACCATGGAGGCGGGTCCACCACTTCCCTCAATTACTTGTAATCACATTTCACGGCGAAACCTCGTGTGTTGTGCTGGCGGTGGGTGGTCGATCGCCACCTTATTTGTTCTTTCCGCCTCTCAAAGCCATCAGCTAGTTCTTGTAGTCATAGAAAAGAATTATCTGGGTTATTTAATTACTCACTCGCCTATCCATATTGAAATATTTGACTTGGAATTTTTTTTGTGTGCATGTTAAGTGCCGTGTGTTTTCAGCGTAACATTAACTTCCTGCGTGCTGTTCTGGGGAATGGAACTCATATTTTATGTTCAAATTTACACCGAAAAACACAAAAAATGGCCTCTAATGTAAGAGGATCGAAGCAGCTATCGGTGTGGCCAATTTTCAAGGAGCTTTGATCGTTCAGTAAATTTGAATTGCGCCAAAGATCCTCTGAGGACGGTAGACAGGAGACATACTACGCACAATCTATGAGAGCAACGGTATTGTGGGACGGCCGGTAATGGATTACAATGACTACACAGATCAAATACTGCACAAATAAGCTAGCGAGGCGTCGAGAGGAGCGTGAAGGAGAGTCAACAAAGTTGCGGTGGCCACGCCGTGACTTGATGGATGGTGGTAGGCGTCTGCCATCTCTACTCTACCTTCCCTCCTGTACTGTTGACACACCTCGCGCCGCTAAACTGTTGATCAAGTCGAGGCGATAACCAGCGCTCTGGGAACTGGGGTGGCGTCTGGTTCTCGAGTTCTCGCCTCCCGGAAGTGATCGTTTCAGGGAGGCCAGGAGTAGCTGGAGGCGTTCAAGCAGAGACTCTACGCCGCTTAGGAAGCAAGACAGCCTTAAGTGTTTCACAAATAATGATAATTAGCAATTTTATGAGTGTGCCGCTGTGGTGCGAGCGTCGCTATAATGCTGGAAGTCAATACTTCTTCCGTAATGATCCTGTATTCTCCGTGGCAGCATGTGTAATTCTGTTTACCGGCGATTTCCTTTATGTGCACAACAGGTTACATTATCGCGGGAAGGTCGGTAGCAAGCTACGAGACACAGCGAGTTAGGCATCGCGCAGGTAAACATTCTTGATCATTGATTATAGTGCCACTCCCTTATGCATTACGCTCGGGCGTTCATTTGCATAGGAAAGTTGAATTCTGTAATGGGAGGAATGGCCTGCGACACACACACACACACACACACACACACACACACACACACACACACACACACACACATTAAAGCCTTTCTTGACCATTGATTACGAGCGTCACTCCCCTCGGCGTGCTGCACCACTTACACCACACATGCCGCGCACAATATTTATTCCCAAAAACCATTACCGCACGCCTGAAATTTACGTAAGGAATCCAGGTAATGGCGGGACTTAGCAAGGAGGGGGTTGAGAGGGTTATTCCCACTTCCTTGCCAGCTTACCCTCTTCCATCCCTCCTTGCACCTCACGCGGCAAACACACTCCCGCCGGAGGTGAGGGCGGCGGGCGGTTAAGCGGCGTGCGCCTCCTCTTGTGTGGTTATGGGGCAGATCACGCAACCTTGTTTGATTTGCGTGCCCGCTGTGGTGACTTTTCCCACACGCAACTTTATGAGTAGGTATTGCAGTAGGTGGAGGCGCAGACCAATCGAACGAATACCTTGTATATATACAACTTATACTGTACTTCGAGTGTACTCTTGATGATATCACAATAATACCTGTACGACTGACAGTAGGAAGAGGAGAATGGTGATGGTAATTATGATGGTGATACAGATGAAGATGGTAATGATGATAATAACAACAACAATAATATTGATTATGATAATAAAAATAATAATGATAATAATGATAATAATAATAATAATAATAATAATAATAATAATAATAATAATAATAATAATAATAATAATAATAATAATAATAATAATGATAATAATAATAATAATAATAATAATAATAATAATAATAATAATAATAATAACAATATAATAATGATAATAGTAATAATAATGATCATAATAATAATGATAATAATAATAATAATAATAATAATAATAATAATAATAATAATAATAATAATAATAATAATAATGATAATAATAATAAAACAATATAATAATGATAGTAATAATAATGATAATAATAATAATATTAATAATAATAATAATAATTATAATAATGATATAATAATAACAATAATAATAATAATAATAATAATAATAATAATAATAATAATAATAATAATAATAATAATAATAATAATAATAATAATAATAATAATAATAATAATAATAATAATAATAATAATAATAATAATAATAATAATAATAATAATAATAATAATAATAATAATAATAATAATAATAATAATGGTAATAATAATAATAATAATAATAATAATAATAATAATAATAATAATAATAGTAATAATAATAATGATAATAAAAGTAATCATAATAATTATTAACATAATGATGATGCTGATGATAATAATAATAATATTAATAACAATAATAATAATAATAATAATAATATGCCAATAACAGTGGAATAAATAATAATGATAATAATAATAACAATAATGATAATAATAATAATAATAATAATAATAATAATAATAATAATAATAATAATAATAATAATAATAATAATAATAATAATAATAACGATCATAATAATATAAATAATAATAGAAATAACAATTATGACAATGTTGTTTTTAATTATCGGCATCATTATAACTTTTATATCGCTATTGTGATCAATTAGCACAACATTATCACCGTTGCTATCACGTGCTGTGGGGAAGGATGCACTAAGATTGCACAGAGAACACTCACCTCCAGAGCGCCGCGTGGGGGTTCCATGCCGCCGCCACCGCTGCCGCAGCCACCGTTGGTGCTGGCGCTGGGGACGGGGCTGTTTCCTCGGCCGTGGGAGTGAGGGGCGTGGGCGGAGTCCTCTCTCAGGCCCCGCTCCTCCCTCGCGCTCGGCTCCTCCCTGCGTGCTCGCTCCTCCTTCTGCCCCTTTTCGTCTCTGTGGCTCCGATCCTCATGCCGCGCGTGGGAGGTCGCGGCGGTCTCCTCCACCTCTGCCTCGCCAGGTGCGTGATCGTCGCCCGCCTCGTCGTTTGGGAAGTCTTCGGCCTTGTACCCATCCCTCTTGTAATGGCTGCCTTCCACACTCTGCTGTTTGGTCGAGCTGGGCTTGTAACCGTCGAGTTTGTTGTTGTTACCCTTGTAACAATTTTGTTTGTAGGTGTTACTCTTGTAACCATCACCGTGATAGTCTGTGTCGTCGTCTGTGGCTTCTATATCGACGGTCTCGTCGTCTGAGTGTCGGCTTGAGTCAGGCAGCGGAGCCCCCGAGTCCCTGCTAGCGCTGACAGTTGGTGTTGGTGACGCTCGGGCCACTGGCGTGAAGGCTGACAGGTGTGCGGGGCGAAGCACTGGCGGTTCGGAATCAGGGGGCCTTGGATCTGCAGCAGGGTCTGGTCTGGGGTCGGATAGTGGTAGAGGAGGAAAGCTTGGTAGTGGACGTCTGGGCCAGGCCGCTAGAGGGTACGGCAACCCAAGAGGTGGAATGGATGTCCTGGATCCCCACAGGTAGTCGACGAAGGTTTGGTGGGCGTCTTTATGGTGGGCAGGGTAAGGAGGAGGCAGGGGTGCTAGGTAAGGTGGTGGGTAGGAGAGATCAGCTCCCACGGCCTTCAGAGCAGGCGGCGCGAACGTCGGGGGTTTGGTGAGGGGCGCCTCAAGCCTCGGAGACTTGACACGGGAACTGTGACCCTGAGGAAAAACACGCCGCTGCCAGAGGCAAAAGTTGATTACTGGGAAGGGAGCGCCACACAATGGCGTGTGGCTGCACCTCTTCAAAACATCGTCCCGTTCACTCACAACATAATTCAGCAAACTAAGATCGTAACTTGTTGTTCCTTCTAATTTTTTTGGTAACTCCTGATAAGCACATACTACTTGTCGTTAGTTTCGCTGCCGCTCTTTTGAACCCCCCAATCAACACCAAGGCATTAGCCGTGCCTACCTGTGAGTTGGCGGCCATCAGACGCTTCCTGGTGCCTCCGTTGAACATTGCCTTTACGTCCTCCCAGGCGTGCACCACCTCGATGGGCGGGTCCCCGTCTAAGCGGATGTGTCGTCGCCAGGAGTTGAAGTTAGCAGCGTCGGGTTGCACATACTTGCTGTCAGCGAGGCGATGTGAGTGGAAAACGAATTTGTTTGGGCTGTAGAACATGGCGCAGTACAAACACTTGATACACTTGGCCCGCGAGGAATTGTATCTGACGGAAAATAAAAGAATATTTGACAAATAAATGAATAAATCTTAATAGAAAGCAAAATCATAAACAAAACCACACATGCAATATTCAGAGACAGCAGCAATAGCAACGGCATCAACACCCCACCTGGAGGGGACAAAGGAGCCGCGGCATCCCCACGCACATTCATGAATCACATCGAAAGCAAAGTTTTCCGGGAGTTTCGGGGGTGTGTTGTCACCCAAGAAGGACTTGCACAGCCGTTCAGCTTCTCGCTTCGTGATCATCCCACACCTGTCCAGTGAGAACAACCGTTAGAGAAGGAATTTTCACAACAAACATAGAAATAACTTATATAAGATTTCGAGCACAGCTTACCTTCTGGAGGAGATCGGCATCGCCCCAGCGCGGCGCAAGATCTCCAGCTGGACGGGGGTGCACTGGACGCAGGTGATGCCCAGAGCCACGCGTCGGTTGTGGATCTCGTTGTAGCTAAAATCCTGCTTGAAGTACACAGGGGAGGGACTGATCACTGACACTGGGAGGGCAAACCGATGCAACTTCGTCATAACTACCAGTCCTAATGCATCGTGGCAATGAAGCAAGATACTTTGGCTCAGATATAGAAAAAAATAATTTGCAGTGTTTTTCCATCATAATAGTACTTTAACTCACTAATACCAAAATATCACAACTTATGATTACACAGAATTCCATAAGATAATCAAATGTCAACAATCCTATAAATCCTTGCAAATTTACTTGAGAATTCCTTAATTACTAGGTGAAGACACACGTGAGAAAAGACTAGAGATGTATAAAGGCAGGAGAGCACCTCACCTTCAGCAGGGTGTTGGAAATCTGAGCCAAACATAGCCTCTCCACGTTGTCTATGTTGAGGGACACGATAGGGACTCCGTACAGCGTGACCGTCGATACCTGCTTGAAGGGAGGAAGAAGGGAGTGGTAGAAGAAGGGATGAACAGTGCACGAAGGCGGAGATAGGGGCAAAAGCGACGGAAGGAAAGAATGAAAGAGTATAGGAAGAAAAGGGAAAAAAAGTTGAAAAGGCGGGGAAGGGGAAAAGAAGGAAGGAAGGAAATAGTGAAAGAGGAAGGGAAGAAAAGAGACAGCAAGTTGAAAATGAGACAAAGAAAGAGAGGAACAAGGTAGGAAAGGCGGAGTAATGAAGGGAGATGAGGCGAAGAAGGAGAAAGACGGAGAGAGAGGGAAAAAATATATCAAACCAAAGCCACGATCCACTGTGTCATAGACAGACACAGACACACACACACACACACACACACACACACACACACACACACACACACACACACATTCACACTCACACGGTATAGCTACATATGATAATAATATCTACATATGATAATAATACATTATATATATATATATATATATATATATATATATATATATATATATATATATATATATATATATATATATATATATATATATATATATATATATAGAGAGAGAGAGAGAGAGAGAGAGAGAGAGAGAGAGAGAGAGAGAGAGAGAGAGAGAGAGAGAGAGAGAGAGAGAGAGAGAGAGAGAGAGAGAGAGAGAGAGAGAGAGAGAAGGGAACAGGGAAAAACGAAGGAAACATATGATTGAACAAAGAGGAGGAGGAATAGAAGCACGAGAGTACGGAGGAGGAAGAAGAGGAGAAGGGAGCAGGTGAAGGGAGTAGAAGGGAGGAGGAGGATGAGAAAGAGGAGGAGGAGGAGGAGGAGGAGGTACGGAGGCTGGAGGACAAACAACGCACCATAATACCCCACACGCACCTCAACAAGAAATCTTCACTAATTGCCACCCTTTGACCTGGGCGCCTTTGATGTAATCGCGCGGGAGATTCAAATTCAAACGCGCGGGAAATCTGAATGTTGACTTTCTCGTCCTCACAACGGCGCCACGTGTAAATACCCCGGCGTGAGGAGGCCACGCTTGCCTGGCTCTTATGTAGACGTTTTTTACGCCGGTCCCGCCTCGCCCCTGACTTTTGTAAAGAAAACCTGCCTCCTCCTCCTCCTCCTCCTCCTCCTGCATTTACGCTGCCCCGGGAACTTCTCGCCTATCACACTGACGGAGGAGGAGGAGGAGGAGGAGGAGGAGGAAGAGGAGGAGGAGTAGCGGGAAAAAAAACAAGCAAAGGAAAAGGATTAGAGGAGAGATGGAAGAGTAGGAGCATGAAGAGTGAACAAACGAATAAGACTAGGAGGATGCAGAAAAAAAGCAAAAGGATGAAGATCAGAAGGAAGAGGAAGAAGAGGACAAGCACATTCGTTTCAAGATGAACCCCATCGTTTTTTCTTGAAGACTTTCAAGACATTATTTATAGAAAGTAAGACCAAACACACACACACACACACACACACACACACACACACACACACACACACACACACACACACACACACACACACACATTTCAAGCATTGACTAACATAATACAAAGTTTATGATGAATAAGCGTAATTCCCACACTTGAGTAAGAAAACTATCTTGGTGTGAAGGACGCGCGTTGGTTGAATGGAAACTATTACTTGGCGAGTGAGGTGAATAAAGACGGGACAGATTAACACTATTCACATCTAAATCCTCTCACGGCTCATTTCTTAAACGTGTGGAGAGGAAGAAAGAGTGGCCGCTAAGTGGGCAGTGTGAGGCGCCGCTCCTGTTCCACTTAAGCTGCCGGGGAGGAGGCTCACCCGCACTGCCGTCATTAAGAATGTCTCTTTGGTGTATTCAAGCCGCCCGTGTTATTCACTGGCTCACAAAGACCCTCGACAGCCCGCCTTTGATCTTACCTGCGGCCGCCCTAAGAGTCGGCTAGACTGTAAGTGGGATTAGGCTACGGGTCAGAAGGCAAAGGCAAGCGGTGAGCAGAGGAGGCGTCCTGTTGACCCACTCACTGTCCGTGGGGACGCCTCAGCCCACTCAGCCTCCCCGCCACTCTTACTTCACACAAATTTCTATGACCCACTCGCACTGACCCCGCCTTTGCTCCTCCCCTTCCCTCGCCAGCCCTCCAGATCCTCGCTTCTTAGAAGAATACTAGACTCCTTATTCTTCTTCCTCGCCTCCCACTTCTCTTTTCCTCTGCCGCTCTCAGTATCATTTTTAGGCCTCCGGGTTTGTGTGTCTATCTCACGTATGCCTAGCATTCTTCCTTGCTCTGTATAACGAAACACCGCTTCAGAGAGAGAGAGAGAGAGAGAGAGAGAGAGAGAGAGAGAGAGAGAGAGAGAGAGAGAGAGAGAGAGAGAGAGAGAGAGAGAGAGAGACACAGTGATACATATATATATATACAAACCGATAGAGACCAAGTGAACATACCTGATTGTTGCTCTTGGAGAGGTGGGGCTCCTGCTGCTCAAGGCAAGGCGGCGCAAGGGGCACTGACTGGGTGAGGGGTGAGGTGATGCGGTGCTCTACTCCCTCCATGGTGCACGTGGTCCTGCAACACATAAAAGGCTTCATGTACCCTTCCTGTGCCCTTCTTGTGATTTTTCTCGACACGTTCAGTTATACAATGCTCCTCACACCGTCTGCCGCTCTGTTTATATACATCTGGAGATAAGCTTTAGTTTACTTCTTCCTTCTCCTGCGATCTCTTGCACTCTCTACCTGTATGTGCCAGTAATTCTATAATAATCCTCTCTGTCGTTTCTTCTTCACGTTCCTGGTCCACCGCAGCCCATATATCAAAAGTTCATTCATCCTGCAGTTCCCTTTGCCGTCTCATGATTGTGTTCGTATGTATTGTCTGTTATGTATCTTTTTCCTTATGCGTCGCGGTCACACGTGTACGTTCTCTTTATGAAACCTTGAGTTTAGTGACAGCTTTTCATCTTATGTAGCAATGAAAATATCTATCATGGTACCAAAGATATTTCATGAGGAAGTTTAGTGCTATTCCACGTAAACTAAAGGAATAAGGTTTAACTGGAAATGTTAAGGCCACAAGTATTGCTTAGATAAAAGTGAGGTTCAGGTGAGTTCAAGAAGTACAATTAAACGAAGAATCCTTATTTTATATATTCATAATTCTACTTAGTGTCTGTCGATACTTCTCTTCCTAATGCAGAAGGTGACGTTAGGCTTGAGTCATTGGTAAGTACTCACAGTGTGTGTGTGTGTGTGTGTGTGTGTGTGTGTGTGTGTGTGAGTTCGCGCGACTTTTGATATACTAATAAAGAACATAAATATAAACACAAATGGATGCAAGCGAAATGTACACACACACACACACACACACACACACACACACACACACCCTCATCGCTGACGGGTGAAAACACAATCCAGGCAGCAGTCGCCCTCATCCCACAGACCACCCGCCCATCCACCCACCTGCCCGCCCATCCACCGCTCTCTCGTTCGCTCGCTCGCTCGCTCGGCCGGTGGATTATACGAATATTCAATAATATCCAATTTAGCGAGGAGGTTTCTGTTTCTGCACACTCAGGGGAATTCTGATTAACTTGGTGTTTTATAGCGCGTGTGATTTATAAAATATTGTTATTATCCGTGTTTTCCGGGGTGAGGTCACAGCCGCGGGGATGACGACCAATGGGAAGGTGGCGAGGGGTAAGCCGCTCTAACAAGGCTGACGAGCGTAGTGATTTGGTATATTATTATCATTTCGTGCTTTTTTGCCATCATCCTTTTGCATTATGGATTCAATGGACGGATCTGTTTTCATGACAATAATGAGTGTTTTTTTTTTCTTGCGTATTTTTTCTCATTACGATGCTGCTCAACTCAAAATGTAGGGCAGTTTTTATTTACTAATTCCTGTTTTTTTAACTATTTATCGGTTTGTGTGTGATGTTTCTTGATGGAGTAAAGCAGGAAATTTTCACTCCACCTTCAATATTGATGTACGTAATGTTTACACTCCTTACTGCGCCACTACTGACCTACTTCACTGCTTCACGTGATCCTTGACTCTTCATTACCCTGCTACAGCTGAGGATTAAGGAGCTTTAGAAGTTTAGACAAATTTTATGTAAAGAAGTGATAGGAGAAATAGGTACAGTACACATGTTTTAGAAAGAGATTGTCACGTATAGACATGAAAACTTCTGCAGCTTTCGTTTTGTTATTTTGCTCTTAAAGATTCATTTCATCTTTCCACGTGTTCCTTGACTCTGTTCTATTGTCAATGATCCACTCAATGTTCCGTATGTTTCTGTACTCTTCACTCAAATGCTACTGATCCATTTCGCTGCTCCAAGTCTTTCTTAACACTAAAGTCGCTGCTCGTGGCTCACTTCACTATGTTGTTTTTGTTTTATATTTGCTGACACGATGGTCAAGCTGGACTATGTGAGCCCACAAGAGATTGCATATTTTTAACAGGAAATGACTAGTGTGAAGATATAAATCCCCAGGCAGAAAGGAGTCCAGCTTCCACTAGTATAGCGGGCTGGATACACCTCAAAGCCTACTGGGTAAGTACTTCTCACTTCACTAATCTAAAAATTCCTCATTTCATTTCAATCGCCTCTAATAGCCGTCCCTCAGAGCTATGTTATTAGACAGTCCATTCTTTTTCTGGCTTCTTGGATTGGAATATTGCAGCATTTTTTAACAAACTCCTATGGGTGACTGTCCCTTGTGTGTGAAAGAGAATGAGTTTATCTGATAGCCTGAACTACAGTGTTTCCTCCTCATTGTTCTTTCCTTCCTATAACGCATATATTTTTTTTTATGGAGAGACTGAGCACTGACTCGCCACCTAAGTACACATTTAAAATGTCTTTTCCTTCCTTTTCAACTACGCTTACAAAGATTAGATTCCAAAGATATTTATTTTCTTTACTTTTACTTTTCTTATCTTAATAATGTGGCGTCAGAATACTTACTGGTATTATAAGGAACATTGTAGTTTTTTCGTCCACTAGTATAAGGTTACTTGTATTGAATTCTTGTTTTTGAAGGTGAGTGGTTGGGGGAAGACGGAAAACAACTAGCGGGACCACAATTATTATTTTTTAAGAATTTGCATTTGCATTCGGTGTTCGTCCCTTATGTCTTAAATAACCATAAGTACGCTACGCAGTTATACGCTAATGATCCCAAAATATCAGTAATAAAAAAAGAGCACTTGTCGATAATTCACTGCACAACTGTGCATTAATATAGAGATAAGATGATTTGGTCTCTAAGCACCTTTCATATAAGACACACGGATGATACATGTGTCCCTTGCCATTCTTAATTCACTTAGCGTCCGTAATCCTTCACCTGGTCCTGCCTCGGGTGCGGCGAGGACTCACGATAATGAAAGCGATAACATCTCCGATGATACAGTAATGTTTAACACATCCCAGTAATGGCGAGGGCGTTGCCTCTCCGTTTTATATACTCGTGCCAGCCATGCGTCACTCACCTCACCATTGTCCTCTCTGTTCACTCTCCTTCTCTCAAAATTTCATTATTTTATTTCATTATTTTTTTACTTCATTCCTCTCCTCCCTCTTCTTTTAATTCAGTGTCAACATTTCTTGAATCACGCGTTCCTTACTTTTAATTTCTTCAGCTGCAAAGTCGATTTATTTTATTTTTCTTCGTGTTTGTAAATAAAAAAATGAATAACAATAATAATCGTGACTAAGTGTTAGTACAGCAAGATTGGGAGAAGAGAATGAGAGATAAAAAACACTATTTTGTTTTCCTTATAAAGAAACAAGTAAGGAGAATATAACCAAATCGTACGAGTATAAGTCGATATTCGCCTCCAGTGTTGTATACCAGTTACGTTAACTATTACGTATGACTATTACGGAAGGAGAAAGAAACAGGCCTAGATGTGTTACGGGTTAAGAAAGACCCTAGTGTACGTGAGAGGGGATAACGGAGAGGCCCAGCAGGAGCGAGGGAGCCGCCGCGGCGCCGCCCCGGAGCGCCGCCTCAGCAGCATCGGCATTATTTCAAGTCTGCAGACGCACCACTCCTTATTCCAACACACAATCCGATAACGTTAATTGAAAAAGTTGGAGGTAAATTATTTTACGTGGGATTAGACGTTGGTTCTTTTTTAATTTCCCAGGGCAGCGAAAATATGGATTAAGGAGTCAGCAAAAATTGCATCTGTCAATAGCGTTGTTGTGGAGTTTGTTTGCTTCATTGAACTAGGAGGGGAGGGACGGGAGGCGCTTCAAGGGGAGGAAAGGGGGACAGGGAACGTTGGAAACGAAGAAGAAGAAGGAGGAGGAGGAGGAGGAGGAGGAGGAGGAGGAGGAGGAAAAGAGAAGGATGATGAAGAGGAGGAGGAGGAGGAGGAGGAGGAGGAGGAGGAGGAGGAGGAGGAGGAGGAGGAGGAGGAGAAAAGGAAGTTTGCTGAGAAAAGATGTGAGGAAAAGGAAAGAACGAGATGGGGAAAGGAGAAAAGTAAGATGTTGAAAAAGGAGTGAGGGACGAGTGTGGCTCATGGAGGAGTGAAAGAAATTTAAGAGTGTGTGAAGACGAGGAAACAACACTTCTGTAGAGGAACGGAAGGAAAGTGGCCACTGTGACGCAGAAGAGAAGGGCAGGTTGTGTTTCTGAAGACCACACTCAACCCATGAAAAAAAAAAAATGAACTAGAGCTATGAGGTTTTAGCCACAATCTTAACCTCATTACGAAGGGGAAGTGGGCACACACGTACAAAGTCACTCATCTCGTCCCAGGATGTGACTGTCCCCAGCACTTGGCCAGTGCTACGCAGTGATAATAAACAGGTTGAAGGACTGAGGCGACATGGCGACCAAAGCTTATTCTGTCAAATCAAAATATGATGTGTGCTTGTGTGATTCAGAGAGAGAGAAAGAGAGAGAGAGAGAGAGAGAGAGAGAGAGAGAGAGAGAGAGAGAGAGAGAGAGAGAGAGAGAGAGAGAGAGAGAGAGAGAGAGAGAGAGAGAGAGAGAGAGAGAGAGAGAGAGAGAGAGAGAGAGAGAGAGAGAGAGAGAGAGAGAGAGAGAGAGAGAGAGAGAGAGAGAGAGAGAGAGAGAGAGAGAGAGAGAGAGAGAGAGAGAGAGAGAGAGAGAGAGAGAGAGAGAGAAAACCTAGTAGACAACCGACATGAAGAAAAGAAAAATGTGTGTGTGTGTGTGTGTGTGTGTGTGTGTGTGTGTGTGTGTGTCCATGTGGGTCAGTCCAGAAGAAGACTCTGCGAAATTGTTATAACAACCACGTTATTTGGAACAAAAATACACATATAAATAATTAGATAATACGAAAACAAAGTAAAACAATTTTCAGAGAGAGAGAGAGAGAGAGAGAGAGAGAGAGAGAGAGAGAGAGAGAGAGAGAGAGAGAGAGAGAGAGAGAGAGAGACTCCATTAGACAATCGACATAAAGAAAATGTATAAAAAAACAAATTATGAAAAAAAAGATAATGCTAATAAAGGAAAACCCACAAATATATAAAAGAAAACTGATAAAAAAGAATCTAGCACGCTGTTCATTTACCCTAAGGTCCCACGGGTTCCAACCCCACATTAATTATCCAAGCCGATGTCTCTGGCTCACGATTAATTCCAACTTTCACCTTAATGGACATGCAATATAGCTTAGAGTGATTATCCTCCTCCGTTGAAAAGGCTTAATTCCACGGTTTCTTCTTGCTTAAATCGCTTTCACAAAATCCATTATAGAAGGAGATTTACCTCGTATGGAGAGTAATCCTGCGGTATTTAGAGAGAGAGAGAGAGAGAGAGAGAGAGAGAGAGAGAGAGAGAGAGAGAGAGAGAGAGAGAGAGAGAGAGAGAGAGAGAGAGAGAGAGAGAGAGAGAGAGAGAGAGAGAGAGAGAGAGAGAGAGACTCAATATGTTTGCTTGTTAAATTCTCATGAGCTAAGGCAAGTATTACTCCTATGCACACAAAGCTTTCATTTACCTTCACTTCCCTGGATTTTCTCTTCATATTTACGCGGCACACCACCTCAAGATGTAGAGACTCGCGGACCATGAATACTCAATGTAACCGAGACAAAAGCAATGACTATGTGGTGACTTGCATGGAAAGTCACTTGCCTGGCCTCAGAAAACCCACCAATTGCAATGTTTTAACTGTACTCGTACGTGCAACCACAACCACCACCAGGACAGTCACCACGACCTCCATCACCACCAACATCGCTGCCCACGCCCCCGCTGCCATCACCGCCGGCGCACCCAGTCGTCCATAATATCTTTAGGTCGAATCAATACTGTTCCAGGTGGTCCGTACGTAGTCTTGAGGCACTGAAGGACAGGTGATGTGTGTGTGTGTGTGTGTGTGTGTGTGTGTGTGTGTGTGTGTGTGTGTGTGTGTGTGTGTGTGTGTGTGTGTGTGTGTGTGTGTGTATGATATAAGGATCAGGAAGAGTTGCACATACACACCCTATCGCGGTAGACAAAGCTGCATGTGACCGCGGGCGCACCGAGGCAAGGGTAATCGCAGTGCTCAAGGGCAGGTGAGAGTCAAGGTGTAAGGCGGCGAGCACCAGGTCCCGATGGACTCTCACGCTCCTGTTTCACCTACAATAGATTAAGCCAGGAATTAATTCTTGTTAAGGGTGGAGGGCGGGCGTCTTTCTGACCTATTCAAAGCCATGCATACCATGAATATCAAGGGTTTGCAACAAATTGCTTTTAATTAATTCTCCATTACTCCCCGCCTTCCCGAGGGATTTCCGGCTCAGTGCAACTCATTATTTGCCTATCACAGCCGCCGTAGAATTCAATTAATTACTTTTAATTGTCTTAATTAAATTGCAAGTAATTACGCTGGGAACAATTGGAGAGAGTTAATCAGTTTGGGCCCCCTGGGAGGCGCCGCGTTAGTAACAAGGCGACTCCCGCCCAAACCTGACACATTTCAGCTGCATTTTCGTCCGCGGCGGACTCCAGTTTGCTTACACGCATCTGGCAGCTGATTGGTCCACCAGCATCCACACACCGAACTTCCTAGCCAATCACAGACGTCTTGTGCGTCTCAGAGTTTAGTTAGACTACGATTTCGATCCCAGTTTGCGAGTTCCGGCACACTGAGGCGCCCATTCTTCTCGACGAGATTGAGGTGATGTGGATCTTCACCTAAGTTTGTGCGAGGCGCGAAGGCGGCGAGGGCGGGCGAGAGACAGTGAGGAGTTCATTAGTTAGTGCTGGCCGGGTTAACGCGGTGGCCGGCCCTTCTGGGGGACGGATAAACCACCAACTTAATTAATTCACTCGAACAGGATTACCCGCCACCCGCTCCGCTGCACACGCCTCCTTCCTCCCTCCAGCCCCTCCCCTTCCACATCTTCCCCTCCAGCTCCCTCCCCGGCATACTTCTCCCGCCTTGTATCGTCTTGCAGTGGCAGCGAAGACTTTCTTATAAGGATAAATGCCATTCTTCGATCATCTGACCTCCGATGCGACGTAAAAATATATACTTTTTTATTGGAGTTTTCTTAATTTTTTTTTTCCTCCAATAATCAATATGTATTAGCGTGACAATTGAAAGTTATGAGTCGCCGTCTTCCTTTTCTTTGGGATACGAAGCAAAATATATAGCAAAGTTATTCCCGCTGATAGATTCTGCCTCCGAGTCTCGATCTTCCTCTCCTTCCTGCCTCACTCTCATCCCTCCTCTTGATCACTTTCCCTCCTCATCTGGTCTCAGTCCCTCTTCTGAGCCAACCTCTCTCTCTCTCTCTCTCTCTCTCTCTCTCTCTCTCTCTCTCTCTCTCTCTCTCTCTCTCTCTCTCTCTCTCTCTCTCTCTCTCTCTCTCTCTCTCTCTCTCCTCCCCGTCACATCTCCTCCTCCTCCTCCTGCTCCACTGTCACTTCCGCGCCAGTAGCCCTTCACTCCAGCTCCTGTCTGTGAGTGTCAACACAATCACAATCACAGTCGCATCACAATCACATTACTCCTGATTAGCATACTGATTGGAACTCAGCTAATCTGCGTGGGGTTAACCAAGGCGTGTTAATCTAATACCCTCGTACCACGGTTCCTTTTTTTAATTTAGAAGGGGATTCTTCCGTCCGCAGACGCTTTGCCGATTTTGGGAAAATCCGACGACGAACTCTTGGGAAAAAGGACGCAGGATGAATCTTTCTCGGCAGTTGCGAGAGAAACATTATTTTTTACTTACTTTTGCTGATCCTTGGATTCTGGATCTTCCTTGTTCTAGTAACTGACAATATTTCATCCACCATGCTCTCCACACTCGCAAAACTTGAAAAAAAACTTTGCATAATGTGATTTACATAATTATTCTTTGATTTTACTCCTTGTCTTTGTGTAAGAAGGACGTAGGCAACGGAAGAGACTTCCCTCTTCTCCGGAGCGTGACGAGAGCCGCCGCGACCTGCTCACACAAGGCACTCAATTCCCTCACAGCGACTTCCACCCGCGTCATGAACACCACACACGACAATGACAGAACGTGGGAGTTGTGAGGCGCGAGTTAAATCCACAATATATACATTAATTATAACAGCATCCGTGTCCTGACAGCAGCGGTATTGCGATGAGAATTAATATCATGTGGCCATCAAGGTCAGTAGGTAAAACACACTGAATTAGCTACTGAGTGAGCACTGACCATGACATCAAGCTTATCACATGTATGGCGAGGCTCACAATGGAATGACGCTGCCAGTGCAAATCAAACACGATTCTCTAAACATATATTACTTGATAGTCACTGTGTACTGCCATTCTTTGTCCGCACACGTGATGAAAGTTAGAGAAGCACCTGAGATATGAGGAAACTATGAGAACGTTACATAAAGCCCTCGGAATAAGCCATATCATTGCCGTGTTCGTGTACTGCATGCAGCGTCAGAACCATCAAAGTAATATAAGTTTAATTTACGTACAAGGATGAAGTGATTGTGCTTCTCTGTGTCTTCCTCCAAGCGACATATATACACGATATCCGCAAGTGCAAGATATTTTGTGATATTCTTTGCCGATTATTTGCCAACAGGATCTGATTAAATTTCTCTCTCTCTCTCTCTCTCTCTCTCTCTCTCTCTCTCTCTCTCTCTCTCTCTTTCAACGGGAGTAACGTGTTTACACACTCATTATAGTTGACCACTATCATCTACATTATCAAACAAAACTACCCACCACCACCATCGCCACCACCATTAACTACCATCACTACAACCACCACCACCACCACCACCACCATCAGCACCACTACTGCATGTGCCACTATCGCAAACATTATTCCTGCTCCTTTCACCACAGCCATCATTGCTTTCACCACCTGACTTCGTTCCTTTCCAGCACCACCGCCGCTGCTGCTGCCGCCGCCACCGCCTCCGTCGCTGGCCGCCTTGCCAGGCCCACTGCTCGCGTACTGAGGCATTTGCATAACAGACTTTTTTACTGAATTCATATTGGCTAATCAATTTCGTAGGAAAAATGGATTCAGCAAATTAAGTGAACTAAGTCAATTAATTCCCAGGTGAGCTTGGAAATCCACATGACTCAGTGTTACGTGTGATGATATTAGGCTACAGGTACGTAGCCGCGGCCGCTTGCTTTATTAGATATAGAAGTAGTGGCTGTATTAAGAGGAATAAAAAAGTCTTCCCCCAAAACACGACGCAAGTGCATTTTTCATCGCGTTATTCAAATTGACAGGCGCAAAGGATATTCGCAATATTTGGGAATACATTTTTCAACGTAAAACTTATGCAAATAAAATAAGAAATAGGCATTAACACAGTCCGCGGCCACAAAAGATCCTCAACATGGAAAAGAATGAATTTCTAGTTCCAGAAAAGAGAAAGTGAAAGAAAAAAACCGGTATTGTAAACTTGGCTGCAATATTAATGGCGGATCCAGGCAACGCTCGGAATACGTTATTAGATTACGGCGGGAACAAAGACTGCGTTGTGGTGCTTCGGATTCTCGGACGAAGAGAACCGCAACTCTGGAAAGGAAAGGGAGTCGCTGGCGATTGTCCGTCAGTTCATGGCGGTGCGGCGAGCATCAGTCACCTCGTCCTCCATCCCACCTCCTCCTGGTCGGCACCTTGTAAACCCGTTGTTGCGGTGCTTAAGTCAGACAGTCAATTACTCAGTCAATCAATCAATAGCTCCTTTCGTCATCGTAACAGATAACTCATTACATACCCTACACTAAATTAAAAATCTTTTCATTGGTTATTAATAGATAAACTTTTGAGAGCGATACGCCATAAGTAAATTAAATTAAATAGCATTCATTTCCTGGCCAACTTTATACTTGTATTGAAAATTCTGTCTTTCATAGCTGTAGAACTCTATCCTCCAAACTGGCAAGAAAAATAAAGATCCTGTTTTAATCTAACTTCATCAAAGTAATTCAAGATGCCAATGGTGTTTTCTGTTTCCGGGTATCATTAACCATTGTATGTAAGACGCTTACACCTTCACGTTTTCACAGCCTGCCACGTCCCCACTCAGCTCAGCGCCCCTCCACTCCGCGCTCCGTGAACGGCCAGGCAGCGGCTAATCAACGCAGAGGCAACAAATTCGATTTTTCACTTAAGGCGGCAAGTCTTCGTCAGGAATGATGAACTAAGGCTACCGCTTGTCAGTGTGTGTGTGTGTGTGTGTGTGTGTGTGTGTGTAATTCACCTCGATCGCCTGCTGGTCACTCAGCCAGTCTTCCCAATTACGGAGCGAGCTCAGAGCTCATAGACCGATCTTCGGATAGGACTGAGACCACAACACACTCCACACACCGGGAAAGCGAGGCCACAACCCCTCGAGTTACATCCCGTACCTATTTACTGCTAGGTGAACAGGGACTACACATTAAGAGGCTTGCTAATTTGCCTCACCGCCTCCGGGACTTGAACCCGGACCCTCTCGAGTGTGAGTCGAGCGTGCTAATTGTGTGTGTGTTTGTGTGTTTGTGTGTGTGTGTGTGTGTGTGTGTGTGTGTGTGTGTGTGTGTGAGAGAGAGAGAGAGAGAGAGAGAGAGAGAGAGAGAGAGAGAGAGAGAGAGAGAGAGAGAGAGAGAGAGAGAGAGAGTCAACCTCCATACACCCTCACTTGTATCGTCACTTTCAAGAACAACGTACAAGGCAAGGAAATTTCTCATACAAATTAAGTCGCTGTCTCTTCCCTCCGTGTTTAGTATTCCTATTTGAGCATCCTTGGAGTTCGCTCATTACCTTCCCTGCATTCAGGAAACATGAGAGGAGAACAAATCTATGCCACTTACGGTCGCCATTCTGCCAGAAACATGGAAATGCACCCAATATAGGCAGAGTATTTTCCTGCATTAATTGTATTTCCCTATTGGCTCTCTTTCCCCCTCGCACTGCTTTTCTTCCCTCTTCTCAATGCCATTATCTCTCTTCTGCACCTCTTCCTCTTTCAACCTTCCCTACTGTCCTCTCTCTCTCTCTCTCTCTCTCTCTCTCTCTCTCTCTCTCTCTCTCTCTCTCTCTCCTCCTCCACCTCCGCCCTCTCAGCCATCCCTTCTCTCCTTCCCTCCACGTTTTATCATGGTAATTCCCCTCGGCCTACTGACCATATGATCACGTTATTTTGCTCTAGTCGCTGTCCGCTTCATTACCCCGCCGCTCGTCAGCACAGAATGTGAACGAAGGCGTGTCTCCCCCAAGGTCCCCCGGTCGTCACTCGCTAAGGTAGGACACTGCTAAATCCAAAGCTTAAGT
>NC_059298.1:19768825-19786325 GCF_017591435.1 Portunus trituberculatus | reverse complement strand
GACGCTGCTCGAGTGGATTATAACGCTAATAGATCGGCCGAGAGGGATCAAAGCACGTACGAGGCTAAGTTTAGTACATGAACCATCCACTAGTCTTTTTCTGAATTGGCCTCCTCCTTTTCTTTCTCCTCTTCTTTCTCTTTCCCCTTCTCCACTTTCATGTCTTTCTTTCCACCTTCGTTTTTTTTATTGATTAATTGGTTGATATTTTGGTGTCGTAACGAAGAAGTCATATGGCACTCCTCCTTCTCCCCTTCTTCGTCTTCCTCTTTCATTTCCTTCTGTCGACCTTTACTTCCCTCCCTTTCTTACTATCGTCTTTTTTTCTTTTGGGCCTTTTCACTTTATTTGTTTCTGCCTGTGTTCATTTTAAATTTTTTCTTTCCCACTTTTTTCCCCTCCTCGGCTTCCTTCCCGTCTTTGCATTATACTAGTTTTCATATTTTTTTCTTGTACTTATGCATTTTGTTTCCCATTCTCCTCTTTATTTCTTCCATAGACATCGGATATGTTTCTTCCTTTCTCATCTTATCCCATCTCATGTTCTTATTTTTTCCTCTCTTTTCTCTTTCAATTCAGTTCCTTTTCTATAACATTCTTCACCGCTGTATTTCTTCTTTCTATTCACCGCTGCCTCATCGACACTTTCATTCCTTCACAAAAGCTCTAAAGATCCTCATTCAATTATCTGAAAAATAAAAGAACATTATTTTGATCAAGTCACATTAAGAAAATCGAATCATTCGCCACTCACAGGTAAAGTTTTCCTAATTGATTCTCAGGACACGTCGTGGTGCCAATCATAAACAATATAGGAAATTCGGCAAAATAAAAAAATATATATATATAATATATTCTCGATTAATGAAATGAAATGTGCTTGTGAAGTGTACCGTATTATTTTACTACGAACCCCCCTCATAGTTGTATATTGATTTATCCCTCTCCCCTCCCACACATACTGATGACCTTTAGAAGCAAAAGATAGTAAAACATCACGATATTTCCGCAGAAAAAAAAGATAAATAAATGAATAAAGAATAGATAGATAAATAAATAAATTAATAATAATAATAAATAGATAAATAAATAAATAATAAATAAATGAATAAATAAATAAAAATAGATAAATAAATAAATACATAAATAAATGAATTAATAAAATAAAAAATGCTACTATTAACATAATCACCACAATCATTTCATCACTGATTATCTTCATCACTATTATTAGCCTTTAGAATATCACTGTACTCTAAACTCGAATCTTTCCTCAAGTGGCAGTCCCTGTAACTCCATTCATCTCGATTAGCAGTCCTTCTACTGGTATAATCCATCTGCTTCGCTACCTGTGCTGCCTTCTTTTTTCGCCACCACCAACAGGTAAATTAATAAAAACACACTTTTTCCTGCACCGCTCTCATCACTTCAAGGCGCTGAGGAAGTAGAAAGATTCACTACCACGTTGCCATCTCCGGTACAAAATTATAATACTTAGCCATTTCTCCTACGTCACTATACTTAATCACTCCCATCCAGCCCGCCTTTTCTGCTGCTGCCGCCACTCACCTTCCCTGGCACCTGTACCGCATCTACACGTGCATGATATGAAGTGCCGATAGAAATCAAGGCGTTGCTGTGAATTAATTGCACTGCTACAGCAACATAACTCTGGCATTTATGTCCGTTGCACAACACACTGCGGCTGATTAGTATCTTGATGCATCTGTTTCTCTCTATCCGTTTGCTTATGTTTTCGTTTCTGTTCATCTCTTATTGTAATTGACAATCACTCCCTCTCTCTATGAAGATGAGGATTTAAACCTCAACCGGTTGTTACAACGAAAAAAAAAAGAAAAAAAAAAAAAAAACCTCGAGCCTCAGAGAAAAGCATCGCGGCTCACCATCACCCCTCCACCATCTCGTCCGCCCCGCACTGCTCCATTCACGTCATTCAGTCCGATTTACACTCCGCGATATTGATTATTTTCTCCTCTTCCTCACTCGGCCACTGCGGTGTACTGATCCTCTCTACTGATTCTATTTACCTATTTCCAATTCTTTGATACAACAGCTCGGAAACTCAATAGGTATCACGCACTCTTGCATGACAGGCTAATATATTCAATAACATAGAGGAATATTAAATTAGACTCCGTTTTAGATATAAACCTTTCTTCGGTTTATATTCTAAAGGAGAACAAAGACTCAGCTGACTTTTCTTCACCTATTCTTTGTGTGTCCTTGTTCGATCATCATCAAGCAAAATAAAGTATCACAAACATAGCAAATCTATACAGAATGGTGAAATGTTTCCTCGTCACATGATTGTTGGGTAGCATCACTGCCTATCATGCTGCAGTATGCGTATATTTGCCGCATCTTCACGCTACATACCCATACAAAATGTCAAGTTATCTTTAAATGTGCACCACACTGTCCCACTGTATAGAAGCTACTCCGTTTTGTGTAACCTTAATGTTGATGTATAACTAAAATTAATGCTTTACCTTTTTGTTTACTGTATTTGATATTTCTTCTTAAACTATTATTGGCTTCAACCGTATCCTTTAGTTTACATTGTCTAAACTACGAATTACTCTGCCAATTAAGTTTTTAGTCCGGGTTATCATTCAACTGTATCTATTTGTACTAACGTCCTTTTCACTGCTAAGGATATCACCTCCGATACACAAGCAAGAGAACATCATTAATGCATTTTCAATTTCATTTATTTATCATCATTGATGATTATTTTATTCAACTGAGCAGCAAATCTGAATGGAAAATATCACCTTTGCTGCAATGTCTTCATTCAAATCCATAATTCTTTCCCTTACACGCTATCGGAGTCACGCTGCGTCCCTTAGCACCTGCCAGTACCGCAGTAAACATCCCAGCACGCCGCTGGGGACGCTTCACGAAGGTGCCGGGAATCCGAGAGAACATTCCCCGACAGGCTTGGTGAAAATAACGTACCCGCTCTTCTCATCTCCCGGGGGATGGTATTATATTGATCGAGAAACACAATGGAATGCGTCCTCTCCTCCCTAGAGATTACTACTACTCGTTCTTCTCTCCCTTACCCTCCCTCTCTTCTCCCTCCGACCATCCCTTTAGCTGGTTATAAGTTGTAATTGTTTCCTTTATATCGTTTATATAGGAGAGAGTGGAAGGGGAAGGTATTACTGTTAAGTGTATATGCTCACTGACTGTATATGGTAAGTACGCTCCAGTGTGTAGATTAATCGTGACTGTAGTGTTGGTAGGAATCAAACCAGTAAAGATTGTATATAAATAAGTACCTGTTATGGATTATAGTTGCTTACTGTTCATCTACTCATCCTTTATTGGATTGCATTGACAAGAATCAAAACAATAAAATTTATGCATAAGCGAAGGCTTGCTATGTAGATAACAGTGTGCATTATCATAGGTGCTCGCTGTGTATGTTTTCAGGTTTCACTGTACAAAAAATTCTACCGAGAACCTTGAACATATTGGCAAAAAGCAAAGCAGTGAGGTTTTAGCATAAGCGAGAATTTGCAAAGGAAATATTATTGTGCATTACAATAACCATTTAATGATTTTCTTCAGTTTTCATTACACAGATACTCGACCTATCGCTGGACTGAAGCTTGCTGTGTATTTCAGCCTCATATCAATATGACCAGGCAACAAACACTCCAGTACAATTTTGCTAAAGCAGTCAATTATTTTTCATGTCTCTACAATAATTCTCCGACACCTTAGATTCTCGCCGTGCCTCTCTTCAGCATATTGGCGTCTTGCGCTTGAAGACTCCCTCAGTCTAATGCAATATTGTTCCCTCTTCGGCACCTCAGTGTGAGTGTACATACTAAACATCTGCTTTGCGACTCACTGCTGCCACTTTGCGGGTATTACATCACTATGATATACTCGAGTGTCGGCAGCTAGGTACTATTCATGTCTTCCAGCGGCCTCAGATGTTTGCCTGGCCGAGTCGTCCCTGCCAGCGCGGGTCGGAGGGGCGGCGACACTAATGGTCGGCGGGGCTACCCAGCGTGACATTCCCCACATGGTCTGGTAAAATCGGCCACGACATGTGCTATCGAACGTATTTACGGAAATGAACTTTGTTATTGGCCAACGAATGGATATTATACACAATGTTTTTCATCATTCGTATCGATCCAATAAATAAAAACTTTCGTGGATAGTCAGAGATAAGAATAGAACTAGAAATATAGGAGATACAAATTAATTTCATTAAACAGAACGTTCTTTGGAAAATGTTATATCTATCTATCTATCTATCTATCTATCTATCTATCTATCTATCTATCTA
The DNA here is from genome assembly GCF_017591435.1 of Portunus trituberculatus. Classification (NCBI taxonomy): domain Eukaryota; kingdom Metazoa; phylum Arthropoda; class Malacostraca; order Decapoda; family Portunidae; genus Portunus; species Portunus trituberculatus. The sequence goes on along the minus strand of NC_059298.1, from coordinate 19,781,995 downwards.
TCTATCTATCTATCTATCTATCTATCTATCTATCTATCTATCTATATATATATATATATATATATATATATATATATATATATATATATATATATATATATATATATATATATATACACACACACACACACACACACACACACACACACACACACACACACACACACATATATATATATATATATATATATATATATATATATATATATATATATATATATATATATATATATATATATATACACACACACACACACACACACACACACACACACACACACACAAACACTCAAAGGAGAATCACTCACGACATCACAAAAGAACAGAAAAGTGCGAAGATAAAGAACAAAATCTAAAACAGCCTTGTTTCTACCACATGAAGAACCCGCATGGTGATCTCAGCCTTCAAATGGCGGGAGCAGATGGCAATGCAAAACAACACCTGCAAAAAGAAAGAAAAAGAATCGTAGTCGCACCCGATGAATTTCATCGAAACAAAATTAGACCAGGAGGGCTTCATCGATTTGGATCCGGAGGAGTCTCAATAGTAGTCTCTTGACGGGAGGCTTTGAGGACAAGGTATTGAATGGAAAGTGACCGCGCCGCACACCAGGACTACCTTCGTTCATTCCGTCCCCTCCACACCATTCATATCCTTTCTGGTGAGGAGTAACAGGCATCTCAAGGTTGACATTTCATTCTTAGTTGGTATTTTCTATGTGATCGTTGTCAACAATTTCTAAGAGCTGCAGCGCTTGTTATTTATTTGGGTATTCTTTGAGCTGTGTTATATTTCAGGGTTTTCTTACGAAAGGAAATAACAAAAAATCGTTATCTCCCGCCCCTTGTCCGTGCTCGTTATATCACAACAACCGGGACACCGGTCGCCGCCCTCACTGGCTGAGGGGACGAGCGGCGGCGAACGGGTTTGCGTCCTTCACCGCCCGCGCGTCTAACCCCTCTCTCCTTCACCTGCTGCATGATGATGATTAATAAATGTCACATCGCACTTTGCAGACTTTATTTTTCTATTGCGATTTAAATAAAAAAAGTATAGTTACGGTGATTTTCTTCCTTTGTTGACCAATAATATTATGATACACATGAATATATCTTTATTGTACGTCTTTTGCATATCTCCGCTACCTTCTTGTCTGATCGGTAGTTTTCACGCCAGCCTCCATCGTCACAACGCAGGTTCTACAGGTATAAATATACACACACTCACAACAACCTCGCAACGCAGATCCATACGTGCACAAATCCAGATTCCACCATACGTCTGTTTATCCATTCCATCATCGTATTTTAACACCAGAGACACAATCGGAAATTTAAACTCGAATAGTTAAATTCATAGCGGTCACTTCCCCGCATCCCCCTTCATACACGCCTTTGATGAACCACTTCAGTTTGTTGCCGCTTAAACACTACTGAAATTAGTGAGTTAAAACAAATCATGGATCGCTGATTACACTGACGGATCACTCGGATGTAGACTCTTAATTAACCACCTGCTGATCACACCTGGAACATGGCACTATATCCGAGGCACAGTGTTTAACTTTCTAGTTTTCACTTAAGGGTCAGTCTGCGAAGCGTCTGCGGTCCTAATAATGCACACTATTTTCTTACTCATAAAGACACAAGGACACTAATGCGGCTGTGGAAGTCACTGTTGGCAATGGAGAGTCCTTACCTGCTAGTGACGAGCGGGTCGCGGCGTGAGGCTCAGAAGGTTGAGTGAGGGGCGCGCAGGGCTGCTCAAGACTGGCTTCTCCCTTCCCCTCGCCGCCTCAGTCCACTCCCGTCTGAGGGGAAGGCAGGTGCACAACTGTTAGCTGATTTGTTGTCGTAACTACACCTTCCGTCCCGACACATATCGACACCGACAGCCAATCATTGAACGTGCATTATCCTTGGCTACACCTCCCTCATAACATAATGCAACCGTCTCCCCTCACCCAGCTGGGTCTCCCCTCAGGCCGCCAATCAGCTTGCGAGTTCCAGAGGTATAGCCCCGCCTATTCCGTGACGTCACAGTCCCTGCCAACCAACTGAAGGGGCAGCCTTGCAAGAAGCTCCTCCCGTCGATGAAGTTTAATAGAAAATGGAGTTGACCCCACCCACAATTGCAGTGTCCGGATGTCCTAATTCAGTTACAGGAGTCTGTTTGTGTTTAAGTGATTAACATAACGAATCTGCGAGATCCAGACTCTAATTCACTTGCCAATTTTGGTGCATTGAGCCAGGAAACGGGCGGCGGAACGAGCCTTACAGGGAGGCGGCGAGACTCGAGACTTACGACGGGGCGACCTGATCAGGAACAATGAGGACAGCGGGTTGAGTAAAACGGCATCGCGCGGCCTCAGTTGTAAGTACGAGGGGTTAATGGGCGCCTCGTTAATGGTTCCGCCCCAGTGAAGAATAAAGAGAGGGAGGGAGAGGAAGGGAGAGGGAGAGAGGGAGGGACACAGACTTAGCTTTCGTCCATATATAACTACCTGGTGAGTTTGTCCATGTGAATAAATGTTGATAGCACGTGTTGTTACGACGAGGCTCAGGAGCATGCGCTGGGAAGGAGGGGAAAGGGGAGGGAAGGGAAAGGAGGGGAGAGGGGAGGTGGTAGGGGAGAACAAAGGACTCTTGGGGACACCTTGGGAATCCTGCCGCGTCTCTACCTGAATCCTGAGCGGTCCTGGGGGAGATGGCGGGGGAGGGGATGGGGATGAGATGTGTTTGTGTGCGAGTCTGCGGTGTGTGGAGGAGGCGGTCTGTGTCTGTACGTGAGCCTCATGGAGCGTCCACCAGCAGACCACTTCCATTGTAGCGTGGGAAGAGGAGAGGGTGGAGGAGGAGGAGGAGGGAGAATGAGAAGGAGATGGAGGAGGAGGAGGAGGAGGAGGAGGAGGAGGAGGAGGAGGACGGGGAAGGAAGAGCAATGGAGAGGAGGAAGAATGGAAAAATGGAAATAGAAAAAAAAAATGAAGATGATAATAAACCATGAATGAAAATTACCAAATAAACAAGCAAAGGTCAACAAATTTATACAAAAACTTGATAAAAATAAAACAAAATCAAAATAATAACATTCATGAAAAAAACAAAAGACTAAAATGTAAAAAAAAGAAAAAAAATTTACCTTGAGTGATGAAGTACAGGAGTTGGTCACTAAACCACTTGTCACAGTAGCTCTGGAACCTCTGACGTCTCTATCTAGACATGCAGAGAGAGAGAGAGAGAGAGAGAGAGAGAGAGAGAGAGAGAGAGAGAGAGAGAGAGAGAAAGTCATAAAATCCACACAAGCACTCAGCACAATCATACCTAAGATACGTTGGAAACAAAACAAATTAAGCAATGTGTGCACTCCTCGTATTTGTGATATACACACACAGAAATTACCCTAAGTGCTTCACTCACTGACCAATATTGCGTAAAGAAAGAATCCAATAAATCTTATTACTCTAATTTTCAGTAATAACGCAAGACAGCTTTAAGAGAGAGAGAGAGAGAGAGAGAGAGAGAGAGAGAGAGAGAGAGAGAGAGAGAGAGAGAGAGAGAGAGACCACAAAAATATAAACTAACCTTTATATATCACATTTTCTTTTATATAAGAATAATTACAATAATTTTTTCATGAGAACATGGAAATGCTACTCTTCATGTACTTATTCTTTAATTTCTTACTTGAACCGAGTCTCCATCTATAACCTTTAACATTATTCCAGTTTACATATAATAGTCGCTACTTACTGCTTATCACTCATTCATTCACCCTTACTTTTCTTGTAAATAATATGAAGGCACTTACTATGAAAGGATTATAAGAAGCAATAGTCGAGGTGGTGGTGTGATGTGGGGAGGCCTTGGCTAACTCATGGCGTGCTAACGTGCAACTTAACTCAGGCAGGAGTGGGGCTGGTCACGCGAGGCTCAGAGAGGAACAGGAGTACAATGGGAAGAGGAAAGAAAGAGAGGAGAGAGAAAGACTGAGGGGAATGAAAGGATACGGCGCGACTAACTGAAGGTGGTAAGGAAATTCAGCTTGAGATATCTCAAAGCTTTCCTTTCTCCTGCAAGGTAACTTTATTATAATTAATTAAACTGAAGGTTGATTGTTGTATTAGTAAGGGTATAGGGTTATACAATGTGATACCTGAGGTTTAGGAATGATTTTGTTACCTTATGCACGATAATGTTCACTATATCCTGCAAAGAAATGTTGGTTACTGAGTGCGTTTGCTGAATTATAATGCCAACTTTATGTAATATTTCAGGATTATTTTCTATAAAAATGCATAGATGTTTTCGATACTTTCCTTCAAGATAAACGACCTGTAATATAACGTGCTATTTGTTTGTGTGTGTATTTGCAAAGACACAAGGCTAATTCAACGTGCTTTGATCAACTTATCGTGGAAATGTTTATCGTGCCCTAAAAAGTAAATTTCTATAATAATAATACTTCCCATTCTGTTTACTTTCTCAAAATAAGTTATTCATCATGTTCTACAAGCTACCAATATTTTCACCATATATATTAAACAAAAGAAAAAGTTATTCATTTTCATCATGTAAAAATAATCGAACATTTATTCATCATATCCTAAAAGTCAGGTACTACTACAAGATAAAAGCATAACAATCAAAACAGAAAAAAATATGTGGAAATAATGACACTAGAAACTGAAATGAGGAATAAAAATCTACATAAAAACACATACAAGAAAATGGAAAGAAAAGTTAATTACCTTCACGATTTTCCGCAAGCTGAGGTACTTGTTATATCTATTCTAAAAAAAGAGAGTAGTAGTTTATTGTGATCAACTTACCTGCTACAAATTCTAACATACATCCTGGAATACAACGGCGGAAAGATAAATAAAGAAAAAAAATAAAACGTTAGAAAATACAAAAAATAATATAAAACCTGAAACTACATCAAAGAGAGAGAGAGAGAGAGAGAGAGAGAGAGAGAGAGAGAGAGAGAGAGAGAGAGAGAGAGAGAGAGAGAGAGAAAACATGTAGTTCAATCCATTAAGAATACAATCCCACATTCCGTCATGAAGGACAGCCATTATCAGGCACTTCATCCCGCGGGACAAACACAAGCCATTAGTATGACTTATGCAGGTGACCATAACACTCGGGTAAGGTGAAAAACAACGACCACTAAGTACACGCTGCTACCACCTCTAACTTATACTCCTTACAAGCTGGAAATGAGGAGGAATTAATGTGGAATGCAGAACAAGTGTAGTAAGTATCGAAAAACATGTAAGTCTAACACTGAATACTTATTAATGAGAAGCAACAACCTGGAAGTCTTGTAATCAGTAGTTTATGCAATCTAGAAAGTAGGAGGAATTAATGTGGAATGTAGAATTAATATCGTAAGTCTCCAAAAATATGCCGTAAGTCAAAAACTGAAATCTTACATCATATACGACTAGAAATTTGAAGGTATTGTAATCTATACTTTATATAATTGAGAAAACAGAAGTTATTTAGGTGGTATGCAGGACAAAAGAGAGTAAATGCTGAAACAAAGAAAAAGAAAAAAGAAAAAAACCATGCTGTGAGCCAAACAGTGAATACTTATATATGATCAACAACTTCCAATTCTAGTCATGCATTTTAAATACCCTGGAAAAAAGGAGAAAATCATGAGGAGCAACACAAATACATTATCAAACATGGCTTACATCAAATAGTCAGCAATTACTATATACAAAGAACGACCTGAAAATCCATTAATATAATTCAGAAAAAAAGTACAAATCAATGTAGTGTTAGCATGCAGAACCAAACCCCAAGAAAAACATACATGAATCAAACAATGAATATTCATTACATAAGAACAACAACTGGCAAACAATTTGAGCCGTACCTTGTATAACCAGCAACCCACTCACAACACAAGAAAAAAATATAATTACACCAATAATATGAAATGCAGAACAAATACACAATACTGAAAAAAAATAATAGTACATGTTATACCAGCAACACTTCATATGTCCATAAGTCTGACCTATACCTTTCATATAATCCAGAAGAGATATATTATTGAGGCATGAGGAACTAAATAAAATTCATGTCGAGAAAGCATCACGTAAATCAAGTACCTAATACTTTCGACCTATACTTTATATAACCCAGAGAAGAGGAGAGATTAATGTGGTATGCAGATCAGACCAATGAGTAGTACGTGTGGGGAAAAAGCGACATACATCAACCACTGAATACTTAGGCAGGAGTAACCCTGCTGAGGTGAAAACAGTGCCAGCTAAGTAAGCGTTACAAGTGCTTCTCACCTATTCCCTTTATAAGCTGAGGAAAGAAAAATTAATGTATTAATGTGTTCTGCAATACGTGTCTTGACTTCATTCCTTGACATTCTTTTTTTCCAATAACCATCTTCAACTTTTTACACCTATTTCTCCATTAGCGGCTTTAAGTTTTAATTCAAATAGTTTATTCATACAAAGTAAAGTTATAATGCAATATGAATTACTAGAAGTAAGTCTTCAAATGCTTAAGATATGCTGATCAGGAACGCGTACCTGTAAGAGAGTCATCAGGCGTCTCAAGACTATAGGGAATTCATTCCTTGCCCTGTGTCGGTTTTCTTATCAATTTTTGGACATTTGATGGTAAGAAGTCACTCTTCTATTTTTCTTCATTGTTACTTGTTATTTCCGCACAAAGCAGTGTACTGATGGCCTGAAAATTACATTGAGGTGATAAATATTATGGGAAAAGCTATAGTTGGTAAATTAAGTTCATTAAAAATAAAATAAAATATATAGAAAATTGTAAGGTTTATGTAAGAGAATATTATAACTTTGAAATATAAAGACAATTTTTAAAAGAAATAATTCTATAAAACGTAATATAATGACAAAACACTCAAAGCATTTTAAAACAAAGAAATTACATGAAACAACGATACAAAAGAAAAAGACTTTAGATAGAAAACAAGGAAAAACACATTTTAATCAAGATAAAGACACTGCAATGTATATATATATATATATATATATATATATATATATATATATATATATATATATATATATATATATATATATATATATATATATATATATATATATATATATATATATATATATATATATATATATATATATATATATATATATATATATATATATATATATATATATATATATATATATATATATATATATATATATATATATATATATATATATATATATATATATATATATATATATATATATATATATATATATATATATATATATATATATATATATATATATATATATATATATATATATATATATATATATATATATATATATATATATATATATATATATATATATATATATATATATATATATATATATATATATATATATATATATATATATATATATATATATATATATATATATATATATATATATATATATATTACGCTCATGCATACCCACAAATAATTTCAAGTGAAGAAAGCTATGCAAGTTTAAATGAGGGAAAGAAGCAACGAACAAAGGAAAAAAGAAAAGCAGATCAGTAATAAATGATTGAAAATATATTAGATAAAATATAAGTACAATAAGGAAGGTACGTATGAATCACCATGGAACAGCTCTCGACAGTGTCACCTAATGGGCGGCCAGCCACTGCTTCATCAAGTTTGATATACACTAGTACCACACTTCTTTGGAGACACATTCCTTGCTGACACATTCCCGTACTATAATGCACCAATGACAAGCTTAGTACTTTACAGAATAATATATGACTACTTCCAACTGCCCAACCTTCATTATGTAATCGTTCACATAATAATTTGTTTACTTCAGAATTACGTAATGTTTGGTGTTTATATATTTATTAGTCAGGAACAATTCACATCTTGCCCTATTGTATATAGTTTTCTAATCTAACTCCTTGTATTAAAATCTTATCGTAAATCATTATGACTCTAAAATAACAATACACAAGAATCCACATTATTTCTTTTTTATATTTTCTTCCGCAAGTTAGAAAATATCTGAACACTAACACATAATTACTTAAAGTACGTATCAGCCTATATATTATCCTTTCCTTTCAAGGTGGTTTTGATGATAGCTATTTATTTCATTCCGGGCGCAGCAGGAACGAAGGAGAAGAGTAAGAAAAGAAGAGGAACCGGTTAAAAAGATCCCAAGAATTATTGTTGACAGATATGGAGGCAACAAATCGAGCTGTAGAAAGGAAATTCAAACTAAACTACAGAGAATGTAAAGGAGAAGAAGACGGAATGGGGGGAGAGAGAGAGAGAGAGAGAGAGAGAGAGAGAGAGAGAGAGAGAGAGAGACCAGGAAAATCGAAAAGAAAATGAAGAACAAGAATATAAATAAGAAAATCAACAAAGATGAAGAAGAAGAATTAAGAACAAATAACAACACAGGAACCAGTAGTAACAGGGTCATTGCCACTTCAGCATCCCTCAATTTCCTCTATTAATCAGGGGACACTTGGGAGCACACATGTTCCCCTCACGCTTACCTCTTCAAGCTTTACAGTTCAGCCCAGATATATAGTAAACTTTTCCTGTTGGTTTGGTCAATGTATGGTAAGTCACGAACACACACACACACACACACACACACACACACACACACACACACACACACACACACACACACACACTGACATCCATCACGACTTCTTTGACTCTACTGGTGGTCAATGATATACTATTATTGTTCGAATGAGTGTGTTAACTTGACCGTCACTTTACCACTGTCTGTTCCACTTCACTCTCTTCTATATCTTCATTTGTTGCTTATATTATTAAAAGTATGATATTATGGTTACATTTAATGTGTTGAACTGAAATCTTTTTATTCTCTTTTTTTAATATTGTTATTGCTTTAAAGTAAAAAGGAGCTTCGGTCAACAACAACAACACAAGTGATATAGTTAAAGTTTTCTTTGAAAGTGCCAGTCTGTAAAGAAAGCAGTTCAAAATTATGCCTTGAATTACATGAAAAAATTTTATTATTATCAAATCATGTGAATATGTTTGGAACAGTATTCCACTTCACACCACTCTCAAATGAACAATTATCTTGGATGATATCCTGGGCGAAGGAACTGATAATAATCTTGTATTCTCTGAGTACACAAGAAAGGCATTATGTACTTATTTGAAAATAATGCTATTCTCATCATTACAAGAAATATGAGGTTGGATCACACTCCACCACTGTCTGTGATTTTACACTCTATATAATTTCCATTATCAATGTATTCGTCGCTGCCTGCCAGCTTGTGGAAACTAGTAATGACGCAAGGGATATCAGCAGGTTAATCCGTGTTGAAAACTCTGGAGAGAGTTGGATGGCAGAAGCTGGAGGCTTAGGAAGAAGTAAGTGTAGTGAGCAAAAGTCATGGTGTTCTAATACGAAGGGTTCTCAACATATCCTTAATTATCATCTTTTTTAATTTTTCTTTATTGATGTATGTTTATTTATTCATGAAATTTGAGGTCTTTAAATTTATCATAACATGGTCGCATGATGCACGGGCAAATATAGCTAGTGGTGAATATAGAATGTGCTAAGAATGAGATGTTTATGCTTAGCTTATAATGCCATCATGATTTTTTAGTTACTTGATTATATGAATAATTACAATATATAATTAATCTTTATATATATATATATATATATATATATATATATATATATATATATATATATATATATATATATATATATATATATATATATATATATATATATATATATATTTAAAGACAAGGTTCACTGAAGGTACTAATGCCCCTAAAGAGTTTGGTCAAAGAGGTTATCCAGAAACCGCAGTAGTATGTATTCTAGCTTGAGAACCTTTGCAAGCGGAGTATCCACTTAATTCAGATCTATTCCAATACCTTTAACTGAACCATCAGCATACATTCTGCTACGCTTTATCCCGTCAAAAAGATAGTTTTTAAAAACCTACATACATTATTAGTTAGGTTTTTGTCAGTTTTATCTTATTGATATAACGGAATTTTTATTGAAGTAGGCCTATACCATTAGAATCATAGATGCCCTCATGAAAATTCAGAGAAATTTCAAGTAGAGCCAGCACAAATACAGACGTTGCATAAAATCAATTAAGTTAATGAGATTAAATATACAAGTCTCCCATCTTTTCTCCATCTTCTGTCCCGTAGCACACACAGAAAAAGTTAAAATACAAAAGTCACTCACCTTTCACTCATTTTCTGTCCTAACGTACTCGCAGAAAATGGTCTAAAATCAGTAACTATGGAAAAGTTAGGTGGCGGAAGCTGGAAACTTGCTATATGCATGAGTTACTATGATAGTATGGGTATTATTATTTTTTTTTCTATGGCATATATTAAATCTATATTCGTCTCTCTCTCTCTCTCTCTCTCTCTCTCTCTCTCTCTCTCTCTCTCTCTCTCTCTCTCTCTCTCTCTCTCTCTCTCTCTCTCTCTCTCTCTCTCTCTCTCTCTCTCTCTCTCTCTGTCACCACTTCACATACATAATAATATAATAACATTAGAACGTAAGAAAATAAGGGAAGCTACATTAAGCCATCAAGCCTACACGTGCCAGTCCATGTTTGAAGTATACCTAGTACCTATTCCACCAATAACACCATCTATAAATTTGCCTAATATTTCTTTAAAGCTCCCTAATGACTCAATACTAACACCCTAATTTCTGAATCTTTCCATTAATACAGAGCAGGATTTGAGATAGTTCACCTTACATAAAATATTAACAAGAGCCGAGCACAGTTTGACTTACTTAAAAGATATCTTTACTGAGCAGGTTATTGCCTAACAGTTGTGCTAATAATAAAACTTCATAAAGCATTAAGCAAAATAATGGCCAAAGAGAGCTCTTCATCGTACAGTAAGGAAGATTATGATCATATAATCATATTTAGCTATTGCATTATGCTTCTATTGCAAATCAGCCCAACCAGATTGCTATTTCATCTCTTCACGTATTCCTTTATTCTGCCTTGCCTTTACTTAACAATCTCTAAGTTGTTATTCCGTTAGCGCGTCCGTGTACGCATTTGTACAGAACATGGCGTAACTTATATATGTTTGTTTTGTTCACATTCTCAACGAAGCCATATCATTGAACAAGATAAACACTTATAATACATAGAAAAAAATCATGGATCAAATATGGAGGGGTTTCACTATACCTCTACATCTTTCTTTTCCTTTCTCGTCTCGAATGCCTTTTGCTTTGCTGTCTTTTTCTTATATAAAAATGTAGTCCTAGGTCAGATCACCTTGTGAGGACCGTAAAGTTTGTTGTAGCCGGTGTATCTGTGTAACACTATGTAATTCTCGTCCTCTTTGTAGAAACGTAGAGATGACACCTCAGGACTAGGATTAAGATCAGAGTCGGTCAGTTACGTCCTGTCGTCTTCCCTCTATCATCGCCATCCCTTTCTTCTATACATCACTCATCCATCTTCACTTTGAACTTTATACGCAGGTCGTTGCCTAGCTCCATTTCTGTCATTGTGATGCGATTGTTTCCAGAATCCTCTGTGGAAGTTCCCTCCCCTGCTTCCAGTGGAAGCAGGCCAACCTTTCTAGTCGGTGGCATCAGAGAGGAGAGAGTCGAGTAGATGTTGATAGTTGGCATTTCTCCACAAGTATAGGACATGTCACTATGTTCGGGAGGCATAAACTTCAGAGTGCTTGACTTGTCGCCTTGAGTTCGCACAGTTATTGGAGTTTGGAAAGGCTTACATATGGGTGATGTCTGGGATTTCGCCACGTTATACATAGAAGGAGGCAGGTCTTCAGAACGATTAGGGGCTAAAACATGTGGCATATAGTCGAAAGTACTGTTCTCATATTTATTATCTTCAAGAAATGTTGTGTTATCTTCCTTTTTCACATCCTGAGGTTTGTGTGGAGGCTTCTGCAGGGGCAAGGCAGGGAGGATTGCAGGCCTTTGAAAGGAGATAGGACTCAAATAGCTGTCTGATGAGGAAGATGATGATGGCTCGGGGTCAGGTATACGAGGCCTTTTTGTGGGAGGTTTTCGGGCGCGTTTCTGTAATGGTAAGACTTGTGAACATATGTAGTGAGTACTGTTGCTTCTGGTACTGTATTGTTTGTGGTAGGAAAAGTGTGCAGTGTTAACTGACCCTGTTGTTGTTGTTGATGGTGGTGGTGGTGGTGGTGTTGTTAGTGATGGTATTGGTGATGGTGGTGGTGATGGTGAGAGTGGTGATACTGTTGTTGTTAATTTTTAATTCTAAGGTAAGTCAAAATAACCACCTTTTTGCGTTTCTTTTCATTACTTCTGATAAGTCCAACCTGCATGAAATGTTCGTAAGTGTGCTCCACGATGAGTTGTACTTTCTGCAGCTGCTTGCCTGAACGAATAGCCTGCCACATATGTGCTACACGAAACGCGTGATGTCACCATGTTATGCCTGCCACTACGCTTTATATGATATATATATATATATATATATATATATATATATATATATATATATATATATATATATATATATATATATATATATATATATATATATATATATATATATATATATATATATATATATATATATATATATATATATATATATATATATATATATATATATATATATATATATATATATATATATATATATATATATATATATATATATATATATATATATATAGAGAGAGAGAGAGAGAGAGAGAGAGAGAGAGAGAGAGAGAGAGAGAGAGAGAGAGAGAGAGAGAGAGAGAGAGAGAGAGAGAGAGAGAGATATATATATATATATATATATATATATATATATATATATATATATATATATATATATATATATATATATATGATACAATAAACTTATGAACAAAGATATAAGAAAACAAATGCACACACATGCACACGAGAGAGAGAGAGAGAGAGAGAGAGAGAGAGAGAGAGAGAGAGAGAGAGAGAGAGAGAGAGAGAGAGACCCACCTTGGCTTGTAGACGCAATTTTGTGCAGCATCTTGTGAACAAGAAACACAAGACAGTCAGACCCACTGTCACACCAGCAGCCACCGACAACACCAACCCTGTTGGAAGAAAAGTCGCGATTAAGAATTCGTCGGAA
>NC_059298.1:19736325-19763825 GCF_017591435.1 Portunus trituberculatus | reverse complement strand
GCCGGGCCCCGGGGACCTGCTTGTAGGGGACGCACGACAATAGAATTAAGTTTGTAGATATAAAATTTTGTCACATATACTGATTTAAAGATTTAAAGATTCGATCACATGTAATGTACTTCCTAAAAGTGCAGACATATCCCAATGATTCATAACTTTGAGACTTTCTATTTCAAAAATACATAATATTTCACCGTTTATAATGGAAAATTTGATTGTTGAAATAAACAAGTAGTTCTGACAAGTACATGAATTTTTTGTACATTTAACCTGAAAGCATAAGATGGTGTTTCTTGAAATAAACTCGCTTAAAATAGTTAACTAAGTACAATTTAGTGAAGGTTAAATAATCTTTCAGTTTCCATGACCTAATAAAACAAAACACGAATGATCGCTCATGAATAGCAAAAAAAAATATTTCCTTCTTGATACCCACATCCACACCCATACCCATCATTAATCTTTATACTTTCTTACACCATCCACGTCCACCAGTGTATACCAGCCCTAATCCAAAGACACACGTTAATCCTGCTAAAGTATTGTGGCCGACAACGGGAGGTGTACCACGAATGAAATGGTCAGACTACTAATCATAATAAGAGAAAAAATAGAGAAATAACGTTTTAAAACTAGTATACCACAGAGAATAATAGAAATATCAATAAATAATCAACTTTTTAAGCCCTTTGAATCTTAATACTACTTGATACTCGTGGAAAATGTTAAATTGTGTTATATCGTAGGGAAAAGGGGAACACAAAGGGACACGTGTGTTTCAAATTTAGGGAAGGAGAATAATGAAACACTGCTTCGTATCCGACCAAAAGAATGAAATATATTTGATCTTTCATGACGATGAGGAACGGAAGAAGGGAAGGATGGAGAGAGTGATTGAGGGAAGGAAATGCAGATGAAAGGAGGGAAAGGGAAATGGAGGGAATGAAAGCGAGACGGAAGGAAGGAAAGAGGGATCAAAGATGGGAAAGAAAGGGATATTAAGAGAAAGGGAAATGAGTGAAGGGAAAGGGAGACAGATGAAGAGAAAAGAGTTGGATGAAGGATAAAAGAAGATACGAGTCGTGGGAAGGAAAATGAGATTCAATGAGAGAAAGAGAGATGGGGGAAGAACAAAAAAATATAGAGAAAATGAAAATAAGACGAAAGGAAGGAAAAGTAGATAGAGGCAGGAAAACTAAGATAAAGAAAAGGAAAATTAGATGACGGAAAAAGAGGAAGATATAAAAAATAGATGAAAGGAATGAATAAAAGACATATGAAGGGAAACAGTGATGAAGGAAGAGAGAGAGAGAGAGAGAGAGAGAGAGAGAGAGAGAGAGAGAGAGAGAGAGAGAGAGAGAGAGAGAGAGAGAGAGAGAGCGATAACGGGAGAAAAAGAAGAGAGTGGCAGTCAACGGAGAGGGATGGAAAAGAAAAAGATAAAACAGAGAGAAAGGAAGATAGAGGAAAGGAAAGAAAGTCCAGCACCTCAGTACAGCACGTGGCGTGAGTGGCAGCCAGATAGCGCATCGCACACGTGACCACCAATCGCGACCCAATGAAGAGAAACAGAAAGCGTCTCCATATTTGCTTCACGCTGACTTGAGGAGAAAGGAAGAGGCGAAGAAAAGACGCAATAACATTTACACTTCACGAAAACTTATACATCGCGCGGGAATAAGGTTGGAAAATTCGCTCTGACGTGGTGCCCTGGAGAAATAAGACAAACCGATACTTCTAATTCCACACACGCACGTAAAAACAGACACGGGCCAACAAGGAACGCAGCCTGCCGGCCCCGTTCTCCACGCCCACTCCTACGCCCCACACGTCCCCCACGCCCACGATCTCAGCCTTATCAGCAGCCATTTTCTCTCGGAGGCTTAGCGGCCCAAACCGTAGCCAAAGATTTTCCAATTTGTATTCCTGCCTTTTTGAGCGCATCGGTCCATCGCTTCCTCTGATTTGTCTCTTGGGAACGACTTGGCCAGGCGGGGGATGAATTCACGCAATAACTTGGAATGACATTCAATAAGTGTCTTGCCATTGCGAAGAAGCACATAGCCTCTCGAAACACAACGTTCAGTTCGCGTGTGAAGGCATCTTCATCGGGGGACGAAAGGAACAGTGAGGGAACGAAACAATGTGATGGTCGGCGTGGCTCTTGGCACCTAAATTCTACAAATATGGGTTAAGTAAATAAGAGAATATAAAAAGGAATTGAGTGCGGGTGTGATTCCTATTTGTCTGGAATTGGTTCACAGCGCTTCGTCCCTCTCCCAAAATTCTGAGTAGTGGTTGCACAGGATCATCAGCACCTCTTCTAGACATGTAAGGGCTGTTCGCTCATCCCGCTCACTGCTAGCAGGGGTCCGGCACATGCATCACCACCCCGCAGCACAAGGCAAGTCTACAAGACGCACGCAAACATCACGTAGAGGACAAGAACGCATCAGGAAACATGACCTCTTGAGCGGAAAACTCTGGTGCTCCATAAACCTCGTCACTACCAGCTGAACACAACGAGTGGACCGCAGTGGTGGTAGTGGTGGTGGTAGTGTTGGAAGGGAAAAAAGTCTTGAACACCATCAAGGCATCTGGTTGCGTCGGGTTATTCCTCGGGCCGACCGCTTCCCGGCACGACTCCCCCGCCGCCCATCACATCTAAACAAGCCGACGGTGCTGCCTCCTCTCCTCGCCGCCCCTGCCTTCCCGTGCAGGCCATAACGGGTTAGTGGCGTCATTGCTGAATATCGTTATCTCAGACGCGGGGAAGCGATGGCACACCGCTTTCCTGAGAGCGTGACAAAGAGGCGAGAGAAAGGAAGGTGCGAGCTGGGGTGTGTTGAGCAGGTTTGGGCGAGTAGCGGTCATAGATAGTCTATCTTGTGTTCATATTGATTTTTTTCTTCCCTCAATAACTCAAGTTTAAGCGTTTAATATACAGCCATGTTTCTATCTCACTTATTATTAAAGAACTAAGGAAAGTTATAATTGTATTTCCAAAGTCTTTTTCTTTAATAAATAGCTATTCCATTATATTTCTCTTTAATGATACATAGCTAAGAAAAAACTGCTACACGCACACACACACACACAAACGCACACACACACACACACACACACACACACACACACACACACACACACACACACACACACACACGGCTGCTATCTATTTCCAGTTATTTTTCTCGCCTAATTCGAGACCTAATGGTCTGTCATCAAGTACAA
This sequence comes from Portunus trituberculatus, assembly GCF_017591435.1. Taxonomy (NCBI): domain Eukaryota; kingdom Metazoa; phylum Arthropoda; class Malacostraca; order Decapoda; family Portunidae; genus Portunus; species Portunus trituberculatus. The sequence goes on along the minus strand of NC_059298.1, from coordinate 19,760,591 downwards.
TGTGTTTCCAGCGCGTTACAAGCCTTGTCACACCTGAACGCCTTCTGGTCTCCAAGACAACGCCAGCGACTCCCTCACCAGCCTCAGTGTGAGCGACATTGGCCAAACCAGGATCTCGTACATTATTGTTTTTAGTTTTGAAGTTCTCAGTGATCAAAAATTTTCGAGGTACATCGCTTCACCAACAGCGAAGATATTTGAAACTGAACGTGAATCAAATAAGGAGAAACATTAATCATATTGGTCAACACACACCTTCAGGGAACTGCAGCGAGGATGCCGCCCAGGAAGAAGCTACAGAGTGAAGCCTCCACCCAGGGACCATGTCCCTCTTTCCCGCGAGGAGGATGAAACGAGATGGGAGGAAAACGGAGGCGTATCCCACCCTCACGAGGATCACAAAAATGGCCTCTTGCAATACGGAATTTCGCGCTTCCCCAAACTCGTCTGAGGGTGTGTTCTGACGCCCAGCCCGGCCCCTCCTTCAGGCAGGGCAGGTCACTGACTACAGGGGGCGTCCTGTGAGCAAACAAAGTGCAACAAATACTGTAATTGAAGACACGCCGCGACCATCACCGCCGCTGCAGGGCGAGAGAATTAAGGACCACAAGGCCATGGCAGCCCAGCCACGGCGCCTCCTCCTCACCTGCACCTGATGGCGAGTCAGCTGCTAATTTCTCAAGCTTGTTTATAGGTGATTGAGTGACTGCGTGGGTTTGGTTTTCAGCACGTAAATTAACTATTAAAGGAGGATCGGAGGGTGCTAGATTTAGCGGCGGACGAGGAAGATTGGTATGTTGTTAGCGTGCGTGCGTGTGTGCATCTCACGGAGGGTGTGTGAGAGGGGCAACACCTGTGTACATAAGAGCTCACCTAATAGCATGTGTGCGCTCATTTATGTTAGATGGTTTATATGCTGGAAATTGCACTTGAGATATGGTCGGGGCATGAGCGCCTCCCCCTCACTTCCTCCGCGTGAGTGGGTGTCGATTATTAGGGTATTTTGCTCCATCGTGCGTGAATGCTCGACAACGGAGTCTGTGCTGTGAAGGCTTGTGTGCTGCTTGTGTTCTGGATCAACGCTTGCGGCATCACTCCAATGCTCCTCTACCTCACTCCCATAGGAACTACTCAAGGACTTACCCGGACGAGAAAAGAAAAGAAGAGCTTCGGCAAACAGAAAATTGGAGGCGACTGGTAGCGAATAACTAAACGCGAGAGAAAAAAATATTGTTGGTTGGTTGTGGTAGTGAGGGTGGTGAACAGCAGTTTATTTTTCGCTAAGATTACGACCATTATCAGCGCAATCAACAGCTTTAGAAATCTGCGCTGGTTAAATGTTGCGAGAGGAGGAGGAAGAGGAGGAGGAGGAGGAGGAGGAGGAGGAGGAGGAGGAGGAGGAGGAGGGTCGTGTGGCGTGCGTTTCGGGCCCATGCGAGCACTCAGCGCCCTCTGACCTCAGTAATTACACGGAAGATTACTCATAACCTTCCTGGCAGTCTGGTGGCCGCTTCCAACACTCGCCGCTTGCATGGGCTGAGTGAGTCCAGCTCCTGAGCGCTCGAGTGTCTGGCCACTTTTTTGCTTAACTGATATTTAATTTGTGGGTTTAAGAATTAAGATCAGGTCAGATAATTTTTTTTCAATAGATATCCAGCTGATTTATAGACATTTTCAGGAGATGTTGGTCTTCGGAGGGCATCAAGTAGTTCAGTGTTACTACTTTCCTCTCGCGTCGCTCATGTAATGTTTGCACTCTTACTCATACAACATGGCTAGCGGTGGTGGTGGTGGTGGTGGTGGTGGTGGTAGTGGTGGTGGTGGTGGTTGTTGTGTTGACGGTAGGGATGGTGGTGGTGCGGTGAGGGGAGGCTGGCGCTAGTGGTATTAATGGTGGTGACGCCCTTGTTTTCCCTTTGTTTAACATCACTTGCTAGTAGCAGTGATGGATGATGATGGTGGCAGTGGTGTCTGAAGCCGCGGTTACACTAGTCAATATAAACCTTGAACTCCAATAACAGGGTTGGACAAAAAGGCATCCATCCAATCATATCTTTGAGCGAATGGTTAGACGCACTCCTGAGCGTCCAAATATGATCTTGATCTTGATCTTGATCAAGATCAAGATCTGTGGAGACGATTCTGTTTCCGTGTTTTTAAAAGTGTCACAACAACGCTCGCGATGGACGACGTTTTTGAAGTGTGTGTTGCTACCACTCTGCTTGCTACTAGTGCAGTAGCTTTGATTAGTGCCCCAAACAAAAAACGCAGAAGATACTGGGTAAAGCCATGGATGACCAGAAAATACAAGAGTGTATACAATAATTTGCTGAAGAAGATGTGCCTGGAGGACAGGCAAGAATTTTATGACTACCACAGGATGTCACGGGAAAACTTTGCTGAACTACTTCAGGTTGTTTCACCATTCATCAAAAAGCAAGATACCAAGATGACTACCTGCTCAGCGCCTGTCTATCACACTTCGGTATCTGGCAACATGTTTGTAATATTATTGTTTACTTAAGCAGGTAGATTTGCAGTTTTAATCAATACTTCCACTTTAAGACCTGACTAGGCCACTCCATTGAGAGGAGGTGGGGACGCAAAGCAGCGGCGTGTTCGAAAATGGAGCCAAAAGAATGGTAGTCAAATGAGAATTGGGTGATTGAAAATATTTAATAACATGATACTCTTCTAATCCCATTTCAATGCTTTTCTTGTATTTAAACATGTCTTAAAGAAAAATTTAATGTCGTCAATTTTTTTTCTTTCTATATATAGTAAATTTCCTTTTCAAATAATATAGTTCGTCAATTGTTTATCTTTGGATGCTCGTCTTTGGACAAAACCAACCGCATCTCTTTGACTCTCGTCTCACTAAGGATCATATTGGATTCCGTCAAACATTGGACCAAATCCAACAAAACTGACAAGATCCAAGGTTTATGTTGACTAGTGTAACCGCGGCTTAAGGTGAAGGGGCGTTTGACAGTGGATGTGGCTGTATTTATGACAGTTTACTCCTATTCACAAGTAAAGGACACTGCCCAAAGGTTAGTTAAAATCAAAACAAGCCTGCTTATATGCTGCTTCATAAAAGGGTTGCGAAAAAATATTACATTCACATTTTCCAGTGAAGTTGTTGTGTCTCAACTGTCATCTCTTGAAACTCTTCAAGTTATAAGAAGATTAGAAAAATGTTAGCAATCATACACAGAAAACCTCCACCTTCAAACATAGAGTGCTATTGAAAGGGCCAAGAGTACAAAATATATGACTGCAAAATGATGTGACGCCGATCCACGCACTAGGTCGGGAGTAGGTAAAGTGAGAGCCGCCAGTAACACAGAGACTGCTCACACAACAGTGAATCAGAAAAAAAAAGAGTAATACGTTATGATCTTCCCTCTAAGCAAAATTCGGGTGATTACTTTATTAGAATGATATAAACGTATCAATAGCTTGTGAATTCACTCGCTAACTTCCTTGTCTTCCAAAGATGTTTGTTTTCAAGAATTACTTGTTTTTACTTTGCATATATTGTGTACTTTAAGTAGCAATAAAATCCCAGAGATAATATAAAGATCCTGAATTGAATAGTTTTTGCTACAGGCTTTTGTATTAAACAAGTTCATTTTGATATATGTTTGTAGTGGTCGTGTAGAATATTAAAGGAAGGAAATGTCTTCCTTGCATGTGCCAACTAGGCGCAGTGTGGGATTGGAATGGATGTCTGTTACTATGCACACACACAGACACACGTACGCATGCACGCACACACACACACACACACACACACACACACACACACACACACACACACACACACACACACACACACACAAACTAATAATGTGAACTAGCTAAACATCTATTTGTTCTTAAGCTTTACAAACACTGAACAAAAAGCCAACATTTCTAACACATGTATTTTCCTTCCTGAGAACTTAATTTCCAGCAGATCCTCAGCGTGGGGTCCTCAGCGCGAGGGATCTGAGCCGCCCGAGCCCGTCTCTCAGCCCGGCTCTGCCCACGGCAACACAACCCCCACACGGGCTCCATAAACCTTCCCAGAGCTTCGACTCCTCCATGTCCGCCGCCCCGCCGCCATCAAGCCCAGCCAGCCGTGCTCTCTCTTATCTGATCATCGTATTTTAGTTTACAGTGATTTTCAGACAGGCTAACCACCCTTTTGTTACGGGGTTGTCTCTAATCTCTGAAACCTTACGCGTCCCAGCCTGTCGCTGAGGCCGTGTTGATGGCGCCTGCGCATGCTACACCCACACGTTGCGCGGCGTTGTGCTACTCAAACTGCTCGAGTCTCTTTCTAGTGTGTTTGTGTGATCAGAATAGAATAAGAAAGATATAAATGGAAGACACTCACTTTCGTAATAAATATAAATGTATCATGATTTCTGATTAAATTTATTCAAGTTAAATTTGTTCTGCCACTCAAACTTGATGTGATCACACGTCCTTGAACGTTTAATTTGTTATTTCCACTAACTGGAGACAAATCAATCTACGTTTATGCATCAACGGTTTTCTTTTTTTGCAATTTCCGTCTCATTATCCTTGTTAAGAATAAGAATAAGCTACTCAACTCCAGACAGGATATCTTGTGGCTGCAGAATGTGATCAGTATTCCAATGACAATGCGTCTGGACCTCACAGGACACTGAGGGCGTCCCTGCCAGCACACGGGGCTTGGTGGGCATGTGTGAGACAGCGTCTGAACGACAATAGTTTTATCAATAATCTACAATCTTTTAATTACTATAACAATTTGCCTAAGACACGTGTTGGTGTTACATACATCCAGTGATTCAAACCGATTTTACTTTCTATGTGCAACATATACATTATAAATATAGACCGCTAGTGTCTTAGGAGACACGAGAAGTCAGAGTCGCAACATTATGATACTAATCCAATGTGAAGGAAAAGGACGAATTTGTGTCAGGTGTGCGCTGCACAAAACGGAAAAAAATCAAGAGAAACAAAACTTTATACTTTCTGGCTGACAAAAAAAAAAAAAAGATACAATAATATTGTAGCTCATTCGTTAATGGGATAGCTCAGTGGCAAGAAAGGATGACAATTTTTATTACTCAGTTACCTTCGATAAAGAAAAATACTTTTGTCAGTTTTTAACCAAAATGAAGAATATTATCCATTAATTAGCAACTAGGGAAGAAAAGAAGAATTTTCTTCTAATCAGTATCAGATAATAGCAGAGTGAATAAGCTGCTACAATTCTGAGAACAAGGACAAAAAAAAAAGATACAGTGGTAAAGATGGACACAAAATTATGCATTGACTGCCACTCGAATACTTATGAGAAACAATGACTGGAAAGTATAGGAAGACAGGAAGAACTATCAGCATTATTAACAACAATAAAAATAACAATAACAACGAAATGGGACACTCAGGGTAGATTTCACCACCATCAACATTGCGTCTGTCCTCATCCGCCGCTCTGTCATGCCTCCCTCTACACACACACACACACACACACACACACACACACACACACACACACACACACATGCAAACATACACAAGCCTACACGCAGCATTAAGTCAAGTGGCGAGCACAACACATTTTACAGCTGACGGACTACACTCCACCGCGGAGGCCCCGCGTGGTTAGCCCGTCCCTCGCCTTTCCTGAGTGGTTGGTCGTGAGTCGCCGCGCCGCAACGTGCCACTTCTCCTGCGGCATCCATCATGTGTGTTTGTGATTAGGGTGCGCTTGCGGTGCGGCTTCCCCACTCAGGTGACTGGCGGGCGCTGAGCCTCACGCCCCACGCCCACGCCACCTTAACCCGCCCACTAGTTTTGCCCGCATAATGTCTCATGTCCACACCCCGCCCCCCCCCGCCGCTCGGTACCTTCACCTGCAGGTTGCCCGCGTGGGTCTTACTCAAGAGTTACTCTTTCTCATCTCTCCACAAAGCATGAAGTAAAGAAACGGAATGTTGTAAGTGTGTTTAGTATGCTTCATGACAGAGTAGGGCAGTGTCGCAGAATAAGTGTTTAGTATGACTGAGGACATTGTTGTACAGAGCAGCACGTTTTCATGTTTGATGTAAGTTAGCAGTGAATTTGCTTGGGCTTAGATTTACTTTGAAGATGCAAGGAGCAGGCGGTATAAATTAAAATTGCATGGTTATTCTATTTTTACCTGAACGCTGGAGAAAAATAGGAGTTCGCAAAGCATTTATTGTCCTCTATTACTATGAAGAGTTACTTTCCCTCCTCTCTCTCTCTCTCTCTCTCTCTCTCTCTCTCTCTCATATGTACAACGAACACCTGCTCCTATACATATTTGTGGGGCCAAACAAATACTGATTTAAACGCATGTCATCAGAAATACATGTGCGAGTTAATGTCTGTCACTCCAAATCAAAAGGAAATTAAATAATCAAGTGTCAGAATATTTTCTGTCATTGAGATAGGAAAGAACAGCGACTTTGGTATATTTTCTGTATATTCTGAATGGAAATTTAAGTGACATAAAAAAACGGAAGCGTCTATGAAATATCAAATGGCAAAGAGGGATATAGATAAACTCTCTTGAATCAACAAGTTATATTAGATAATGAGATTGATCTGACAATGTTCAGTATGTGGCATTCTGGTGGTATAAGAGAAGGCATGGATAGCAGTGCGTGGTGAAAGGCGATGGGCTGCTGACATGAAGTGTGGAGACCAAGGGTTTAAACGTCTTGCACAATTGTCTTTCTTTGAATATAAAATCGAGTAAGGAGAACAGGAAAGAAAAATAGGTAAATTTCTTTTCATCATTTTGAATTTCACCACTTGGATATTTCTCACAGTGCAGGATTCAGGATATAAGAAAACCTTGTCGATCAGTGGAGCAAAACACTGCCTGCCCTGTCAACACCCCCTGGCCTTGTACCCCCGTTTTCATCCCCTGACTTGACCCCCTTCTCTTCCCCTTTATCTACTTCGCCTCCCCTCTCACCATCACCACTATCACCATCATTGCTAAGCGAGCATTACTTCTCAAGATTTCCTCAGTCCAAGTGTTATTTATATTCTACTCACGGACTTGCAGCTAAATATAGACAAAGAAGGCACTATTTTTTGGTCTTACATAGTTAAACTTTATTGCAGGCTTGCGTTTCCAGTTAAAGCAGCCAAGCGTAACTCACTTCCTTACTGACACCTGAGCAATGACACGAGTAGGCTCTAAAATGGCGCCAAGGATGCTGGGAGACTTGCCAGATAAGGAGAAGGAGAAAGAGGAAGAGGAAGGAGAACAGAGGCGGGAGCAGCGGGAGGCATGGGGTAAGTGTCGCCAGCCCATTGATACACTGTTGAAATCTGCGCTGTTCCCACTAACTGTTAGGCAACATTACGAATCTTCATGCAAAGGCGAGATAATAATACTCGTCTTTTAATGGATCCTTATGAGTTACCACGTTATGAATATGATAATGATGACGGCGTGGTGGGGATAAAGTGCGTTAAGTTATGAAGCCATAAAAACAGGGTGCATCAACTGTTACGCTATCATCACGGTGGTGGCGGCTTCCCTTATCTACATATATACGAGTTTCCACGAGAGATACGACGTGGCACCACCAACCACTGAACGGAGTGTGGCTCGTGCACGCGGCTGGAGTAAGGACGAGATTGCAAGGATCGAGTCCCAGCCTTGAATTGGTGTTTAGGGCATTTCTCCACCTCAGGCCCAGGGAAGGTTTAGCCCCATTCCGTCAGGCCGCTGCCTCTCTTAATCATGGAAATGTCTCTTCTCCACGAAAATCTTATTGTAAACTGCACAGCGGAGGGGAAACGTTCCTCTAGGGGGTGATGTTCCTTGCTCTCCATCTTCCGTGCCAAGAGGAGGAGGAGGAGCAGGAGGAGCAGGAGGAAGAGATGGAGAAGGAGGAGCAGGAGGAAGAGATGGAGGAGGAGGAGGAGGAGGAGGAGGAGGAGGAGGAGGAGGAGGAGGAGGAGGAGGAGGAGGAGGAGGAGGAGGAGGGAGGAGGAAGAGGAGGAGAAGGAGAAGGAAGTGGAGGAGGAGAAGGAGGAGAAGGAGGAGAAGGAAAAAGAGTAGGAGGAGGAGGAGGAGGAAATGTTTTTGAAAATGGAAAGTGAACGGAGATGAAGGTGGTGGAAAAAATGTTCGGTGATTCAGAAATTGTAGGTGTGAGTTTGTGGATGGTACGAGGGAATTCAGGAGGTGGACTGGCATAGCTCGCTGGAGACCGTTACTATCATACACTGTAGAAAAACGAAATGAATGAATTATAAAGACCGTAAAATGTAATGCAAGGAAGATTGAAAACGTATACCTTAACTAATAAACATGGAAAAATCGATGAAATAGATGATGTCAGTCATTATTAACGTTATGAGAAGTAAATAGATATGAATGTAAGTCTAGCAAATTAATAATCATCATTTATATCTATATCCACCTAATTGCCAATCTGCCCATTCATCTATACCATTTTAATTTCTATGTTCTCTCTCTCTCTCTCTCTCTCTCTCTCTCTCTCTCACCTCTCTCTCTCTCTCTCTCTCTCTCTCTCTCTCTCTCTCTCTCTCTCTCTCTCTCTCTCTCTCTCTTTCTCTCTGGCACCGCCAAGTGTAGCAGCCAACAGCACGCATGCAAGCACCGAGAGAATTTAATTTATGAAGCCATGAATCGTGTGCTCCTTAGCATTCAACTGTCTATTTACATACTTGATCGGAGGCTGCACTCAGACAGATACTGCATGCAGTCAGATTGTGATCTGAAAGTGATGACGTTTAGGTAGAAAAATACTCATGACTGTTAATGAAATGACGCGATTCTGTAATTAATACTCGCATCTATTCAGATCTTTTTATTCCACAGGCATGTTAAAAGAGGAAAAATCCCCATTTGTACAAGGTCACTTTGTTGAAGGGGATAAAGTTAGTCTGGTCGTACTGGATTAATAATGTATGTAGTTTAGGTTTAAGAATCTTAGTATGAGGAGTGCATAGGAAGCCTCAGCTAGTGCTCAGCAGAGGACTGCAATGGGATCTGGAGCAGGAGTAACAATTTCAGGAAAATTTTAGCAATGAATAAATGAACAATATGAATAAAGTTAGTCTCAGGAAGCGGTCAGCGACGGGAGATAAGGAGAGTCATAAAGAAAAAGTAAGTCGTAGGGTGCTTTTATTAGGTAACTTTCACTCAGTACTCTCCCCTTCCCCACTGGCAATATCTCGATTGGCAGATGTCTCAAGTGAAAGCAAGTTATAAGAATGAATTTATTGTTTCGTTCATAAAGGTAACACACGTGAACGCACGGATTTTTTTCTTGCACGGTCTGTATGGGTGGCTCCAGTATTAGTTAAGGCTCTGCACTCTCGATTTAGAGTTAGGCGCTTCCCGTACACGTTTTAAATGGAAAGTAATGGAGTGATCTGTAGATTTTTCTTGTACGAAATTTCAATCATATCCAGATTCTTTATAAATCCCATATCTATTGGAATTTTATGAGGAGCTACCCTAAATTCCATGCTTTTCATGATATTTTTTTTCAGCTTGATCGTTCAGATTTTCACTAACTAAAATGACAAAGACATAGAAACAACAACAACAACTTGATCGTTCATCATCACCGTTAACACCCTCATTTGTGATCAGCGGCACGGGTGAGAGTGAGCCTCGCTTCCCGGTCGCCGTGGCGTGGCACACTGAGGGCCGAGGCCTGGGGAGAAGACCGAGGAGGAGGCGAGAAAGTGGGGTCTGTGCTGCCAGTTTATGCTAACACTTACGGGGCCAGATGCATCAGATAATAGTGTCTCGTCCTCCGTAACTCACCAGACTTACAAATCTGCCAACACTTCTGAGGGAACCCACGCTTGATTATGTATGCAGAAGAGGTTGTGATCCTTTGTTTTGGATCCTCGGTCACGATGAGAGTATGGCCGCCCATGCCACGCCTGTAATTTGTCGGCTGACCGGTGCGCGCCAGCCAGCCTCAGCCAGCCAAGCACCACCCACCTTCGCGGAAAATGGAATGTAAAAGTCTGAAGTTATTTCTATTATAAACAATAAAATCCTGCACATGAAGAGCGTTTCGACGCCTTGGTGCCCTCGCGCCTCATGCCTGCACGGTGACGGATGGCGGCTCAACACAGCGCCGCCGAGGGAAATGACAGTGATCGTACGCACTTGCCTCTTGGTGAGTCGCAGAAAATTTGGTGTTACGGTGAATATTATGTTCGGCAGCTTCCACCTCCCTCTCTCGCCCGCCCTACAGCCCGCCGCCTCCTGACCCATTGCCGCTGCTTTGGACTTGAGCGCCGCGATTTACAGGAGCATCAGTCTTTTTACCCCGCATCTCCCTCTCTCTATTCAGTGATCGCAACGCCCATCTTACTGACTCTTCTTTTACCACTGATTCCATTCCGTCTCCCAGGACTTTGAACTTTTATTGTAGGTGGAGTTTAGGGAGTGGGAGGTAGATACCGTGTCGTGTGTATGTGTGTGTGTGTGTGTGTGTGTGTGTGTGTGTGTGTGTGTGTGTGTAAAAGCTGACTCTCTCTCTCTCTCTCTCTCTCTCTCTCTCTCATCACCTATTATCTTCACCAGTCACTCTTCTCTCTATTTTTTCTTCACCTCCCCTTCCTTCATGCTTCGTGCTCCTCCTTCATTGCCAATAAGTCGAACAATCAGTTTCTTCTCCTCAGAATAATGTACGATGGTTTTTGTCCTCAATTTACCTCCACCCCGCCAGCTGCTGTCGTACGGAACTTGATTATGTTGTTGTACGTGGGTGCGTCCCCTCCTTCCTCCTCCTCCTCTTCAGTTTTATATGTTAATTTAATTTTTAATAGTGATGGTGGTGGTGGTGGTGGTGGTGGTGGTGTTGATATTTGTTATTAAAGCTGATATTATAAGAGAAATATTACTGAATGTGATAATGAAGCCCATAATGAAAATAACAATAATGAAAATAACAATAGCAATAATAATAATAATAATAACATGAATAACATTAACACATGGACACCAACACTATAACCACCACTATACTAACCTACCCTTAATTCACACAAACAAACAACATTAACATCATTATCATCACCACCACCACCAACAATAACATACCTTCCATTCCTTCCTTCCTTTAGCTTTCCTTACACCATCACCACCACCACCACTATCACCACCACCACCTCCTCCTCAGCAGGGGTGGAGGGTCGCGGCAGGGGGTCAGGCAGACGTGGCAGAGTTCGTACCTGGAGTCCCTGTAAATCACTGAGGCAACGAGGCCGCCCGTCTGGTTTACGTGGTGATTTAGTGGCGCCGGGGCCGTGCAGGGGGAGAGTATTGTTTTAGATCCTTCTCTGATTTACTTCGTGTTTGCAGTTGTATATACTCATCGTTTTGGAGAGTGATGGAAAATGTGAAAAGGCCGTGTTGTGCTATGCTATGCTCCCATTTCTCCCTCTTTTTTTTTCCAGTTTCTCGTTCTATAGATTTTGTTTTCTCTGTAGGTGGTAGACAGTCAAGCTTATGTGTGTGTCTGTGATTGGATTTTGTGTTTTCTATAATTCTTTTTTTTTTTACTTTGTTCCGATCTCTGTCTCTCTCTCTCTCTCTCTCTCTCTCTCTCTCTCTCTCTCTCTCTCTCTCTCTCTCTCTCTCTCTCTCTCTTTCTGTGTGTGTGTGTGTGTGTGTGTGTGTGTGTGTGTGTGTGTGTGTGTGTGTGTGTGTGTGTGTGTGTGTGTGTGTGTGTGTGTGCTATTAGCTGCAATAAAAATTCCTTAACATGAGACAAAATCAACGTTAATCAAAACAACTACACTGAAAAAAAGGAGAAAAAATAACGCCGTAAAAAATCTCCATTACATGCAATTAAGAGAAAAAATGTCAGCTCCGAACATAGACTAGAAATCCTAGTATACACCCTGCACATTCCCTCTATTCTGACTCTTTACGATAATTTTCATCCCTTTTGTCTGTGTATGTACGTAAGTCCTTCACCTGCGCATTTTGTGTTTTCCTTTTTACGAGTTTCATTATCTTTCTTCTCGCGAGGGATAATGAGGGAGCGAGTTACTGGTGGTTAAGGGACGCAGGTAGAACCACACACCTGCCTAACTACCCGTCTTTACGTGCCTTTCCTTCCACCTCGTTAACACCTGATGGATCTGCGGCGCGGCGGGGGACGGTACCCAGCCATCGTGGGGAGAAGAACACGAAGAGGGAAAGGAAAGGAAAAAGGGCACAAGACGAGGTGAGAAGTGGCGATGGTGGTGGTGGTGGTGGTGGTGGAGAAAAAAAAGGTATTCTCTCTTCACGGACAAATTGGTATTGTTTAAGGGATGGTGTGTGTGTGTGTGTGTGTGTGTGTGTGTGTGTGTGTGTGTGTGTGTGTGTGTGTGTGTGTGTGTGTGTGTGTGTGTCTAGGATTGAATGTTGTTGTTGCTATTCTTGTTCTTTGCTTGAGTGTTTATTGTAATAATGAAAAGAAAACATAGCATACATCTATACTGAAGATGAAGAAAATTCTAATTAAAACATATTTCTAAGAGAAAAAAAAGGAACATACAAATAAAAATAAAAAGAAAGGAAACAAAAGTATGAAAATGAAATAAAAGAGAAAGAGTAACAGGATCAAGATTGTAGATAAGGAGAACGAGAACAAGAGAGAGAGAGAGAGAGAGAGAGAGAGAGAGAGAGAGAGAGAGAGAGAGAGAGAGAGAATGATGATGAGGAAGAAGCGTCAAGCTGAGGAATGTGGGGTATGAGAAATGAGGGTTCTAACATCACGGGTAAAATACAGCGAGGGAATATAAGAGGCGGTAATGGATGATGTCTAACTTGTAGTACTGGGAGGGTGAGGCTTTGACGAGGGCAGGGAGTGAGTGAGAGTGATGGTGCGTGAGTTTAGGTGACATGAGGTGAGGGGAGAGTGTAAGGGTGTAAAAGTGAGTATAAGGGTGGTGTCAATGATGGAATAAAGGTGGAAAGCTTAAGGGTCTTAGCTAGTGGGAGGTAAACTGAAGGTGTCAGGGTAAGTGTAAGAGTGTAACGAGATGCTGACGGGAAGAAAAACAATTAACAAGTTACGATTAAAAAGAAGTAGTAGGTAGGTAGTAGTAGTAGTAGTAGTAGTAGTAGTAGTAGTAGTAGTAGTAGTAGTAGTAGTAGTAATAGTAGTAATAGTAGCAGTAATGATAATAACTCAAAGTAAGTACACAGGCGATAAGCGACTCCTGAGAATGAATAACGAGTGTGTTGACAGGTGAGTCTGTGCCAGGAGTGACATATTGCCAGAGAGAGAGAGAGAGAGAGAGAGAGAGAGAGAGAGAGAGAGAGAGAGAGAGAGAGAGAGAGAGACAGAGACCCATCTAACATGTTTAGCTCGTATGCAACAATAGCGGCGGCGGCGGCGGAGGCGGCGTTGGCGGCTGCGGTGGTGAAGTTGATAGCATACGAGTGAAGATAGTAAGTAATCATTTATCTTACAATTTTTCCCTGTCGGCCATCTTGTTGTTATCTCACACTCATCTAACACTCAGCAGCATCGGGAAGCGTGTGACGTACTGGCCCACAAGTCTGAGCCAACATCCTCATTGGGTAGAGCGGCGAAGGGCGGGAACATTAGATACTACAGCGGCATCCGAGACAGAGGCACAGGTGAGGGGGCGATGGGGGGTGACTAGCCATAAAAACACACCCATAAGCCTTTAAGATAATATATATGAGACGCGTAAATGTGGCATAGATAACGATCCTCGCCTTGTTCAGTAATGGGCAGTATGTTATGCGTGGATTTATCGAAGGGGGCTTGTTTATACAGTGTTAGATTGCCCCTCCAGCGACTTAGCCACGAGAGTAGTGTGATAAGTTTATATGAGCTTATGAATAACGCGTCTCAAGGTCCCCGGTATTGTTCCCACACTCATGAGGTGCAGAAAAACTAGAAGTAACTCTGATTATTCCTGATAAAAACTGAACTATCTGATAGCAAAGGGCAATCAGAGCAAGTGTAAAGGTATGCAATGTAATATGAAGGTTCTGGTCACTTTATTTACAACCGTGGTGTTGGTTGTGGTGGATGTGGTGGCTGTGGTGGTGGTGATGGTGGTGGTAGTAATGATTGTTGCTGTATTACTAGTGGAAATAGTAGTAGTAGTGGTGGTGATGATGGTTGTATGTAGTGCCAGTGGTGATGGTGGTGGTGGTGGTAGTGATGGCGGATTAACGGTTTACTTACGAAATCATAAACATAAATTCAATTCCATAATGATATAAATAGCAACTGACTGACAACACATTCATATATGCTCTCTCTCAAGCGACTCTAAGCTTCCCACATGCCTATCCTCACCAACTTTCCTCCTCCTTCTCGGCTATGAATAACTACCCGACGGCCGCCTGTGTGTGTGTACCTTACCGACAGCCGCTTGTCAAGAAGATCGAACGTGTTTACAAATTTATCACGGAGGCTTCTAAGGAGGGAAATTTAGGCGCCGTCTGCTGAATGAATCTGATGAATCTGTCACTCACACGCTGATTACTTAGAGTATCAAAGTGGGGATGTTTTCATTTACAGGGTGAGAGAGTGAGGCTGCGCTGAGACGAGGGACATGGGAGAAAAGGGAGTGATTGAGGGAGGGAAGGTTGGATGGAGGCGAACTGAATAGAGTGAGTCTGTTCAAGATAGTAGGTCTACGCATCTCCTATTTTCAGGTCACTTAGTCTTTGACCTTCCCTCTTATACATATATGATGTTGATAGTATATGTGCCTGAAGGTATGGTCTTCCCCTTAGAATTCAGGTAAGAGAATTGTTGATTACGAGAAAAAAAATAATTCGGGGCCGCCAAGAGAAGGACGCAAAAGATTGGTAGAGAAAATTAACTGTTACTATCAAAATGGTAAAGAGAGAGGAGTAAACACGGATTATTGGAAAGGCCGGGAAAGCAAAGAGGTGATGACAAGACAGTAAATATCGAAAGAGCCGCAATGTTAATTTGTTTTTTGTAGCCACACTATGCAACATTAGTGGCCTTCAATATTACACAAGAAGTTAACATTATTACTCTCACTGGCGACTAGCTGATGCTTTGATGAATGGAAAATATCAATGCTAGCTTTAATATAAATCTAGATACAAGCGTGTGCATGGTGAGCGACGAGGTGGGGAGATCAGTCCTCGTCAGACGATTTTTAATGTGGACAGAAAGGGAGACTGACATTTATATTATCATGTCCTTTAGATCCCACCTGTCCACGCAGAGGCTTAGTTCAGGTCCAGACGGTAGACAATGTAATCAATGTTATTATTTAGCTCGGAGAGGGAGCGCGACTTCCTCCTCTAGTTAATCCATTGCGTCATTAAGGTCTTGTTTAATCGTCCTTATGGTGATGGGCGTCGATCCAGAGTATCAACTCGGCTCATTAAATTCATCGCGGTTACTATGAGCAAATATTAAACGTTATCAACAGGACCATTACGAGTCTCTGTTCATCATGTGTGGGTGATCAAAGAAAAGACACACACACACACACACACACACACACACACACACACACACACACACACACACACACACACACACACACACACACACACACACACACACACACACACAATGATATGCTTATCCCTCTAGACACGCCTAGGACCCATCAGAGACTTTAGCTTTCAATCCTCCACAACAACTTGACAGTCCGATAAACACTAACATCTATTCCGCTTCACCACCGCTGTGAATCTATTCTCTCCCTGTCTCTCTCAGCCTTTCTCGCTTCCTCCATCGCCCAAGACCCCATCATAGTCGCCGCCGATCTTCCCATCACCGCCGTCCGCCGCTGAGACCCGACCGGCCAGCACACATGATCGGAAAGGTCGCAGGTTCACGAGACCCATTTCGATTCCTCGTGTTGGGAACGTAAAGATTGGAAGATCGAGAGCAAAGTGATTCCGTCTCCAAATTTGGTGTTCGAATCCGATTTCAGGAAGAGTTACAAGTGGAAAGAGCTCGTGCGTGTGTATGTGTGTGCGAAAGCGCGTGTGAGCTCTCACGGTACACGCAAGCACTGGCACACAGACAGAGAGGCAGGCAAACAGGCAAGCACGCACGCAAACACACACACACACACACACACACACACACACACACACACACACACACACACACACACACACACACACACACACACACACACACACACACACACACACACAAATTACATCAACTTTCACTCACTCAAGACTCCCACAGCGTTCACATCGTAAGGGTATTCGTTCTACACTCCCGAATTTATCCCTCACGATTCAGGGACGAACCGTGAACGCAAACGGGAAACACATGAGTATCTTTTTGTTGTAAAGCAATTTTGGGGAAATTTGTTCCCTTGAATCGAGGAACAAATAGTTATTTTTTGTATCTTATTCTAAATTTATCGTAGTTCATAGAAATTTATCATTTTCTTACAAGTTTTATTAAGTTTTCATCTTATCATTGTTGGTTGTTAAGATAAAAAAACAGCAATTTTATCGCAGTGAAGAATTTCAACAAAACATGTAAAACAATTTGAATTAATAGAGTTGTAACTATGTTGGTATCGAATAAATTTTACTGAAATAATTTAGTTTTTCATCAATTCAGTGTATTCATATTATTCATCTAGCCTTAATGTCTTAATTCATGAAAATAATAAAACAAAAGGTGTAACGATTTTGGTAGCATACTTCAACCATACTATTGTCTAAATCACCGCTAACACCACCACCAATAACAACAACACTACCACATTATCAACACGCCTTACACCCACAAGTCACCCCTTCTAATACCCGTTCATAACTCAGGGCGCTTCTCTCACCTCCTTCACCTATTTTAACCATTACCACCCTCCCTGATCCCACCACCACCACCACCACCACCGCCACCACCACCACCTCGTTAGCAGCTGATGGATGGTGGTGACAGGTGCTGGTTGGTCGGTGGAAGGGTGGCGGGGAGGGGGAGGACCAGCACACGCCACAGGTAAAGTGGGAACAATCACGGCGGTCACAGGTAAAGACAGACCGTGGAAATGAAACTGAGCAAACATGAGAGAGGAAGGGGAATGGAAAATACATGTCATGGTAGAGTGTTAAGGAAAAACCGAAAGAGAATGAAGAGTGTAAGCGTGTGTGAGCCTTTGTGTGTGTGTGTGTGTGTGTGTGTGTGTGTGTGTGTGTGTGTGTGTGTGTGTGTGTGTGTGTGTGTGTGTGTGTGTGTGTGTTCATGATAGCGTGAAGGCAGCTAGAAAAAAAACAGACATGGTGAGTAAATCGATAAATAACACGAGCTTGGGGAAAATAATGAGAAGGAAAATTAGGAGGAGCAGGGAGGCAGGGAAGAAGGGATCGGATGCTACGCGGGGAAGCACAATGCGCGATAAATTTCAAGGCTTCATGTGAAGAGAAATAAGGAGAAAAAGTGAGGGGAACTGAATTAAGTGATTAAGGAAGTGGTAAATATGAGCAGCGAGGTGATGGAGGTGCTAGGCGGCGGAAGCGGGGATGGCGTCAGGCATGGAGCGCCCCGGAAGAGGTGTGAAGGGTGAAGGATGGAAGAGGGAAAGGGGAAAGGGGTGATTGCTAATAGAAGAGGGAAGGTAGAGGCTGTGGAGACTTGTTCAGGAGCAATGATGGTGTTGACTGTATCGCACAGAGATGATAATTGCCATGGAAAGGGAGAGACACAGAAAAAGATGGGGAAAAAGTATAAAAAAGAAAAGTTACAAAAAATAGTAGATAATTCATAGTATCTATGAAAAATAAAATTATAACTCCTTAAATACATGAATGAAATGTTGAAATATCTTTCATGAAAAAAATCTTTCAATATCATAACCATATAAGCAGTTTTCAGAACCAAAAATGAATTAAGAAGTAACAATATCTATCTTTAGAACCTTGAAATGAATGGCTTTACTCTTCATTTAAAGGGTGACAGAAGGATTCTCTAAAAAGTAAATAGTAAAATAGAGGTAAAGCAAACAACAGTTACAGAGAATATATTTTTAACAGGAGTGGCAAAAATTTCACTAAAATCAATTAGTTTGGATAACAAGTTTATATCGCTCTTTGTTCCAGCATCACTTTAACTGACAGGCGTGGATGTTATCAATTTGTTTGTACGTAATAATGATCTAATTTTAATCAACCATTTATCTCCCATTCAGGAGTCCCGAGTAGTATCAATTTCTATTAGCCATTGTTGCATTATGACAGTGTGCAGTCATTAAGATGATAGATCGACCCGCATCTTTCTAGACAGCAACCTGCATCAATAAAATCCTCGCATAAAACTCATCAAGCACGAGTAAGCACCGGCAGGTGAGCAACTGAGACAAAGGATTACGGACGGACAAGGGACCGAATATAGTGCTCGCTGAAAACTCTCCTGTTACAGACACAGGAAGAGCCGAATGAATGACAAAGGTGTGGGGAAAACTCAGACTTGAGTATGGCATATAGAAAACATAGAACTCTTATTTCAACTGGCTCTTTTTTAGTTTTCTTTCTACGTTATTGTTACCTGAAATTTCTCAAAACACACTGATGCCTCCTCCTCCAGCACAGTGCAATAAGTACCATGGACTCTTCATAAATTCGGGAATGACAAAACCGATACAAAAATTACGAGGCGATGAAAGAATTTGCTGCTTTTCATTCTTCCTCTCCGCATAGGGAAATGAGAAGTCTTGAGTGAAATCCAGTCGCTGCTATACAAACTTAACTTTATTTCATAAAATCACACATCATCTATAAGTGTGAAAACGGAATAAATCCACAAAAATATCTAACTTACAGTGAGTTTCACACGATAGATGTAGATGCTAAAAATTAAAATATTATTCAAGTCAGAAAATACATGTCAATACTCTTATATGTTATTGTAAATCAAGCCGTTCAATAAGTTATCATTCTCTTTTAAACCATTTAGGTTTTTAATGATTTTTACGGTATTTTCATAATTCCAATACATAATGTAATTTCAGAAAACCTATTTCTATATTCCCTCTCCCGTGAAATTTAATTACCTCCATCCTAACAGTCCAAGTGGTCACTGGCATTTTTCAGTCCATTATTTCCTTTTCTTTCCACCTGCCACACCTTTCCAGATTAGAAAGGCAACTTAAATCACACTTTAATGATTTTTCTTCGACCACCTCTCGCTCCTCTCAAGCCGCACCTTCATCTCTCGCCTCCACGTATCTTCGTTTTTCCTTTTGGTGGTGGCGAAGTAGCTCTCTTTCCATCACATCATTCACTCTGCCTCTCTACTCTCCCTTCATTTCCTTCATATTCCTCCAGCTTTTCCTCTGATTCTTTTTTTTCTTTTCTGCTTCTATTATTTTTTTTCTTCCTTCCAAGTGTGTCTATCAATCTCGTTCCTTCTTTATCTTCTCTCATTCCTCCCTCTGTCTCTTTTCTCCTTACGTTTCTTCATCCCTTCCTCTGTTTTTCTTCGTTTCTATTCCCTGTTTTTCTCATTTCTATATCCCATCTCTACTTACTTATCTCCTCTCTATCTTCCACCCTTCCTCATCGCCCTCTATATCATCCTTCTCTCTGTGGCTCCTTTCTTTTCCCTCCCTCTCTCGCCTTCCTGTATCCCAGCCCTCCCTCTCTTTTCTCGCTCTTTTCCTTCCCTTCTCATCTTTCTCCACCCAACGATACCTTCCCTGCGTATCACAACTCTACCTTTATCACCACCACCACCACTACCACGACTACCTTCCCATACGCCCCCTAAAGTGCCTCTCCCTCTTTCTCCTTGTGTTACCTGGTCTTCTACCTCACATCTACCTGCTGGCCAATATATCATTCCTTAACCAGACGTCTGTGGCCCGGTCCGCTTCTGGGTAGACCTAATCATTTATAATCTCAGGTGTATTTGGCAATTAATATGAAGGTACTTGTGAAGCTGCCTCGGGTCGAAAGAAAGGGACAGTAGGTTGGCGAGGCAAGGTTGGAATGGAATAGTTAGTTAGTAAGCATGGGGAAGTAAGGAAAGGGCGTGTGTTAGGGGGCGTTAGTAAGAGAATATATGTTAAAGGAAAGAGTTAAGGCAAATGAGTAGGTAAGAATGATTTGGTAAAGCTATGGAAGTCACTGTGAAAAGAACTTAAGGGAGAAACAAAGTAAGGAAAATAGGTAAAGTTGTCAAATGATTATGAAGGAAAATGGGTAAAGGGATAGGGTGCATGTTAGTGGAAAGGGTAATGGCCAGGTAGCCACTAAAGAAGGGTTTAGGAGCTGTATGTAGGAAAGGTATGTAAACAGTTTCAAGTGTAAGACTAGGAAGGAGAAAGAGAAAACAGAGAGGCGCGAGTGATTCAAGGTAAGAGTGGGTGGGAAGTGTAGACTTGTAACAAAATGGACGGAGTTTCCTGGAGAGTAGTCAAGCGCCCCTCCCTTCCTCTCTCTCTCTCTCTCTCTCTCTCTCTCTCTCTCTCTCTCTGAAATCCAACCAGGTTTATATCCCCAACTTTATATATATCCAAATGTAGATCGTACCTATTTGCTTATCCTCTTCTCTATCTTAATTGTCTGTAGCAGGCAAGATAATACACACACGAGTACTACTAACATAGAAATCATACAGACGGGAAGAAAAAGAAAAAAAACGAAAAAAAAATCCCGAAGGCAAAAACTCCCACTCAAATTTTTACACGGGTATATTTTGAGGTTAATGTCCGTGATGACGAGGATGATACAGGTGTGTCACTGATGACTGGCGATTACCTGGCTGCCCGCGGTCACAGGTAAGTCAAGATAGCTATCCCGCTGATCGCTTCTTATCGCTCACGAGGGATTTGTCTGACCATGAAGAATTGTTCCTTTTTGTCTTGCCCTGACTGATCACCGCGATGCTCTCTCTCTCCCTGTCTCTTCAAACTCTCCTTTTTTTTTTTTCATCCTCCATGTTCTCCTGGTTCTCCTCCTCGTGTTTCTTCACCCTCACAAAGTTCCTGCACGAAAAGACTGAGAGATATAACGTTAAAGTAAGATCTTAAAGTGGCCAGGAGCAGCCTTGCCCTGATGCTGACAGTTTGGCGAGGTGTTTTGAAAGTGTGATGCCGCCTGGGGAGTGAAGCCAAACCCGCCGCGTCGGGTGAACACGGACACACGGGAGACACAGTAACTATATTGTTTTGTGAGCCATCTCAGGTGAGCAGGGATCCATTACTCATAATGCTATGATAGTGTTACTGCTAGTCGCCGCACTTGTGAAAAAGCCCTGCAATTCCAAGGCAGCAGGACCCTTCCCCTGGAATTACTGCCCACCACAGATAACGTAATAACATCTATGTGCCAAAGATGACACTGTTAAGGACATCTCCAAAGCAAAGATAGGAGGTGTTCGTTCCTTCGATTCCGTCCCATTTCCAGCGGCTGACAGGAGGGTCCCCGACGCCTTAAACCTACTGGCCGGGCGTCCTCCGTCATTATCTACACAAACACACTCTTTGTCAGCGCGCTAACCAACGATTTGCCGCGACTCGATCTCCAGCGGTTCGCCCCAGGGTGTCATCAGCTCATGTGTGGAGTCGTGGCTCAGCGCTGATTTGGTAGTTGTTGATGAGGGGGTCAAGGCCTGCATTAAATACTTGGTTCTCGGCATAACATGTCATTTCTCTCCTATTCATTACAAAAACATGTCATTTGGAGAGTAATTTCAGGGGAGGGTAGTGGTTGCCGTGCAGGCCGCGAGGTAGCGGTGCAGCGAGCGGCGGAGGCGCTGTCATTTATCACCTCCACCAAGGACCTCTGCCTCCTGTCGGCCGTGACCGACACCAGTCATTCAGAGGCTAATGAAGGTGAGATGATGACAAATACTCTAGACAAATGCACGGAACGAGGCTAATACAATGGCTGTTCATGACACAAGACGAATGGCGGTACACTCAGGGCGAGGAAAGCTCCGTCAAGACGCGGCGCCTCCCTCACAATTAGCTGCTAGTGACTCTTCGCCGCTACCCTGCCTTCCTGCCTTCCCCATTCAAATCACTAAGAGGTGGAATAACTCATGACCGACGCTTCCTTGCAATAAATTAAGTCATCACGCAGGAAGGAGAGCAGGTGACTTCCCTCGCAACCTGCATGTGGTTAGTGACGCTTCATCACTCCTGTTTGCCTCAGCCTCACATTTGTACTCCACCGTTTACCACCAAGCTTTAGTTTTCACGCTACTGACGATTGTTTTTTTACGTGAGAAAGAACATACATTATGTCGTTGATCTGAAGTGTTTGATATGTTATGGTGTGTAGTAGCTGCACATTAAAACCATCATAATTATTGGTTACCTAATAAAATGGGAATAAGTAATGTTATCAAAATTTGTATTGATGCGTGTTATCTCTTTCTAACATCGACTTATCACATTATAGAGACGAATATATTATGTATACTACTTGAATAAACTAAATGCTAGTAAAATCATTCTACATCAGTCAGAAAACAGAAAAAAAGGATAGGAACACACTGCCAGGTGTAGCGTGGAGTACGTCTTAACCTTACAAGGAATCAGAGTCATCGCCTCACTTTATCTCCTTGAGGCACTTGACGTGACGGTGGGCACACGGAGAGCACTAACACTCCACCTTGCAGAACGACTTTCGACAGTTGTCCTGTTAGGTGTAGAAACACAGGATCCTGCGTTTAAAAACAATGTCCTGCAAAGTCTGGAATATCTTTTCAAAGTTTCCTGTTTTCTTGTAAATGTTATACTTTTAAGTGATGAATGCCAAATTACTACGGTAACTAGATAATTTTAGTCTGCTTTGATATTCAAATTTTCATCCTTTTCTTTTGTTCAGAAGTGCTTTCTTCTTAGATTTGGCTTACTTCCTATCAAACAGTTATCTTTACTGAATTTAGAAGATTTGGCTATTAATCATACTGACACTAGTAGCCCATATTGTGTGTATATTATTATTCTAACAATATTCATACAATTCATAATCCAAGTGAAACAGACTCCGAAGACTGCCATGACCTGTGTTGTCCAGTGAAATACGATTACAGCCGCGCCGCAAGAACCAGAGGAAAAGGCAAATCTTGTCTTGGGTCTGGCCAATCTCGCCACCGTCAATGATGATGATTCGTGGCCTGACGCGGCGGTGGCTCCTTCCCTCTCTTTCACGAAAGGCAGAAAAGTCGACCGGGGGTTTCGCCGCACCATCACACAATAACCTATTTTCTGATATAATTCAGAGACATGTTGAGAAAGGTTATTCAGTTAACCGATAAAATCATAGCCACAGCGAGAGACAGAAATGACTAAAGATATGAAGACGAGATAGTGAGCTAACGTTATGCCAAAAGACTTTTCCATAGCGAGTAAGATAATTACACAAATTTTTCTAAGACTAATGTTTTAGTTTATAATTCAAGAAGCTATTTTCTCGAAAAAAGAAATGCGAATATTTCTTTTTCTCCTGTCACAAATTCTACACCATGACACCAAATGAAAAAAATATTGAGTTACCAACGAACAATGACCAGGTATTGGCTACCAGACAGGCGACACTAACACAACAAAGGGCAACGTCAGACACCACACCAGGTGTCTCTTGCTGTCCCTCCTACATGCAGGAGTCTCACTAGTTTCTCCGCGCCACGACAGGTGGCGTGGTTTCATCCTTGCATTCCCCAACTCTAAACTGCGCTTCACTTTTTCCCCAGATGGCAAAAAAAAAAAAAAAAAAAATCTTCAATAATCTATTATGCTCCCAAGGACTGTAAAAAGCAAGGTCACGGCGACGCACCTACTTGGCGGTGATCCTGTAATCGTGAAAACACCCGTGAAAAAGCTCCAAATGGTCACTTCTCAGCCTCTAAACTTCTGACGGTAACACAGCTCGCGGATAACTCATTACAATGCCCGCCAATTGAACAAACAGAGACCACAGAAAAATATCAGGGCAGGTTGTTACGACAGTAAAGCAAAAGCCAAGCGCTCCTCCAAGGCCCGATCCTCCCCCTGTCCCGCCTCCACCACCATACTTCATCTCCGCTGTAATTATTGTGGTTGGCGAAGGTAACGTGCACTTTGCCTTGTCGATGGCTAATTCGAGCCACTTGGAAGTACCAATCTGGCGGCGTATAGAGCAGAGTTACTGGCGGCGAGCGTGGGGTCGTGCCCGCCGTAAACAAAACAACACCGAAAAATATTACATGATGGTGAATCAGCTGATCATCGATATTAACCTTAATCTCGAG
>NC_059298.1:19601325-19731325 GCF_017591435.1 Portunus trituberculatus | reverse complement strand
TATAAAAAAATAAGGAATATGAGTAAAGACATTAAGGAAGGTCATGCACAAATATTACGCAAAGATTACTTTCTTACGAAATTGAAAAAAAAAAAAAATCGTATCATAATGGTAAGGAAAGAAATCATTACTCTTATGTAAAAATAACAAAAGGAAAGTGCATCGATAAGAACAACGCTAGCAACCTCCTGACACTTCCCACTTCCTGACAGACATTCAGCTGAAGTATGCAACACTGGGTGGCTCTCCTCTCCGTCTCCTTGTTTTGACATGTAGAAATCGTTCGTGTATCGTGAGTAGGTTCTGATTCTAGTTGATGTTTTATTGCACTCATCGACTAAATGATGTGATTGCATAAAGACGAGAAAACCATGCAGGACAACACAAATTCAAGTATTGCGAGGTTGACGACTGATTTTGCACTGGATCGTTGTAGTTAATTCACTCGTGCCGGCTATTTGTTCAACGGAGTGTACAAAATTGGACCATACAAGTTACAACCTTTAATTCAGACTGCAGTTTGACTATATCTTTCGTTGTATATTCGCTATAGATTGTACAATTAGAGATGTAGCAAAGTTTGTCTCACTTGCAAAATGGGTGTGTTGTTCTGCTGTGTCTATAGCTAATATACTAATGGAGATATCATAACTTTTGTGCATCACTTGGCATCCGTGAGTAATGAGGCCACGGTTACTCTGCTTAAGTAAGAAGCGAAGAGAGGTGTAATCTGCATTGAAAGTGAGTGATGAGTGAGAAGTAGCGGCAGTGATAAAGTGAATGCACGAGTATCACGCCATACCACAACACCCTTCCTCCCTCAATGCACCTCCCTCACTCGTGCCTCTTTGCTCTGCTTCATCATATTTATCTCACTCATGCTTTTTCCTCTTATTCTCTACCGAATTAAGGCTCTTTTTTTCTGATAGCTTTTGCCTTTCCTCCCTAACATGCCTTCCTTTGTGTAGTTGATGCTTTATCCTGTTTCTTTCTATGATATCTTGCTTTTTTCTCTACCTATATTACATGTTTTTTTTTTTTCAGACACTTGATTATTTCATATTTTTTCGTGCTTTTTTTTTCTCTCTAACATTCTACCATTTTTCTGTTGTCTAATTTCATATTTTCCTTTCTATTCATGTATCTTTTTTTCCATCTTCAATTTCACTCATCCTTTATTATTTTCCACTTCTATGTCTTTTCATTCTGATATATGCTTGTTTCCTCTTCACACACACACACACACACACACACACACACACACACACACACACACACACACACACACACACACACATTCTTCACACCTCCGCGTGTTAAAGGAGGTCTTCATCTCATCCAGTCTCGCCCGGACACCTGCCGCCACGTCAGGCAGGGCGCCCGAAACAGATTGGTGTCCATCCGTCATGCCGCCCTCCCTGACATGACGGGACACGGTCCGCTACCACCTCCTCCCACACCCCGCCACGCTGGCCGCTCCTCCTCCGCGTTATGTCTAATAGACTGGTGTTTTCTTGTAGTCTTCATTCTATTTTGTGTGATATACTTTTGTCTTCTCTCTTTCGTCTTACATTTAATTTACTTATGCTTTTTTCTACTCTTCTTTCTCATTTCCGATAAATACTTGCTTATGTCTCCTCATACCACCCAGCATTTTATTCCTTCTTCTCCTTCTCCTCCAAATCCTCTCCCTTCTTTCTTTTTTTTCCTCAGCACACATCTACTCATGACTCCTCTTTTCGTTTTGCTCTTCTTTCCTCCTTCTCATATTCACATGCTTCCGAATATCGTTTTCGTTTACCTACCTTTCCTTCCACATACATCCTACCACCAAACATCACCACAACTACCACCACCTCTTCGCACCGCAGCCCACAACACGGGTTCGTTAGCGGTTCAAAGCTCACAAAGAACCCCCGGAACCATCATGGGGCTGGTGGAGGAGGTTCACGGCCTCTGGATTTGTTAACTACTGCGGAAGCGCGCGGGAGTAAAGGTGTGTAGCAAGAGATACGACACATTATATTAATAATTCTTTATAATTTTGCCGGTGCTTTGAGGATATCTAGACGAGTTTTTATGGTATTTTGTTATATCTTATTGTATTTTTTTAACTACTGCTGAAGGGTACGGAAGTTAAGGATTCCAGCAAGAGATACGGGACAACATTTTAATCATACATTATAATTTCTAGACGCGTTGAGGGAATCTAGACATGTTTTTACTGTATTTGGCCTTTTTATTCATTTAGTTAAGCCACGCTCGGTGAGTACTAAATGCTCATCCCGGATTGGTTACCGCTCAAGGTGCCTCGGGTAACGTCTCCATTACCTTGGTTCGGTTACCTGGATGTTTTAAGGTAAGCTCCATTAAAGCACGGTAATTAATTTTTCTTTACAGTACACTAGGGAATAAAACAACAAGTAGTGATCAAGGTACAGTTAAGATCAATAGTTGAGTAATGCAGATTCCCTCTGTATTTAATGTTTTCCTTCTTTTCTTCTCTTTTTTTCCTTCCTCCTTTGATTTTTACTGACTGTTTACAATGTTCTATATAAATTATATCTCTATTTAGACTATCAGAGGATCTAAGTTTGAGAATAGCGCTAAACTGAGTGGAAATAAATGTGGTAGCAATTAACTCTTTTCCTTACGATGACTATGTAGCCAAAATACAACTTTTTAGCATGACACCATGTATTAAAACAACAACAATAATGAAAGACTCAAAGAAAAAACAAGATAACAGCCACTACTTTTTTACATCACTTAAGGAATTCAATATAGATATCCAAGTATTATTACTTGGCGAGTTTTGTGTTCAGCTGCGTGGTATTTATAAGTTACGAAAAAAAAAAAGAACAAAATATAATAATGTAAAAATATCAAATATATGATAAATAATCAAAATCAGAGTGTTAGTACTTTTCGTACATCGCTGATAGTTATTAGTGTTTTTAAAGAAATACATTAATAAAAAATAATTCCATCTTATTTCACTTTTCCGAATAAGTACACACAAACAAAATTATGTATTTTTTACAAGAAGTTCTGAATGAAAAAGCTGCAACTTCCGCTGTTCACTGAATTTCCTTATGGAAATTCTGTTTATTGTGGCAAGATCTCGTGTAAGGTCGCCGCCACGCAGCCAAAAACGTGGGACTCGAATGCATCAGCCTCTTACCTGCCACGAAATTACTCTGTAAGCATGGGACTCAAAATGCAATATACAATTTCCCTCTCACGAATAAACATTACATGAGAACATTCTAAATACAACAAACCATTTCTCTCATGACATTATGGCGAAAAAAAACATACTCACAATAAAATGCGCCATTCCTCTCACGAATAAATACATAAGAACATAAACGCAGTACGATATACAATTTCTCTCCCACGAAGAAATACACAGCATAACAACATAAAGGAAGCTGCAAGAAGCTAGTTCCTGTACAATGACACAAAAATATTTTTCTATGTATGACTGGGAACTCAGATCTTTTAGTTTAAATATGACAGAACGTTTGTCCTTCATGAAAACTCAAATAATTCTAGTCTCTCATGAATGACTTGTATACAACATTTCTTTCCCAAACGAATCCAATAAAAAGTTTCTTCTTTACGAAAGATTCAAAATAATATATTTTTTCTCGTGTATGATAGCAATAAAATGCTCTTTTTTTTTTTTCTCACAAATCAATCCAAAATACGAACACCACCAACAACAACAGTAACAACAAACTGACGAAGAAAGATTATAGTTTACATTTTTACGTCACTGAAGAGGAGACACGCCTTTTCACCTTTCCTATACATGTTCCTTGTTTCATCTATCACACTTGGAGGAGGAGGAGGAGGAGGAGGAGGAGGAGAGGCTGAAAGGTCAACATTACCACCCCCTGACATCAGCCCGTGTCAGCAGCAGCGGGCCGGGGGAGAGGCGGCGGGAGGCTGTGGGCGTGTAGTGAGGCCATCTGACTTGTAGATGTCCGAGATGAAGATGTTATGGATTCAGAGGGTGATGGGTAGGCTTACGGCGCCGACTCATCAGTTAGTCCGGTGTCGGGGCCGCGTGGCTTAGCGTTCACGACTTGCCTCAAAGGAGAGAGTCAGTGTCAAGGCCTCACGAAGCGGCTCGGAAAATAAAAGAATGTTTTTTTTTCTTTTTTCTTTTGTCGATTAGTTATTTACTTGGTATCTGTTTGACTTTAGTCGATTTCTATGGATTTATTTTGTAGCTTGAAATATGTATATTACTTATAACGGTCGATCATATTCGACTGAAGACTTGTATTTATAATATTGTTCTTTAGAGATACGTTTTCGTCTTCCTCTCTCCATCACTTCCTCCCTCTTCCCCCCTCCCCCTCCCCTACACACACTCTCTCTCGCTCTCTGACGAAAGATAACCCATTCAAAACATTGGCCATAACTGCAGTTAAATTATTCACACTCACTAAAAACATAATTAATTCAACAGCTCCATCTTGTAGCAACAAAACCCCATTATAGATACTAGCGTTTTTGCTTGAACTCATGAATATAAGCTTTCATAATAGCAACCCTTTTTTCACACCTTTCTTTTCAGCAATTCCCTTCTGAGCCAATGATACAAGGTGACAGGTTGGGGACGGGGCAAGCTCATCGCATTACCTTTAAATTTCTCTTCGCATCTTAACGTTCCCAAGGTAGAGGATGAACCATGACACTTCAACACTATTCATCGACGTGAGCTTCCCTGCTTATGATCCTCGTCCATGTCCTGACCCCACCAGGACTCCGACACTATCGCTGCACCCGCCCCGCTGCGCCTCCAGGCCTCACAACACTCCCGCCTCTCCACCGGCGCCAAGACAGATCAGGGCGGATGCGTCTGCCGCCCCGCTGGGAGATATCGGAGGAACATTCTGTCTGTCCTTCAAGCCGGTGACAACTCCCCTGTGTTGCTGACTGGGGTCTTGCGGGAAGGTTTTGATGTTGATGTGAGGTGCATGATGTTCAAGTGCGAGTTAACTATCCAGGAATGTAAGATGGTGGTGATAAGGGATGTTTGTGCTGGTGGCGGTGGTTTCGAGTGGTTTCAGCACAGGCGTGAGTTGGGCGATGCTGAGGATAAATTTCCTAACGCAGAAAGGAATGTTTTAAGCTGGTGCTCGTAGAATTTTCAAGGTTGTAACGGAATTTATCGAAACTAACAGCATTATTTCTATTGTAACAGTAAAATTATTTAGGTTAGTAGGATAGATTTTCGAAGGTCATAGAAGAAGTGCAGAAGTAGTATGTTGAGCTTGACGACCCCGGCCCCCCCCAGGGTGGATTTTCTTTGGCGATAGAAGCAAAGTGGTGGTAAGTGAACAGTACAAAACATTAAGTTAAACTTACGGAACGATGCACCACGTAATTGCACTTATTTTGTAATTAATTTTATCTTCAATATTCTCACCTTTTTCTTGAGAGTTATAATGAATGAGGCTCTTGATAATTAATAACAGGCTCATTATACGAATTGACACATCGGATTCCTTTCTTTTATATTCAACTTGTTTTTCCTTTGGACCTTGATGCTTCTTATTACAAGCTGGACGACAATTGCCTGGGGACGCAAAATAATCACGCAGGTGTGGGCTTCACCTTCAGGGAATTCAAGGTGAGAATATTCGAACGTTTACATGAAAAAGGAGGATAACAGATGAGGACGTCAGGCATGTCGGCAGATGAAGTTACCAGAAAAAATACTTTTGCGGAAAGAGACAGTTAATAAAAGAGATTTTATCTGAATTTAGTTACTGTCCTCTCACAACATAAAATCAATAGAAGAACCTGAAGAAAGGATTAGGGGGCAAATAAGATGGAGAAAATTTGGGAAGACAATGGAGCAAGAAGGAGAACGATAGTGTGGAAGGGCAAGGAGAACAATCGCGAGAAGAACTGGAAAGGCAAAAAGTACCAAAAGGAGGCGCTAGTAAAACACGAAGAACAAGAGGGCAAAAAAGACAAAAGAAAGTCCTCGAATGACAAAGTGAAGAAGATGAAATGAAAGAAAAAAGGAGGAGATGGAAAAAAATGTAAGCGAAAAAAAAGAAAGGGGAAAAGAAGAAAAGGAGCTAGAAGGGCAAAAAGGCGAAGAAAAGTGCAAAAGACAATGAGAGGAAATAGAGGGAAAACAAGAACAGGGCAAAGGAGGAAAGGAGCTTGAATGGAAAGAAAAAAAAAGAGAGAAGAGGAGCTGAAAAGAAATAGGGAGAAAAAAAGAATAAGAGAAGTTACAAGATGTCAACTATGAAAAAATAATAACAAAGAGACAAAAAAGACATAGAGTAGCTGGAAGTGCAAAACTACAAAGATACGCTGATGAGACGAAAAAGAGAATAAAACAACAGCAACAACAACTGTACGATTAAGAAGACAAAGGATAAAGAGCTGAAAGGGCAAGGGAGCAAAGAAGAGGTAAAGGAAAGAAGGATCAGGTCAAGACACACTCCCTAAACCCTTGCAATGACCGGATTCATTTCTCACCAGGTCGACCATTAGGCCTGAGAAACGTGGCTTTGGCTTTATCATTACGAAGGAATTATGACAAAACATTCATACAAGAGGTGGAGTTAGCGGAGTTTCCCTGCGTTTAAGGAGCATTTGAGCCTCGTGATGGGGACTCCGGAACTTTCGCCACTCGCGCCACTGAGGTTATTTTGTATGTAGATGAGAAGTCAACGTCAGACCAACCGAGTATAATTTCCTCTCTGGTTCCTTAGCTATTTTTTTGTTTCAAGAGACGAGTGTTCTTTTAGGTGCTCCTCTATAACCTTCCTTTACCCCTTCCTCCTCCTCTTCTTTCCTGCTTTCTTCTCTCGTCTCCTGCTTTTAAATATACATCAAATAATGAAATGCGCCTTAACTCATTCAGCACCATGATACTTTCCCATATTCATTCTGCTTACTACTTGGCCATTTTATACGGCTTTAGAAACTTATGCGCGGAATTAAGACTGTCAAGGCTGTGGGTATTAATATTCGGACCTCCATGGACCCATCTTAATGTAAATAAAATGGTTTTATAGCACATAAATCTCAAGGTAAAAATGTGTCCCAGTATTGAAGGGATTAAGGAACTAAAAACGTGTGATAATTACCTACAATACCTTGAAGAACTATAAACGAAGACAGAACCTAAAATTCCAAGCAAAATTAGCTTCAATAAACTTAAATCAGCACAATCAACCTTCAGGAGGACACTTTTTATGAAGTCCTTCCATATATATAATAAACTAAAGAGATGAGACTGAGTTCGAAGCGTGAGTCGTGAGTCGGTAAGTCTCCTCTAACTCTCTATCTGACCATTGAAATCTTTATTTACCTTTCGACTGGGTTTAGAGAGAGAGAGAGAGTTTACTTGCCTTATATTTTCTTTGCTTTCATTGTTGATATATTATAGTATTTGGAAATTAACATTTGCATGCCAATGTCTGAAAACAAACATGCACAAACACACACACACACACACACACACACACACACACACACACACACACACACACACAAAACGCGCGCGAGCACTCTCTCTCTCTCTCTCTCTCTTACACAGGAGCCACACCCTAGCGTTCCCCTACTAAGCCCTTCCCAGGACCTCCTAGTTGGCGGCGTAGACCCCCGGCCAGGTGCCTCACCCTCCCATTACCATATAGATGTAATGCCGACCCCCGGATCAGATTCTATCACAGATGACCACGGCGAGGATCCAGCCTGCATGAAGTATGGCGCATTTAGTTTTTCTCTTTCACCCGCTAAATGAATTGCGGGCTGATGCCATCGCTCGTAAATCCGTATAGAATTGCTGGGGACTCTAACTGATATGCTAATTATAGTGATGAGTGACTGAGTGGGGAGTGAGTGAAGAAATAACTATGGTTGGACTTGAAAAATGTGAAAAAATGAATGGACTGTTTCTTGTCGTTATTTGTTAAGCGATAATATGCGAAAATTAAACCATGCACTGCCAAATAGAATGGATAAATATAGTAATGATTGACTGAGGGAGAAACAGAGAGAAAAATAATAAAAATTGGGTCTTAAAAATGTAAGGAAAAATATATAGGTTTTTCTTGTTTATTTCTCTTCGTTGACAATAGGCGACTCTTAAAAGCGCAAAACAAACAACTCTATTTCTTCAGCTGCTCATTTTGTTTTCCTGTTTTACGTAAAATACAAACAGGACAGATGCTGCAATGTACGGCTTACAGAGTGAAAACCTTTGTCTATCATGCGTCCGGTGAAAAAGAGCGAAAAACAACCAGCTTAACGCCGCTCCAATAAAGAAAACAAGATGGAGGCGTTGCTGCAGAGACCACTACCTTCACCGCGCGGGAGGACAACGCTCATTTGTACTCATCTGTATTCGTCAGGGTCCATTTAATTTCAACGACGACCACTGCCACCACCTCCAACACCACTAACACCACCAACAATTTCGCCACTACCATTGGCGTGGACACCGTTTCCATCACCACAGCCAATGCAATCCATCATCACCACTCATCACTAATCTTAACACTCACCACACCATCACCATCATCACCCAAAAATTATATCCCTTCCCAGTCCTCCTGACCACAACCGAAAGAGAGAGAGAGAAAGAGAGAGAGAGAGAGAGAGAGAGAGAGAGAGAGAGAGAGAGAGAGAGAGAGAGAGAGAGAGAGAATCAGTAAACATCATATTGTTATCAGCAGACTTGTACATACTCGAGCTGTGGTTGCAAGTAGCGATCGTATCAGCAAACTTCCTCTAAAGCCCATGATAGGTTGAGAGTTTGCTCCCTTGGCGACCGATAAGAGCTGAGTTACTTCGGGGCCGGAATGCGAAGGCTGGAACCACTGCTCCCAAGGTTTAAATGCAAATGTTTCGCATCAAGGGAGGAAAAGGAGAGGCAGACATGCATTGCCTCTTAACGCTGACCTCTGCACGGGGAAATGGACTTGGATATGAGAGGAAAATAAGGCCCTACAGAGTGATCATTTCAGGCAATGATGTAGGGGATGGATGTGCGGGTGTTTCCTTAATACTTCCTGTGGTGTGGTGGCAAAAAAAAAAAAAAAAAAGGCTCGTAACTTTACAGACAAAAACGCGTAACCTTGCCAAATTTAGCAGTCAAATTTTAGGGAGAATAAAAGAGAATACGTTTTAATATTCAGTGAGAAAAGTCTCTCTTTAGACACACACACACACACACACACACACACACACACACACGGCGGAGAGTAATTGGTCGCAGTCTAGTTCAGGAGGTTATGAGAGAGGACGCCGTATTAGGGATGGTGTTGATGTCTGCCTCTGGGCGTCGTTCGCGGAGATGAAGGAGTAAAGTGAAACTGAAATAAGACCACAAAACAAAGGACCTCCAGCCAAAGGGATCCCGTTAGTGTGCGCTGACCGCCGCCGCCGCCGACGTCACGCTGGACAATTGCCTTCCAATCTGGTTAACAGTAAAGGGAGTTGTTTGGCAATAGAACGTAATGTACAGCAAGGAAAACACAGGCCTGTACCAGTGCAAGGGCGGAGAAAATTTTTGCGATGAATATGTATTAACTAGTCATGTGAATAGCGAATAAATAACGACGACCATACCAAAACAGATTAATATAAATAATTCGATTCTTAGAAGCACAAAAAAACTGATTTAATTTGATAAACGACTAACCTCAGGAATAACACAAATGAAACCTAATACAAGAAAACACATTGGTACAGTCAGCTCCTTACTTCATGAAACAGCCTTTATATCCTAATTTCTTTTATTAAGCGACATATCAACTCTTAGAATTTTAACAAGTAATTATCATTGGCCAGAAATTGTGACATGTAAATATAGCCAAGCTGTCTCGCTAGACTATAAGACGCTGTTCTTGTATGTGTAAGGGACAGGTTATGTGGATTCCATTTTACCCACCTTTGTACTCGTTATAGTAAGTGGATTGTTATTAGAAAATCACCAGTAGGTGTTGGAGTTTTATCTTTAATTCAAATTTTTTTATCTATTTGAAATATGTTTAATTCTTAGAGAGAGAGAGAGAGAGAGAGAGAGAGAGAGAGAGAGAGAGAGAGAGAGAGAGAGAGAGAGAGAGAGAGAGAGAGAGAGAGAGAGAGAGAGAGAGAGAGAGAGAGAGAGAGAGAGAGAGAGAGAGAGAGAGAGAGAGAGAGAGAGAGAGAGAGAGAGAGAGAGAGAGAGAGAGAGAGAGAGAGAGAGAGAGAGAGAGAGAGAGAGAGAGGTAAAGGAGGTATGAAAAGCATCAGGGTGGGGGAAGAGGGACGGTAAGGGAGTAGGCGGGAGGGAGGAGAGAAGAAGAAGGTATGTCAATAAAAGACGTCAGATGCAGCTCTAGCCATTAACAGCTGCCATGGAAATAGGATGGTAGATGTCATTTTCGTTAGAAATATTGGTAAAAAGGCTTCTTCGTCGAAATGGGAGCAGGCTGTACAACAGGAAACAAAAAAACAAGAAATAGGGCGACACAAAAAAAAACATTAAAATAAGCTCTTAGAACGCTAAATAACACGAACTCGTTTAAAATAGTTGTTTCCTACATGTTAAAATATACAGACCCACTGAATAATATAGACAGGCACAAGAAATAAACCAGATCAAACTTAATCTGTGGTTGCTGTAATTACACAAAGAAATCTGCGTCACGTGGGAAACGTTTTGGGAGCCGCCAGCCGAGGCCGGAGTGAGTTACGACGCTGACGAAGAGATAGGGAACGAAAGGCAGAGAGAGTCCTCGTTTCACCTGAGACCGATAACAAAGGTGTGTTACGAGGTTCAGTCTCAGGCATTCAGGTGGCTTGTCCGTCCCTTACTTTATGTATATTATGTTTTATATACTTTTATTTTATTTTAACTATTTCAAGTTTGTGGTTAGGTTGAATAGAGTTACTTAAGAATTTGTTATTATATTTGCTGCTATTGTATTTGTGACTCTATTTGGCATGTTCAGTGATTATGTGATCAATAAAACTATTTATCTATTTGTTATATGTATTCTATTTATGTATTCTGTAATTTTGTGATCAATAGAAGCTATGTTATGAATGTATGCACTGTACATACCTATATTTATCTATCTACCTGCCTCCACAAAGGCAAGCAAGACTCCCCCTCACTCCTCACATCTGCTCCTGTATCCGTCTGTCCGTCTTTCCCCCTCGCCACACCTTGTCAGTTACCTACACGCTACTTAAGCAAGATCCACGCCACCTTTGGGAGTGAGATGGCTAGTGGCGTCTTCCCTCTCACTCCCCTCCTTCATCAGCACTCTACCTCTCATCATTACCCGCGGCTTCACTCGCCATCATGTCCATCACGCTCTCCCTCATTATACCTCTCTGTGTTCATCACGCCTCCATCCCAACTACATTCGTTCCCTCACTCTGCTGACCATAACTCGCGTGGGCACGTCCGCACCTGCCTCCCTGCACGCCCATCACCCTCATGCACCTCCTCCACTAGTCCACCTGCCTCACTGCATTCCCGTCTATCACCCTCATGCTCCTCTCCAGCCTGCTTCACTGCAATCTTTCTATCCTTCCTGCCATTCTCATGATCCACCTGCCTCACTGTGTACCCTCCATCCATCCTGCGACCCTCACGTTCATTGTCCACCTACCTCACAGCAATCTTTCCATCCATCCTGCCACACTCATGCCTCTCTTCCTCTCCTTCACTGCCTCACTGTATGCCCACCTTCATTCCATCACTCATGCATCAACAGGAAGAGATAGAATGGAGAAGGAGAATAACAAAAATATGGAAAAAAAAAACAAGAGAAACAAGGAAAATGTAAAGAGGAAACTGAGAAAAAAGGTGTTCTCTTTTTTTCAGAATATCGTTTAATTTTCGTAGAGGATAACATATTAAATCAAGTGAAAGAATTCCAACACTGCTTACTGTGTTCCGAGGGCTAATGCTAGTCATTAATTTTGAATTGTCGAGTTATCGTGCTCCATAACATGATAACGGCAGCAAAAATATAGGAGGAATGCTTGCTTCGTTCTGGTAGTTAATTCTAGTCTCTGATTTCTAAACCAATATATTGTAAAAACAGGTCTGACTTATAAAATTGTCATTCTTCAAATATTTTTCGATCCCTTATATTTAGTGACCAATATAATTTTAAGAAAAGTAACACATAATTAATGTTTTCGTCTTTGGCATTCGCTGCACGCTCCTTATGACGATTTCTTGAGGAGGAGAATAGGAATTAGACACAGGGTCCTCAGTCCTCCTCCAAGGCCTGCCATCCTTCACAGCTCATAACACCTTGTTCTGCAGCTTCTAATTAGAACTATTGGCTATAATTACACGCTGTGAGTCTCATTCTGAAGCAGCTGAATATTTTTTTTCCCTGGACACAATAACCATTAATAACTTTCTGATTTTATAAGGTGACTTTTTTGTGCAAGGTAAGTTTAGAATCTTATGTTCAGTTTTCAAGGATGCTGGCAGTCTGACCAAGTATATTAGGATAAATGTTCCTTTTGAGTGTACAATTGTTCGACTATCTTACATTATATTATCTTCAAAATATAAATGAACTCGTCTAGAATGTCCACATCCCTGAAACATGAACTTGCACATAAAAGGATACTAAACTTACCACCACTTCTCGCATACATAAAAAAGAAATGTTTAACTTGCTGAATGAAACGGTACCAAGGAAAAAACAAAAAAACAACTGACCATCACGTCTAAAATCATCTGGTTGAATATGTTGAATGAAGTGACAGCTAAGTAGAAAGAAGACAAAACTTAAATCTGCCTTCATCTGCATGTCATCATCACCATCGCGGGGTTCCCAAGACTTGTTTGACTCATTGCGACGCCATTACTGTCCCTCTTATTTACTCGTATATTTTCATCACTCTTCATGGTAACAACTTCCAATTTCCATCTCTGAAAATTACTGCCTTCGCGTCCTCCCTTCAATTTGCTTCCTTTACTATGCCACTTTACACTTGTTCCCCGTGCAGCGTCTCTCTTGTCTCCAGCAAGAGTCCGCTGTGGTGTGTTGGCTCAAGACCATATTCTCGCGGTGCAATCTGGGCCTCACCTACCACCTCAACAAGTGGTCTCCTTGCCACAATGAGCTTCCTTCAGCCTCAATTACTTATTATGTTTTTTCTGTTGGTATGGATGCATAGGCATGGCGTGCATACGAGTGTCTCCTTCCTGCCCGGCTGTCTGAGTGCTGCTACAGGTTACGACCCGCACACTTGCAGTTCATCATTTCCGGTCAGGTCGTAACTTCCCGGTAAATGCGAGAATCTCACGCAACTCGGCAAAAACCAAAAGAAAACGTGATGCAAAAGTTTCGACAGGTGTGCAACAGTAATTTGTAATGCAAATTATCTGCTTATTGTAATTTTGTTCAATAAACTTAAATTTTCAGCAACATGCAGATTAGATAACAATGTGGATATCCAGGTGCACTGTATGAAGCAATAGATTTCAAGTTGCCTCATCATAACAGACAGCTGAAGGCGTCCGTGCAGCTGCTGAATTTGTTGAAATTTTATTTATTTTATTTTTCTTCTATGTTATGGCCTAAAGCACTTGTTGGTATACTTGAAGAGTATGGGAAGAGCTGTTCAGCTTCCACCCATTAGTGGCGCAGGCAATTATATTTATAGTGGTATCCATATTAGGGCCCATATCAACCACCCAAGCACATCTTTGTACGTAACCATATAGCCACAAACAATAAAAGTAATTTTGTCACTTGTGAAGAACACATAGCAGGTAAAATTATGTGGCAAGTATTCTATTTCAGTTCAATTATTCATCATTATATAACATTTGGTGTTAAGGAAAAAAGAAAAGAAAAGAGTCCCTCAAATAAAGGAAAAAAAATCACAAATGTGGGTCAAAAAAAAAAAGTCTCCTTCCACCTCCTAATGCCACGAGTTGGCCCTGTGTATGAGTTTTCCCTAGCTATTCCTGTCATTTGCATAATTTCTTGCTGTACAAACACATGACCGTCACCAAACTATTTCATGACTGTGAAATTCACATAACAACACTGAGATACGATTTTTTTTTCCTCAGAACAGCTCCATCCCTCCTTGACGTGCTGGCGGCGGGCACAGCACCACACCACCACACCATCCACCTCGGAGAGAAACCCTCACAAAGCGCGGCGAGACACGTGGAACGATAAGTCACTACGAGGGGCACGACTTGCTCCCAGGATGCTGTTGGCCGCCGCCTCTCTGGGCCGGGCATTACAAGCCCCGTCGCGCCCGTTATCCTCACCATCACCCACCACACGCCGTCATTCGTCAGCCATAACAAGGCCCCGGAGTAGGCGTGACAATGAGCCACGGAGTAGGCGTGACCCGGGGCTCAGCAGTGGGCGTGACCTCCACTAACCCACCATTATCAATTCAAGGCGCGGAAAAACCAATAAGGAGACAACCACGGCGCCTCTCGGCCTCGGGGGTCCATCATTTACGCTCGCTACGGGGCGCCCCGTCCGGACAGGGGTGGGTTGCCAACTCTCGCACGTGAATGAATGATGAACACCTCGTTGAATTGCGTGTTCCGGGTCGATGGATTATTCCCAGACTGGTGTTGATTATTCGTGGCGTTTGGGGTTCTTACACGCCAGATAATCAGTGGAGTTATTGGCAATAAGTTTAACACGCCGCGGTCTTACGGTGCTTCCTCGCCTCAGATTAGCAGTAGACACGCATATGCAAAGGAGAGGAGAAAACTCAAGCCAGAAAAACATGCCAGCTCCTCTAAGAGTGACGGCTGTGAAAAATTACTCCCGCGATACGGACGCCAGCGGATCCGTTTTGCAATCTTCGAGTGTCCTCCGCGACTTACAACCGTGATATGCGTGTACTTTTATTCTTTCTTGTTATCAGCAACACGACGAACTTATAACATACTCCTTACCACCACCACCATCCCCACCTCCCGCAATTCCTGTAGTGTGTTCCATAATTTCCAAAGCCTTTGCGTAGTCGGTGACTGGTGGTGGTGGTGGTGGTGATGATGATGCTGCACAATACGAATACGAAGAAAATAAAAGAGTGAGGGGTTTCTCCTTCCCCTTCAGCACTAACCCGTCTGTCTGGTAACGCGATACAAGACGTCTATATTTTCCATTCTTTTTCTTCCCTTTTTGTTATCACATTACCGACGGGAAAGATCTGCATTGTCACGTTGGGAGGACCCGCCGTAAGATTTCGTCCGTCTCTCCCACGGTACAGCTTTGGCTCTCCTCCTCGTTCTTACCTACTCAATCTCTAGTTCTTTCTCTCCTCCTTCTCATTTCGGATTCATAAAGGCACCACTTGTTGAATGCAGCCAAAGACAGCTCTAATTGGTGTAATGTGAAGTGTGTATGGAGGGCGGAACCAGGCCAGGGCCGAGGACAAACTGAGTGTAACAGGGAGGGGCCGGGCGATGCCTTGTGGAACTCCTGCCCGCTGTGAGCCCTGACCGGGACGACGTTATCGCCGCCACACAGATTAGTTTGTCATTGCCAGAACATCTTCATAGGGCGAGGAGCAGGTGGGGGTGGATGGGGGTGGATGGGAAAGCGCTGTTGAGAAGCGAGTTTGGGAAAGAGAAGAGGGGTGAGGAGTGAGGGAGTGCGCGGAAAAAAAAAATAGCAGAAATATGGGATCAACAAGACTGAAAGGAAGTATAATATATGATCGACATAATGGAAAGAAATGACAAAGGTGATGGAGATTATGATGAGAGAGAGAGAGAGAGAGAGAGAGAGAGAGAGAGAGAGAGAGACTTCCTACTCGTTATTCTCTTACATGAAAGTTTTGAATTTAGTGGTGGTGGTGGTAGTGGTGGTAGTGTTACCTGTGATGGTCATGGTGATAAGCTTAGGGATAATACGTATATAGTAATGGTTGCAATTTTAATGGTGAGGGAGAGAGAGAGAGAGAGAGAGAGAGAGAGAGAGAGAGAGAGAGAGAGAGAGAGAGAGAGAGAGAGAGAGAGAGAGATTAACAAATTACAAGATATATCGACTTTCAAACGCGTACAAAATAATTTCCTTGGTAATTCGAGTATATGTCAGCCACTGATGGCGGGAGAAAGTACTGAGAAACTCACTAGGATAATGGCTCGCTCACACGCATCACATCAAGCCCTTTCTCTCTCTCTCTCTCTCTCTCTCTCTCTCTCTCTCTCTCTCTCTCTCTCGAACATTTATATCTTCCTCGAGGATAAAAGTTTAATCTTTGACAAGAAATCTGATAACATTCAGAGCTCCAGAAAGGAAGAAAGCAACCAATACATAGATAAATATCATCAGTAGTATGGGTGTTACGTGGTGGTAGTAAGATGGCAGTACCAGTACCAGTACCAATAGTAGTAGTAGTAGTAGTAGTAGTAGTAGTAGTAGCAGTAATGCAATAAGTGTGAGGAAAGAAAAATGAAGATAACGTTAATTAGTCTCTTCCTGTCAGGATTTTAGTAAATAATTAAAAATAAAATACCAGTAAAAGACAAAAGCTTAACATTATATAAACTAATCTACATATCATATATATGAGTGAAAGGAACTTTACCAATTTCCTAACTGGTCTGAAAATAACACTCTGATGAACCCACCGAAAGTGCAATAGTGGCACTACTTGGCGGAGCGGAAGGACAGACTGAGCGAGTGACGTGAGAGAGAGGATAACCACTTGTCATTTAGTTGCCGGGTATTATTTTCCTTTCTCCACGATTCTAAACGTTATTTGACATCGTCGATAACAGCAAAATATATATGATTTCAACTAGACGAAACATTTCACATTAATGATTCAGCCCAAGTGTAAATAGGGATGTACTCACTCACCAGAATCACTTTGTACTTAGCGAAATCAATATGAATACTACAACTCATATTTCAAGCATTCAATTTACATGTTGGTATTATACTTACAGGCCTACGAGACGATTCAGGAATGTCTGGGTGCGGCCTCACCATTTGGCACCACAGGGAATCCTTCTTCAGCCGCTACAACACTGAGACACAAACACGGCTTTCAACGTAGCGTGGTGACTGGGACAAGTGGCACCACCGGACACTCGGCTATCCCTCCCTCCCTCCAACCAGACTAAAGAAGGGTGGAGAAGAAGCGAATTCTCAAGATCGATAGCCCGGTTAGAGTTCTGAAGGAAGCAACGAGAAATCCAAAGTGAAAATGTACAGGGATTATATAAATAACAAATAGATAAATGCATACATGAATTAATAAAAAATAAATAAATAAAATAAAAACAAATCAGTGAGATGGGGGCTGGTGCTTGCCATGAATTCTATATTTTGATCGAAGGATGGGAGAGACAACCTCCCCTCTCCCTCTCCGTCTCTCTCCCCACCATCATCACTATCACAACCACCTCCTTCTCCTTCATCCCCAATTATTTTTCAACTAGTATTTCTGAGGTTATCTCCCCAGACTGCCTTTCTCCTCACTTCAGCAGTTCTCTCTTTTCCTCCTCCCTCCCTTCCACCACCCTCT
The DNA here is from genome assembly GCF_017591435.1 of Portunus trituberculatus. NCBI lineage: Eukaryota > Metazoa > Arthropoda > Malacostraca > Decapoda > Portunidae > Portunus > Portunus trituberculatus. Next base: position 19,713,790 of record NC_059298.1, on the reverse strand, counting down.
CCTCCTCCACCTCCACTCTTCCTGCCTCTGCCAAACCACTTCCATCTCTTTCTCCCTTAAATAACTAACTAAACTAAGACAGAATATTATCATTGTTGCTAGTGAACTAGGTATTCTGATTAGCGTTCACCAAGAGATCATATAGGATATTTTCTTTTATTGTGACCTCTAAATTCGTGATTTTCTTAGAGTATGTTATACGAATGTATGACTAATGATTTCAACAATCAAGGCATCCACACACAAGAACATAATGTTAGGTCTTTAGATACTGTAAACACCGTCAGAAGCAGTTCAAATTTGGATCTTGAATTTATGTCACATGGTAACTTCGCCAGTTACATTTTCAATGGCACATGATTTAGTCTTATACATCTATACTAAAATGATATATTACTTTAATGTAATGTAAGCCTACTTACTGCGCATGTTTGGAGGTGGAAGACTATATTGTGGATTTGTGATGTGTAGCCCGTTGAGCTGAGTATGTGTGTGTGTGTGTGTGTGTGTGTGTGTGTGTGTGTGTGTTGCCAAGTAGTTACAATGTTTACATAGCGTGTGTGTCGTGCTCTTTATTTAATTGACCTGGATTTTTGCTGAACGAGACGGTGACACGGACAGTGTGTAGTGGTGCAAGGTTGGTACCTGTTAGAGTGTGCCTACATGTCCAGGAGCCTGCTCTTAAGGGCCAGGAAGAACCATAATCTTGGTAAGTGACGCTTGCCGTGGCATCACCTTGACAGAAAAGAATTTAGCACTATAAGGTAAATGCACATTGTGGGACTGTCCTGCCACTATAACTACCACCACCACCTCAACCATGCACCACATTCATGAGACAAATCATCAACTGATGCTCCTAGCTAGAAAGGAATATATATATCCTCAGAGGCGCCACTATGGCAACATCAATTTTATTACGTGGCAGAAACCCGACCTTCAAGTCTTTATATAGACGTGATAGGAGCAACACCTCCCGGCCACCAGGTTCCTGTCCGCGTAGGTTAGCCATGCGCTCATTAGAATATATAATGGACGTGTGGATAAAAATACTTCCCGCTCGGCACTTCCACGCCAGGTTAATATTCCCGTCATCGGCTTTCCCCGTGCGCCGCGCCAGGCTCTTAATTCCCTCCGCCGCTGTTCACTGACTGCCGCCGCCCGTGTAGCCGCGATTACCAGCCACTGAGGACGGTAAAAGTGGTCCGTTTTTCCGCATTTCCTAATAATTGGAATTCCTATCTTGAATCTGATAGCTTCACTTAATGGAACTACTTATCTTTATCTCGCTCATTTTTTGCGTGTGGGAAATGTAACTTGTATCCATTGTCGAGATTATGCGCCTTGTTATTTGTCTTAAGTCTGCTCTTTTTTCTTCTTTCTTTTACTTATATTTTCTTTTACGAGAGTACCTGGCAGTGGCTGGAGGTGGTGGGGCAGTATTCTGGGTGGTGATGGTAATGGTGGTAGTGGAAAGAATGATGGAGGGGACGGTAGAAGTAGTGATGGTGCATGGGACTACCGGAATGGGGTGATGGAGGTGGAGGCGGTGATGTGGAGGTTGTGGGGTGGAGGCTGTAGAGCGGTAGTAGTGATTTTATATGGAAGTAATTGAGTACCGGGGGTGAGATTGATGGTAAAGATGATGGGGATGGTGATGGTAAGCGTGGCGGTAGTGGTGAGAGGTGACGGAGATGGTGGTGGAGGGTGGTGACGGTGCTGACGATGATCGATGTGGTGCTTTCAGTGATCACTTCTTGCGGAAACTCTTGATTCCGTTCGTTTATTCGCTTTTCCCCTCCCCCCCTCCTCTCTCTCTCTCTCTCTCTCTCTCTCTCTCTCTCTCTCTCTCTCTCTCTCTCTCTCTCTTGCCGTTACACACCCCGATGCACCAGCCTCGTAAATACCGGGGTGTTCCGAGAAACATTCATTCTCGTACAACTAATCACCGAGAGATAAATAGCACTGGAGAAGAGAAATTGTGGCCAAGGTGCCTGTCTTGAGCCCCACACAAGTGCAGGGTTGGTGGCTACTTTCCCGAGGGAGCTGTCAAGAGTGACCCGGCCCCGCCCCGCCCCGCCCCAGTCCACCACGATAGACGATGAGTACCCCCACTGAGACGGATCACGTCACGCGCTCGTGCCACCGATGTTATCACGCAGCGTCCTCCGTCTCACCCACGCGGAGGTGAGGGGTTTGCAGCCAACCTGTGTCTCTTTTCGCCCTGGCCACGAGAAAGAAGCGTTGAATTGTTATCGGCGCGTTTACTGTCTCTGTCTGTAGTTCCAGTTGACTGAGATATAAATGCGAAATCTTTGTAATTTTTCCGTACATCGAGTCTTTACATGAGAGGTCCTTCTTTTTGAAGGCTCCAGTACTTCAATGAAAGCTTCCTTGAGAATGTTGTGGCTGTTAGTATGATTTCCTTGAGGGTTGTGTATTAAAATTTTTACTCATGGAATCATCTCTTTCCATGGGAAATATAAGAAGAAAACTAATGAAGTGGTAAGGTTAAAAGTCACGAGAATGACTATGTCAAATAATAATGGTAAAAACAGGCCTGACAGAGAACTAGATGGAGAGGTGAGATAATAAATAGCCGTCTGTTGGTCTAGGCTGACAAGAGGAAAGCCGACAGATGAGTGAAGAAAAGTGTCTTGCAGTGGATTCTTATACACTGATGATGATGATAATAATAATGATATACAACATAAACGGATGCAGTTTATGTACTGATGTGATGGTTTTCTGTTCGGCTCGATTGGATTTAGTGCATGGGAATGGGTGCGTCGCCTGCATGTTGCTCGTTCTCCCGCGCCACGCCTGTCCACGCCTAGAGAATGTGAAGTGTTGTGATGCGAACGTCGATGTTGACCTTGTTACGCATAACCCAAAGGCAAAGTAATTTTGAAACATCATCTCGTAAAATTTTATGGTGTTCAGGTGAGCTCCTTGACTGGCTGGCCATTTCTTTGTTGTTTGCCTTTGTGATTTGGTACATTGTCAAGGAAACTGTTTGCTTGTCGATGAAAGACTTACATATGATTATCCTTGTGCTGTAATTTTTACCATTAATCAGTATACGAGTCTGCCGCGAAAGAAGACCTTCCAAAATCTATCAGTTTATCGTGTCATACACTTGCTAAGATATTCTTGCAAACTTTTTAATCTCGTCTCAGTCCGTCTGACCCTTGTTTTCGTTTACTCTACTTTGTGTTATGTTTTGTTCTTCGCCTGTGCCAAAAAGTTAACCACAAAATATTGAATTCCTCGTATTCCTTGTGTCTGGCCTCCGTTTTCCATCACTGTCTGTTGGGGTGTAGTGAATCAGCTTTTAGTTTCAGTTGTGGTCTGTTTTCGTAGCTACTTGTTATGTCTATTTCCATCATATGCAGTACAATATATTTTATTACACATTCAAGAGAGCAGGAATCACTCTTAGGCTCCATTTTGAGGTTAGGAGATTATAAAGTTTACCTGGAATGTAGTAAAAGGGAAATCTGGCCTAGAGAGCAGTGACCCAGATAATTGTAGGGTGACCGACCAGACCCAATCATCCTATTTCTTCTAAGGCCCTTCATTTTGTGAGATGGCGACCAGATCGACAATTGTCATATCGAAAGGCAAATCGATTTTCTTTTCTATTGACCATTGCTTACACGGGAAAGAATAAAGGAGATACATGCTGAGCCACGTGATATCGTAATCCTTAGTTTTGGCTCTTTTGTCTGGAGTACGTGGTGGATGTAACTCATTAATTCTCAAATCCACGAATAGATTTTATAATGACCCAATCTTTTCAGGTGTTTTATGACTTCACCAAGACATGTTGTTCCCCTGATCTGAACACGTGATAGATACCTTACGGCTGCCCGAATCAGAAACAAAACCTACCAACTTTTTGGAATCTCATTTTTTTTTTTGTGAGTGTAAAAATATGCTTATTATTTTCTTTTAAACATGTGCTTTAACTTGTCCGCCTTTACAAGTAAAACTAAAAGAAATTACCATAATAAAAAAATAAAGAAAGGGAAAAGCTTCATATTTGTTCACCACCTGCCTCACATCACGAACACCAGAAACCCCCCTACTACCATAGAAAATCCAGACCTGTGATTTAAAGTAAAACGTTTTTGAATATGCGAATACGTTAATTCAAGTGAGTACTGATAAGAAGAGGAAAGGCGAGTTTGTTTGTAAGATGATTCTTGTGTGTGATGTGGCATTTATTTGGAGTCTATAATATCATGCAATGTGAAGTTTTATCAATCATAGGAATCTGAAAAAAAGAAAACTTTCAAATGACCAATAAGGAACTTCACACTAGAGGAAATGAATGTGAGCGAGCAAAAAAAAAAAAAGGGGGAAACTAGGAGGCTCACAGTAACGGTAGAAAATAGCAACCTTCTGTGTTATACATACATTCCTCAGGCAATGCATTACTTTGATATATATATATATATATATATATATATATATATATATATATATATATATATATATATATATAATCATGTTGTAACAACGTGACGAATATAACAAAATTGGGTGAGAGTGGTAAAGATTGGGAAGAAAGGAGGTAAGAAGTGAGGAACTGAAAGAAAGGTATGTACACTTGGGCCGGGAAGATGATAAATTGTTCTTGACGTTTAATGTTTACGGCGAAGGTTCCTCGAGGCGTTAAATTGTTTAATGTTAACGTGATGGAGAAAGATGGCGACGGATTAAGGGTTTTAAGCCGCCATAACGAGGTAAAGAAAGAGTGAAGATGCTGGGCCGCAATAAAAGTTTATGTATCGATATGTGTGGAAGAGATGAAAGGCCAGACGATCATGAGAGAGAGAGAGAGAGAGAGAGAGAGAGAGAGAGAGAGAGAGAGAGAGAGAGAGAGAGAGAGAGAGCGCCTTTGTCACTTCCACTTCCACTTCCCTCTGTCTCCTCACTCACACTTTCCCACACATTTTCCCACACATTGACACACACACACACACACACAGACACACCACACACACACACACACACACACACACACACACACACACACACACACACACACACACACACACACACACACACACACACACACACACACACACACACACACACACACACACACACACACACACACACACACACACACACACATCACACTCATATCACGCTACATAATGTCATAATCGCACGAAACGTTCCTCGACAGGAATTTCACGCCATTGTTTCCAGAGGAGACACACACACACATACATGCACACACACACACACACACACACACACACACACACACACACACACACACACACACACACACACACACACACACACACACACACACACACACACACACACACACACACACAGACACACACACACGTTAGTTAGTCTCTGGTTGTGTTCCCGTCCCTTTCCAGTTCACCTTTCTTCCTTCCTTTAGAGAGATAAACATACATAAATATACATTTGTGCTATTTTCCTAAACACTTTCACGTACCAAAACTCGCTTTTCTTGTTCTCTACTTTTCTTTATCACCAGGAAGGATAGAGGAAGACACAGAGTGAGTGAGAGAGAGAGAGAGAGAGAGAGAGAGAGAGAGAGAGAGAGAGAGAGAGAGAGAGAGAGAGAGAGAGAGAGAGGTGTTAGAGTCTTGTCCATTCTTTAGCCTAACAATGGTCCACTCTCTGACGTCGAATCCGTTTAAGAATCCTGCGTTGGAGGAAAATTTCAAGTTATGAGCTGAAGCTTTCTCTTGCAACAGACAGCGACACGTTCCCTGGAGACATTACTTGGGTGGCTGATAGCTAGATCCCTCCCTGACACAGACGCACACACACACACACACACACACACACACACACACACACACACACACACACACAGAGAGAGAGAGAGAGAGAGAGAGAGAGAGAGAGAGAGAGAGAGAGAGAGAGAGAGAGAGAGAGAGAGAGAGAGAGAGAGAGAGAGAGAGAGAGAGAGAGAGAGAGAGAGAGAGAGAGAGAGAGAGAGAGAGAGAGAGAGAGAGAGAGAGAGAGAGAGTATGTGTGTATTTGTGCTCCCTTTAGGGAAAAAAAAGAATAGATAAAGTATACAGACGTACATACATAAGACGGGACGGCAGACTTGGAGGAGGTCGTGGCAGGGAGGAGGAAAAGGAGAAGAAGGAGAAGGAGGAGGAAGCGAAGGTGGTGATGGTGGTGGTAGGAACTGGGAGTCGTGACGATAAATTATCAGCACAAGTGTAATAATTATCTGACCATGTGACGACTTGCTGCGGCCACCAAGCATCTCAGACCGTAGGAGGCGCCGCTCTGACCTGATACACACACACACACACACACACACACACTACTCTCTCTCTCCCTCTTTCCCTCCCTTTCTTTCTCTTCCAAAATGACTTCAGCTGCGAGAACGAGAGAAACACTGCGAGATAAGAGAGTTTGAAGCAGTATTTTCCTTCCGAGGGGATTGGAAAGGGAGAAAGAAAGTAGGTACTAATGGTAGTGGTTGTGGTGGTGTTGGTGGTGGTTGTGGTGATGGTGCTGGTGTAGGTGGTGGCAATGCTGGTTGTGGAGTATAAGTGGAGAGAGAGAGAGAGAGAGAGAGAGAGAGAGAGAGAGAGAGAGAGAGAGAGAGAGAGAGCGAGAGAAAGAGGAAAGGATGGATTGAGTGGTGGAATGCAGGGAGGAAGAGGGAGATAAGTGGATGGGGGAGATGATAATGATAATTGTGAGTGGAAAGTAAAAATAATATGGGATAGATAGTGGATAGAGATTAAGTGGAAGGGTAGTAGGCTGCATTGGTGGATAGAAATAGTGTCAGGCTGTGGTGGATGTGGTGGAGGTGGATTGTGGTGATGGTGGTGGTGGTGGACAGTTTTGGTGAAGAAGGGAGGGTGATAAAGATGAGGAAAGACAGGGAGATAAGGGACACACGGGTGGAGTAAGGACGATGGGTAAGAGGGGGGGAGATGGTTGCTGGTGGTGGTGGGAGGACTTGATGGCAGGAATGAGGAGAAAGCTAAAAAAGGAGAGGGAAAAAGGTGTTCGATGAGAGAGAGAGAGAGAGAGAGAGAGAGAGAGAGAGAGAGAGAGAGAACACTGAAGATGAGCTGATAAGATATTGTATGGCTGGGAAGAAAAATGCAGGTGGTGGTGGTAGTGGTGGTGGTGGTGCTGACAATAGTGATGTCGTAATGTTCATATGCGATAAAGACGTAGCGTGACTGACATGAATGGACGTCTGTGTAGTATTCCCAGTGAAAAGCGTGGAATCTTGCAACACTTCCCTTTCCTGTGTATTGCAAGAGTTTAAGTTAGAAAGGTAGGTGACGAAGACTCAGATTTAGTACAGAAATAAAGTCTTAAAGTACTTGAATTATATCAGTGAAACTCTGTGGTGTTTATCAGAAGGAGACTTAGTTTTCAAGGCGTGATGCTTGATACAGTTGATGGAAATAAGAATAGTGAAGTAGACAAAGCATAACATGCTTTACATGTTATACAATGATGATGATGAGAGAGAGAGAGAGAGAGAGAGAGAGAGAGAGAGAGAGAGAGAGAGAGAGAGAGAGAGAGAGAGAGAGAGAGAGAGAGAGAGAGAGAGAGAGAGAGAGAGAGAGAGAGAGAGAGAGAGAGAGAGAGAGAGAGAGGAATAAGAACAAGATAGGAAGACAGATCTGACAGAATGATGGAAAAAAATGGACGAGAAATAAAAAGCCATAACTGAAGAGTAGAAACAACCAGAATAAAGCAGACGAAAAGGAGGAAGAGGAAGAAGATGAGGAGCCGAGGAGGAGTCGGTGCGGGGGCGTGCAGAGAGGCAGCAGAGAGGCAGCAATAAGGCAATGCACACGGGTAGGGTTCACTTGCCCTCTCATCCATAACCCAAAACACACCCAGATATATTACTGTCTAAAAGCGCGAATAACTAATAGCCGAGGAATAAAACAGGCGAGGGAAGGGATCAGATAAAGGGAACAAAGCAGATACACAAATCTCCCTTTAAATAATTATTGGGTTGCAGGAGGGGCCGCCGCTGAGCTCTGTCCAGAGAGAGAGAGAGAGAGAGAGAGAGAGAGAGAGAGAGAGAGAGAGAGAGAGAGAAAAAGAGAGAGAGAGAGACAGGAGGTACCGCGTCGCATATTCAGATGAGTTCGAATATTTTCTCTCCGATCTTCTTTAGGTATTTGACGGTCTATAAAAATAAAAACTAACGATCAATAATCATCATGTTGCAACCCCAGATGTACGACAGGTAAATAAGGAGACCAGGTAACCAGCAGCTACTACCAACCACAGCTCCACAGGGCCCTGCGAGACTCGAGTAGCAAGTCTCCAGTACAGCGCCGCGTGGGGACTGTCTAAATGAGCGAACGTGCGGCCGTCGAAAGGAAGGAACGAGGCTGCACCGAGAATATCATCACCTGGCTGAGGCGTGAGGGACGAGGCAGGCGGGCAGTGACGTGAGGCCGCGTGTGAACCAAGAACAAAAGCCTTCTCGTCCGTTTTCCAGACAGCGAGACCTGAAAACTGCCGTACGGAGCGCCCCTGCGAAGGTTCTCCCAAGTGGCAACACCGCGCAAGGGCCGGCCGCCAGTATATCTTTCAAGCGGTAATTTGCCATCAAGTTGTGAAGCCTCGCAAGTCGGGTGTGAGGGACTTCGCGGCCTGCCTGCCTTGATTATCATAGTTGGCTGGGTCCACACGCCCATCCCAGTGTGGCGGGGACGAGAGGGAGGGTGGCAGCGTCGGGCGGAGGGCAGGAGAGAGAATGAGAGGTGGGAGGGAGGGAAGGCTGGGCACGTCTGATGGAGATGGTAGGATCGATGGGAGGGATGGTAGTGATAGTGGTGACGATGGAGGAGATAAGGTTGATAATGGTGGAGGGAAAGATTACTGTTATTATGATGATGATGATGAGCGTGGGGGTGTTTTTATCGCATTAGGTTTTGCCTCAGTGATGTAGAGCGGTCTGGCTGGGCCTCGTCTCCCCTTTGCGATCAGAAACACAGGAGATGGATGGCCGCCGGATGACCGGAGATAAGATGGATGGCGTGGAGGTTCCTGTCCAAGTGTGGTGGACGCTTGAATAAGCAAGATAAGGGGCTAGTGGATGGTTATGTTGCGATAAATAGATGGGTGAACAGATAAGATAGATGGCTGGTTGGAGGCGTTGCGGGTGTTTGAATGGGTGTAAAAAAGTGAGGCTTGGATGCTGGCGGCGAGGAGCAGACCGGGAGAGAGAGATGGGAAGACGCCGAGGGTTGGGGAGCGTCATGGTGGCTGAACAGTTGTGGAGCAGAGTACGGCCTGCACACTGCCACTGAGGCGAAGGAAAATACTTCACCTGACCAAACTCACCTGTAATTAAAGTTCGGCAGTGCCTTTTCAATCACTGGCCATTGTTTTAACTGCATGATATAAGAAAACACTCCTCCTTCAGTAAGATATACGGCATTTCTCGTATAGACTCTTTGTACTGATGAGTTGCTTCCAGAGGCCATTATGAGCCTGACCAACCAACGCATGTGCATTTGATCAGTAAGGAGGAGGAGGAGAAAAATGAGAAAGTGGAGGAGCAGGAGGAGGAGGAAGAGGAGGAGGAGCACACAGAGGCTTGGTTGGCTATTTAGAGCGAACGATTGTGTAGACGAGCACTAGTTCTTCCTTTTGGCCGAGACTTATGAGCGGCTTTTGTGTTTTACAATTAAAGTTTGCATTCATACAGCTCCCACTAAAGGTCGGGTAATGGATGTGTGCCGGGACTCCACGCGGCATCGAGCAGGTATTGTTACGGGGCAGAATGTTAAAGGAGCGCGATTTGTTATTGTTTCAGGGGCCGTGTGTGAGCTTCTGCTGGCGCTGATGGTTAGGGTGTGTGGGGAAGAAGGAGGCAACGAGGCAGCCGTCAGGTAACGCGAAGAATAAGTCACTTTCAGACTCAACTTGGCTTGATATAAATCACCTTCGTCTCATTGGCGGCGGGAAGCGAGTATTGGGTGTTGTTTTTTAGGGACATTAACGCATCGTGCTACACACTTAATCTTTTTTTCTTCCCTGTAGGAGTTGCCGTGTAAGATGATCAACACTCGTAGTACAAGGAGGAGGAGCATCGCAAGAAAGGTCTGCCCATCACAACCACCGACTCTTTAAGGAAGGTAAGTTAATTAGCATCGTCTTTATGAAAGTGCTTCCCTCTCTACACACTGTTTACTACCGTCATTCTTTGGTATGTTTATGTTCGCTGCAATATTTCCAAGGATGTGAAGGAAAAAAGGTGATGTGTCCGGGAAGCTGATTGGTCTTGTATGAATGACTATAAATGATCATAAACACAAGGGCTCGGCGCGGGTTAACTTTGGACACCTTCCTCGTTAGTGAGTCTCTCCGCTGTGCTTCACGCCCCTCGGGACCAGTTCCCTGGACACCCCCGGCGTGAGAGCAAAAGAGCGTAAGATGAAAGTCTTTCTCGCCATTTGCAGTGGAATCACCATATCAAACTTGACCTTCACACACATTGTTGACTAGGTGCGTGGAAGGCGAGGCGAACACACTCCTATGCAAATGCCAGTTTATCAAGGGAATCCAATCTATTTACGCAATGAATAGTGCAAATATTGTGGGAGGAGATGTGAGTGCTCATGTCTGCCTCTACCTTATTCATCTGGGAATATTACAGGGTATGTTATTAACTCCAACTCTGTTTAAAGTAACAATTAGTGGATGGGCGGGTAGGCGACTTGTCGACCACTAGGCGCTTTGTTTACACTTGCCTACCAATCAACATCCCTCATACATCACGCCTGGAAGCGCGCAACACGGAGGACTCCCCTGATTGGTGCCCACGAAATTCAACCTTCTCGTGCCGTCATTTAAAGCTGAACGTGTGGAATTGGAATTCGGGGATAAGTATTTACTACCCTATCGATATAACTATCCTTATCAATGCCATCCTGTTGGTAAATAGGCGTATCCCCGGCCTAAAAAAGAATACAATACTAAAACTTACCATCGCCCTTCACTGGGTTCCTATGCAATTATTCTCAGCCACTCAGCTAGTCTTAAATAACAGCTTTCCAAACACTAACTTATTAAGAATAGCTCATTTACATGGCTAAATAGAGAGCAAGGTATACATCGACGGTGAGTATATCACAATGCTCCTGGACAGGTACCAATTATTGAAGGCAAACTATGGCTTGAGCCCTATCTAATACCTTTGAAATGAATCTTATCATCCGAGGCGATCACACAAGCTATTGTTTAACGGACTCACTCGCCAGCAATAATACATTTTGATGTGATGCCGAACGGAGTCTGCATGCTTAGTGCGAACAGGACCCCTGCCCAGCCCGCCTTCCTTCCCGACCTAGCCCGTCCTGGACACAACACCCGCGCCACGGCTACTGGACGCCCGCACCCGCCCCATCCAGGCCCGCTGCTTGGCTGTCGGGGGCGGGGCGGTGCAGATGCAGTGGGAGGAGCCCTGTAACGAGGGTCCTACTGGAGTGCACTGGCAAGTCCGCCATTGTGAGTAGTCGATAGAGTTTTGCATAATTATATGTTTCATTAATAGGTCGTTGGGAGGCGCGGAATGGGAGGTGTCAGGGCGATGCAGTGAGGCAGCGTCACACTCCCTCGCGCCACCTGCCCTGCTGTACCTCCTCACTCTCACCTTCCCTCACTCTGTCCCCTCCCTTCCACCTTGCTCTCGCTCCCTCATTCTCTTTCCCTTATTCTAGCTTTTCTCTCGATTCTCGCTCTCCGTTCAATGCCTCCTTTTTTCTTTCTCGCTTTTCCTTCTTTCTCTCATGCGTTCCCTCTCCCTCCCTCCCTGACGCATCTCAGCTTCACCCCAACTTCTCTCAGCGGCGCCAAGTCGATCTTCTTATGTCCTGAGTAAGTCTCGTGTTTCTTGATCACATTAGGATGTACTGAGTCGTTTTCTTGCACGTGTAATCATGAAATGCCATTAACACATTTGTGTTTTGAATATTTATGTTTATCTTATTAAGCTTTTGATAGATTATTTACAAATCTCTGGCTCCAGGAAAGAGTTTTAACACAGTAATTTTTCAAAACCCTTGTGTAAAAAGAGAAGGTATATAATTGATGTAATGTATTGAATAATTATTAAGGAAAAATAGGAAGGTGTGAAAAAGGATTTAAAAGAAAAATTAAGAGAAAGAAAAACCAGGGAAAGGATGATTAGGCGAAGAAACAAATGGAAAGAAAAAGGTAAAAGTTTAAAATTTCATGGCAAACTGGGAGTAAATAGTTCTTAGATAATGAAGGGAAAAAAGAAAAGATAAGAGAAGGGAAAAATCGAACATGATAACGGATGATTATATGAAGAAACGAATATGGGAAGGAAGCAGTCTAGGAAACACGCACACACACACACACACACACACACACACACACACACACACACACAGAGAGAGAGAGAGAGAGAGAGAGAGAGAGAGAGAGAGAGAGAGAGAGAGAGAGAGAGAGAGAGAGAGAGAGAGAGAGAGAGAGAGAGAGAGAAAGAAAGAAAGAGAGAGAGAGATAGAATGAGAGGTGATAGTGGTGAGAAAGGAACAGAGGAGGTACAGACAGGTGACGCGGAAGAAAATTGAACAGGGTATAGACCACAGATGCATTTCGAGCTACATAGCCACTCTCAACCCCCTAGTCCGGTTAGTTTTCTCCATTAACATCAGTCTCTAAAGAACAGTGCCCGCGCCTTGGTCTGCGTTGCCCCACAGACCTGATGGTATCGCCGAGTCGTGAAAGAGCAAGAGTGTTTTTGTGGGAGTATTGTGTAATTCCGAAGATTTTACCAATTTCCGCCCTAATCAATACCACATCTCGACTGGCAAATTGTCCGATATTCATCCTGTGTGTATTGGCGAGCCACGTTTTTCCTGGTGGCTGCTTAACACCTTGTTATTAGTTCCTCTCGGGCAAACCAATACCACAGGCGGCTCCGCTAACCTACTGCCTGCTGCGTGCTCTGTTTGTTAGTGAATTTATTTATTTATTTTTTATCTATCTATTTGTCTATTTTTTTTGTAGGCTTAAAGCAGAAGAAAAATTACTCATGTATTAATTCACGTATGTATCCCCGTTTATGTATCTTTTAATTTATATATGAATTTATTTAGGGATTTAAGTGCAGGTAAGTAATTTTGCTTTTCTCTCTCTCTCTCTCTCTCTCTCTCTCTCTCTCTCTCTCTCTCTCTCTCTCTCTCTCTCTCTCTCTCTCTCTCTCTCTCTCTCTCTCTCTCTCTCTCTCTCTCTCTCTCAACACCTGCTACAAGGCTAAGGGATTTACAGCATTGTGGGTGTCGCCTTAAAATCACCAGCATGAACTTATTATAATTACAATTAAGCAAAATTAAAGAGCAGTCAGCGATTACATAGGGAAGTGTATATAAATAAGTATAACACTACAGACAGGGAGAACCAGAGCCATGTAGCAGTGCTTTGTAATTTACAAGACTGAAGCTAATTATTCCTCACAAAAGGGGATATTTTTGCACCCGCGTTTAGTGAGAGAGAATATTTAGTTGCGTACTCACCTTCCTGGGAAAAAAAAAGAGAAAGAAAAGAAATGGAGGGGAAAGAAAGAAAACGGAAAAGTACTCACACACATACACCAAAGAAAAAAAGGTCATGAAAAACAAAGAAAAGAAAATGAAGGAAGGAAGGATGGAATACAGTAGAGAGAGAGAGAGAGAGAGAGAGAGAGAGAGAGAGAGAGAGAGAGAGAGAGAGAGATATTATTCCCGACACCCTGAACTGGACATGCTCCTCATTGTCTTTGGCGTGCCTTCCACTCATCCTCCGACACATCCTCCTCTCCACTCCTCCACTCATCTCCCACGCTCCAAACACAGGCGGCGTCCCTTATCGTTCGTGACCTCTCTTGTTTACGGTGTGGGGGCCGCGCGGGTCAAGCCAGGTGGGTCACATGACACTCGAGGAGGTCTTAGTGGCTGCGGGTTCTCATAGATGGAGTTGGTGTGCTAGTCTTGTTGTGTTAGGAAGGGAAAAGATCTTGAATGCTATTGACTGCTATTGGTAGATTTATTTCCTGCAGTCCTTTACTAGTGGTAGCTCTATTTCCAGCAATTTTGTTCTATTTTACTTACCATAAATCATGTTACAAGTTATAAAAAACCTTACTAAATATTTGATAATACCTTATGCTCTGAGTGCGGTTTATCAAAATCTTCATTTTAAGTGTAAACTTATACAAAAAACTGTAACATTAAGGTGGAAGAAGCTATTTGCTGTTAAGGGGTTAAGATGGTGTTGCTGAAGAAAGAAGGCCGGTTGTAAGTGAAGTGGAAGGGAAAGCAATAGGATCAGATGTTAAATAAGAGAGAAGCCATGATGAGGAAGTACGCACAGGGGAGGACGGAAACATAGCCCCAAGAAGTGATAATAAATGCTTAAGGAATAATAGGGAAAAAAAGGGAGAGAAGGAAATAAAAGAAAAACAAGAAAATAGATAAAGATATTGAGTGAAAGAACACAGAACACAAGAAACAACAACAAAACAACAGAAACAACAACAACAAAACAACACAAAGAACGACAACAACAACAATCAACGAAAGAAAGAGGAGAACAAAAATAACGAAAACAAGAACAATAGACAAGATACGAACAGAGGCAAACACTTCTCTCACACATCTTGTACTGTTCTCCTCTGCACCTTCGTCGCAGCCCTGGTCAATAAAGCCATCACGGTCCTCCCACTGCCTCTCCCTCTAGTCAGGCGGTGCAGGCGGGAGTGTCGCGGCAAACAGTCCCGTGGTGGTGGCGGCAGCTGCAGCCAGTCCCCTGGCTTACCAAATAAGGGGGGAAGCTGGGTTTCTGTATAGCAGGGGTGCGGGAAACCATTGTTAGGTATAATTCTACTGCAGCCATAATTCATTGCAGGCAAGAAAGATAGTTAAGGTGTAGTTATAAATATCATTGGGAAAATATATCGGACAAACAACTTGTTTATCTGTGCATAGTATGTGAGAATGTGTTTTCTTGCGAGCGAAGGTAGCTGGCCAAAGTCTCAAGAGAACTAGAATAAAAAGTACTTAAAGAAAAGAATCCCTCAAATATCCAATGCGATAAATGTCACCAAATTACGACTTCAATACATGAGCACATATTGCTGTCCTTTTTATGGAGGCTAAGTGGCACATTGGCGAAAACAGAAGCTCCTAACCTATATGTTGTGAGGGTTCGAACCAACACAGAACGAATGAAAATGGTAGGGATGGAACTCTCTCTCTCTCTCTCTCTCTCTCTCTCTCTCTCTCTCTCTCTCTCTCTCTCTCTCTGGGTCGTTGCCTAAAAAACATAAACGTGACCCAGCTCGCCGCCAGGTCAGGTCAGGGAGAGGTCACAGCCGCGTGGGAAGAGAGCTAATGAGGTGTGGCTGGGGAGTGACACCACTGACAAATTCACGTGTCGATGGACCGCTGAGGACGCCTGGGGGAAGGGAGGAAGGGAAGGAGGTAGGGGAGAAAGTAGAGAAGGTTAGGAGGTATGAGGACGAAAGTGAAGGACTAAGGAAGGGTAGATGGGAACAGAGGAGAGGAAGTGAATGAATGAGTGAGTTTGAGAGGAGAGAGGTGAAAGGGTATTTAAATGTCTGAATGGGAAAGGAAAGGGATCGGAAGAGGTGAAGGAGTAAGGATCAATGAAGGAGAAAGCACTGGGAAAGGTAGGAGAAATAAGTGTTAATGGTGAGGAATAGGAGGAGGAGGAGAAGGAGGAGGAGGAGGAGAAGGAGGAGGAGAAGGAGGAGGAGAAGGAGGAGGAGGAGGAGGAGGAGGAGGAGGAGGAGAAGGAGGTGGAGGCTGAGGAGAAGGAGGAGAAGAAGGAGAGGGAGGATAAATTGTCACACTTCATGTAAATAAGAATGGATATTATCGTTTTATTGGCGATAAAGGAAATGAAATCTGCTATTCGCATTTATATGGTGTGAATATAATTTTGTTTTATAATCGCTTCTCTCTCTCTCTCTCTCTCTCTCTCTCTCTCTCTCTCTTCTTTATCTTCCCCTACATACAAAATAACATCACCTCTATATCTTTTCTCCCTCTTTTCTTTAATGTTACACTTAAACATGTGACTCTATATAAACAAAACAGCATAAGGGTCTCTTCAGTTGGTGAGAGAAGGTACCGTGTAGTGTCATCCGTGCTAAGTGACCTGACAAGGCGGGGTCACGTGAGGTCACCAGGGCTTGGGAGAACCACACAGTTTCTCCCATGGTTTAAAAGTGATGATGTGCACAGTGGCTGATTGATATTGACTTGATGGATATGACATGTCTCTTTTCTCTCTTATGTGATTGATTACGTGTATTCTCTCTCTGGGTGTGTTAGTGGTGGTAGTGCTGGTGATGGTGGTAGTGGTGGTGGTGGTGGTATTTGTAGTTCAGGAAGTAATGTTTAGTAAGTGATGCTTAGTTTTAACTCCACACATGAAATTCACTTAGTATTACAGATTTAGAAGCGTCCATATGCATACACACGCTCAAAGATAAACACTTTCGCATACACCAAACTGATTCAAAAAGTAATAAAACAAATGCATTACTTCTTAATTCAGTCACCTATAAAACATGTACTACCAACACCATGTAGAAACAGGTAACTTAACCTAACCTAACCTATGTCTAACTATGTCACATATTCAGAAACTCTTTACTCACTCATCACGACTATTTTCAAAGACTACAGAGATGATTAGAAGACTCAAGACTGTTTTTCTTATTAAACATGTAGGTATCTTAATAATCACTCATTAAGACCATAAAAAATGCCCTAAAAATCCCTTATCGCTTAAAATTAGAACCTTTTTAAAGTATTGAATATGTAGGCAGAAGTGTCGAAATAGTTCCTGTGTCAGAGGGCAAGGAATGGAGAGGAACAGCCTGGAGGAGGGCTAGGGAGTACAGTATCGGTGACAAAGGCAGCGGGAGGCGGAATAAGGGTGAGAAGGATCGACATACACGCGACAGGGGGTCTCAGGAGGAAAACGAGGAGTAGGAGAAGGAAGAAGACGTGATGGAGAGGGAGAGAGAGAGAGAGAGAGAGAGAGAGAGAGAGAGAGAGAGAGAGAGAGAGAGAGAGAGAGAGAGAGAGAGAGAGAGAGAGAGAGAGAGAGAGAGAGAGAGAGAGAGAGAGAGAGAGAGAGAGAGAAAGAGAAAGTGAGATAGGAAGGAAATGAAGGAGGGAAAATATAAATAAGAAAGGGAGGGATGAGCAGTTAGAGATGTAAATGGAATTCTGAGTTGTGAGGAAGTCAAATGCACTCATTATGGTATATTTTCCTTCATCGCACCCTAAAACACAAGCACACACACACACAAACACACACACACACACACACACACACACACACACACACCACGTACACAGGCAAGTCAGTCAACACCTCTATAATTTCCACTCCCGTAAGAAGCCCAAACCTCTTAGACCACTCAATATTCCCACCATCAGTCCACCAGCAGGCTCCAGGCTCCTATAACTGACCGGATACCGTCCATTATAAGCCCGAACACGATCCCGCTGACGCCCTGGTGGTATCTGATCCCCTATTGTGTGTGTGTTTACCCTGGCTCGCCCCTGCTGACGCCCCGGAGTTAAGACGTCAGGGAGAGGTGCCAGCCGGAAGGACTCTCTCTCTCTCTCTCTCTCTCTCTCTCTCTCTGTCTAGCTCGGCCGAACGGAAAAGGATATTAATCTGTGTGAGGGGAAAACGAGGAGAAAGGAAGAGCTAAGGGGAGGCGCGCGAGCTCGCAGATACACACGCCCGAAGGAAGGAGGCGAGGAGGCAGAGCGGGATTGGCATTATGACGGGTTCAAGGGTCTCATCTCACGCTGCCGCTGCGCTTCTGTTATCGTTGTCTTAAAGGAGGAGTGGGTGATAGATACTGCTCTGTATTTTGTGCTCGTACTCACCTTTTATTTCTTCAGGTCTCCCTCTGCTGTGTTTGAATAAAAGCAGTTATTATATGTGTATGTGTATTTCATTATGTAAGAGAGGCACTAGCCAAGGGCAAGAAAAATGTTGTAAAAGAAGGCCCACGGAGGCATTAGTTCTCAAAAAGAGGTCATAAACGATAATAAAAAACTGAAGAGTAAGTGTCTTGAAAAATCCCCTCTAAGGAGTTCATATGATAGGAAAGAGGAAATACAGAAGCATGCAGTGAGTTTCAGAGTTTACTGTAAAAAGCCTTGTGCAGTGAGATCTACACGTAGCAATTCCTTTTTGAAACTTACTCGGATACATCGCCGCCAAACGCAGCTGCGTATTCGTGTAATGTAATTAATAAAAGGTCTTAATGGTCTCGTTGTTGTGCGGATGACAGGTGACAGGCGCCTTACAAGTTGTTTACGCCGCCGTGGTGTCCCTACACTGCAGGACCTGACACCTTTTGACATGGAAAGGCAGGCGGGAGGGCACCCTAGGCATCATCCTGTTTGTACGCCACTAATGGGGCTGCCCAGTTGACCCTTGCACCTGGTCAGCACTTAAGGTCATAAGGTCAGCTCTTGAGTCCCTCACGCTTGAATCTCAATGTTTAGAAAATTTTATTAGTGAGTATGTTAATAAGAACTAAATACCATAAGAACATAAAAAAAATGAAGTAACGTTGAAGATATCATTACAAAGTACAAGTAACAATCCCTGAATAACAGATAAAATTTTGAACAAGGAAGACACAAAAGACAGCAGAAGGACTTTCCTCGTATTGTTTCCCTGTAAAGTCAATCACAGTCAAATACTGCCGCTCAGAGTCGCGT
This sequence comes from Portunus trituberculatus, assembly GCF_017591435.1. Classification (NCBI taxonomy): domain Eukaryota; kingdom Metazoa; phylum Arthropoda; class Malacostraca; order Decapoda; family Portunidae; genus Portunus; species Portunus trituberculatus. The sequence continues at coordinate 19,694,984 of NC_059298.1, read as the reverse complement.
CCAATGCCTAGGTAGTGACGTAACACACCGAAAGACCTCAATTAACCTACAGCTGACCCACGGCTGATCTGGTCATTCCTCGGCGACGTGATCTTGGCTTGGTGAAGTTTGGGATAGGAGAGGCTTGACCGGGGCCTGGTGAGAAGGATTACAGGCGTGATGGGGATGCGGTTTGAGAGTTGGGAGTTAGCAGATGCTGGATTGTATGGGCGAGTGCTAGAGACAACAGATAGGTTGACTGGAGATGATGTTACGAAAGGACTGCAGAAGGTATGAGTCATGTGATTGATTACACCTTAGAACAGCGAAATGTATGAATGACGTGTATGGGACGAGGTTACTTGATTAAAAAAGCAGACACCAGATGTGCTGGTTTATAACGAGCTACGGTGTGCTCTTAGTAAGCCACTTGTAGGACAGGATAAAAGAGATCAGGTTAATGTATAGCAGGAGACGAGCGGGGTACGGTAGTGTGGGGAGGGTGGGACAGAAAGAAGAGCCTGAGGGAGCGTGGCAAGGGTGTGTCCTGGTGTCCGTGTGTCGTGGCTCCCAACAAGGGTGATGCGCCCGTCACCTTGACTGCTCGGGGAACAACATCGGTAGCAGGAGGTGGCGTCTAGTGTTACAGGGAAAGGGTCTCTACTTACTTGAAGGCTGGGACGGTGTGTGGCAGTGAATATTTTTGTCAGTGTGGAGATAATAGTTAAGAGGAATTGCGGTCACTGAAGTGTGGTTAAAATACTAAAAAAAAAAAAAAAAAGCGTATGATCTGCGTTATACTGATTCCTTGATTTAGTTTTACAATGTAGATGATTGTTGTATATATTTTTGTAGTTAGGTTGGTTAGGAGCAGGAATAATGAACTGAAGTTACAGTGGACTGACAGAAATATGAAGTTGTGCTCTGCCTTGCTAACACTGACGACTTCACTGAACATTACACTATGATTGATTCTATGTACAGTATGTATTCAGATGCACATCTTAAGCAAATACAAAAAAGGTATCTTCTCGAAAATATCTATTGAAACTTAGATAATCCATAGGGTCTTAAGACCTTGAGTTTATTTTCCATTTACAAGACGAGAGGAATAGGTAGACGATAAAAACCATCGCTCCACTGAATGCACGAACCAGAAATCGATTCCCGGTCAGCCACTCCACTAAACAAGGCACATCAGACGGATGGAAATACGAATATAAATCAATAGACGAAATAACTATGAGTGGCAAATGTAAAGAGAAAGAGAGACAGAAAGAGAGAGAGGGAGAGAAAGAGGTAAGGGGGAGAAATATATTAGGATAGTGAAATAAATAAATGCAAGACTTGTGAAGGGGGAATAACTCGCTGACATAAAATAAACAATAAAATGATGTAGAAATATGGAGGTGCCCAGTTACGAGACGCGCGCCACGCTCCGCCTCACTTTACGAGACAGTGTCATTAGGGACCTTTGACCTGGCCAGGGTGACCGTCCTCGCGGCGACTCTGGTGGTGGTGGTGGTGGTGGTGGTGGTGGTGGTGGTGGTGATGGCTTGGGAGTGACAATGACAGAAGTTATGGAGTTTTATTATGGGTGGTGTGGTGTTGTGACGGTGGTTATGAATACTATGCTTGTGGCGGTCACTGTGTTACTTATGACTCTGCTGTGATAGAGGCTGCAGTAGTGTCTGTGAGAGGTAGGTAGTTTAGGAGGCTGTTGAATGAATAGTGGTGACTGTTAACTCTTTGAAGAAAGCTGGGAAAGGAATTGGGGTGGTGATGAAACACGAATATATCGGAACTATTCTTCATAACGTTTCCACAGCTGTCCTCCTCAGATATTACAGACGAAGGGAAGGAGTGACAGTATATATATACACTTCTTTGCATACCTTTACTTACTTGTTCAAATACGTATATGCAAGTCTGTGAAGGTTGTAAAGGCTATGAAGAAAGCTACAGTATCTAAAGCTAAGGTGGTAAATTCGTAACGTTATAACTATAAATGTGCTGGCTGTAGAATGATTATGTAGACAGTAGCAACGGTTGTAACTACGATTACGGAATCTGTAACTACAAGGAACACTATGGCAGGTGTGATGGAGGCTTAAGTAACTTTACCGGGCCTAATATATTCTGCAGAGTGTGTTTGTGAATGAAGGAGAGAGGGCGTAGGTGAGTGAGGGAGTAAGTGAATGAAGGAGAGGTGTTTTTACGCAGTCTCTCTCTCTCTCTCTCTCTCTCTCTCTCTCTCTCTCTCTCTCTCTCTCTCTCTTACAAGTACGAGTATAATCAGAGGAAGTGTGGCGGTGTATGTGCAAGCATAGATTGGAGGTATGTCAGGACAAGGAGGTGTGTTGTCGTTCGTGAAAGAGTGAACGTTATGATTTATCTTTTAGTAATAAAGGCTCAGGAACTCTTCTCTTTAGAGCAAAATTTAAGAAATGTGTCCGTGTATGTGTCTGTGTGTGTGTGTGTGTGTGTGTGTGTGTGTGTGAGAGAGAGAGAGAGAGAGAGAGAGAGAGAGAGAGAGAGAGAGAGAGAGAGAGAGAGAGAGAGAGAGAGAGAGAGAGAGAGAGAGAGAGAGAGAAACTCAATTGTAAAAAGAAATATACTCGTTTCGAAAAATACAAATAGCATTTTTTAATAATTCATTAGTGATCAAAGAAAAATACTTCCTTTTCGCAACAAAAGCGTAAAAAAGAGACAGATAGACAAACAGACAGAAAGAGACGGACATGGATAGACAGGGTGTGACATACATTGACAAAGAGAGAAAGAAAGAGACAGAATGAAAAACGAAAGCTTGGCGAATCGGAGTCTGCTTTCCGCTTTGATTTCAGTAACACATGCTAATATTTGATTTGACCTTTTTCGTGTATAAGACTTCGCCCCTAAAAGTCGGGAGGCGATCACGAGGTGAACTCTCGCACCCTCGCTGTCCCGCGTGAAAAGAAGCGTGCAGCCTCGCGTCATTGTGCGCCCCGCTGATCCCTTAATGCCGGGGACATGAGGTTACCCACGGAGGGACGTCTCCTGCACGAGCTTCCACCAGTCACTCTCCTCTCTCTCTCTCTCTCTCTCTCTCTCTAATTATATATTCACTTTTCTAAAACCAGTTATTACTTTAAAACCCACGTGTTTGATCATCGAGAATGGTTTCTCTTCATCATCGTCTCGTTTGATTGTAGTTAATGGCAAGTTAGATCCACGAAGCATACAAAACCAAACAAAAACCTCGAAAACTCAACTAAACACTGATCACTCCATCTATTTTACTAATTGCAAGTGACGGAATGACAGGAAAGAGTACAGCGCCTCTCATTCACGGTCTTGAGTCTGGAGAGAGCACAGACAAACCAGACGCATGCTGACCAATGTGATACAGTCTACGGGATTCCCACGGATGGAATGTCATGCGTTTCAATAACAAGGAATCATAAGGGAAACTGTTTTTTATACTATTGCAATAATTACTGTTACCTTCTTGTTTCACAGAGAGAGAGAGAGAGAGAGAGAGAGAGAGAGAGAGAGAGAGAGAGAGAGAGAGAGAGAGAGAGAGAGAGAGAGAGAGAGAGAGAGAGGAGGCGATGGGTGGAACAGAGCCATCCATTAGCTCAGGTAAACATAAGGATTCGGCTCATAAGCGTCTTTAAATCGGTGGAGATCTAATACCTGCGTCTTGTAAACCTTTCCATGTGTCACCTGGCGAAGAGAGAGAAATGAAAAAGGCTCCTCTCCCTCACCTGCTTACCACTTGAAAAAAATATAATAGCTCGATGTATGTCAAGTCGTTCATTGGTGTGTGTGTGTGTGTGTGTGTGTGTGTGTGTGTGTGTGTGTGTGTGTGTGTGTGTGTGTGTGTGTGTGTGTGTGTGTGTTCGTTAATCTTTTCATTCTCATTTTTACGCTGTTCCCCTCCTCGATTAAGAAGAAAGAGGTGTTTCTAATAATCTTCTCTCATCTCTGTCCATCTCCCTTTCTTTTTATCCTGTCTTCTTCCCTTCCTTGCCTTCCTTACTCATATTTTTTTCTTGTACATACATGTCAGTAAGTCAACTCATCTACTTATTTTTCTATTTATCTATTTATCTGTCTATCAGTCTATCTATCTCCCTTTTTATGTATCTATCTATGTATCTATTTATCTATCTATCTATCTTTTCATTTACCTATCTATCGTTCTCTTTATCTATCCTCTATCTATCTATCTATCTAATTGCCTATCAATCAATCTATCAGTTTACCTGTCTATCTATCTATGTCTAACTATCTTCCTATCTCTCTATTTGCCTTTCATTCTTTGTCTATCATGCAAACAGTCAATCTTCCTATCTATTCCCCTTCATATTTATTTTTTTGTCTTCCTCTCCCTCTCCGATTATAAGAGGAAAGAACTACTTAGACGTGTAGTAAAATAAAATGCAAGAAGAAAGGGGGCCAAAAAGATAAACGTCCCCTCCGTTGTAGCGATAGAAGAAAGGATCCCATTTAAGAGGATTAAGAAACTCAAACACCATTTAGAAGGGAATTTGGGAGGAGGAGAGGCGTAAAGCCCATGTTTAACACTTGTTTTGGCGGGATTATGTTTGTTTTCTGATCCGTGACCCTGTTGTTTTCCCAGAGAGAGAGAGAGAGAGAGAGAGAGAGAGAGAGAGAGAGAGAGAGAGAGAGAGAGAGAGAGAGAGAGAGAGAATCAAGTTTGTATAAATAAATAATATAGAGAGGACGGAGATGATTCATCAAAGATGAGAATTTAATCTATAATGTTTGTGTTTGTGCATGTATGTGTGTGTGTTCGTGTATATGTGTGTGTGTGTGTGTGTGTGTGTGTGTGTGTGTGTGTGTGTGTGTGTGTGTGTGTGTGTGTGTGTGTGTGTGTGTGTGTGTGTGTGTGTGTGTGTGTGTGTGTGTGTGTGTGTGTGTGTGTGATGTAAGTAAGTGTATGATCTTATCAGTGACTTTATGGACACACACACACACACACACACACACACACACACACGCACATTTAAGAACATAAGGAATTTAAAGAAGATGCAAGAGGCCGCCAGGCCTATGTATGACAGTTCCTGTATGAACAAACTCTCTAATTCCACCTGTTTTCCCCATCCATACATTAATTTAATCTTTTAAAGCTCCTTATTGTCTCAGCACTAACAACATGGTTACTGAGTCCGTTCCATTCATCTACCACTCTGTTAGAGAACCAGTTCTATCCCATTTTTCCTCTAAACCAAATTCCTCAAGTTTGAACCCATTATTTCGGGTTCTATCCTGGCTACTGATTCTAAAAACTTTGCTCATGTTCCCTTTGTTTTACCATTTAAATACTTCTAATAGGTCTCCTCTTAACATTCGTCTCTCTGAGGAATACAAATTTAGTAGGTTCATTCTCGCTTTGTTGGGAATATCCCTCATCCTCTATATCCTTTTAGATATTCTCCTTTCGCCCTGATTCTAATAGACATATATCCTTCCTATAATATGGGGACTAGAACAGCTTAATCTAGATGCGGTCTCACCAGCGCAAAATATAACTTTGATATTAGTTAAGGACCTCTGTTTTTAACACTCCTAAAAAATAATCCTTGTACTCTATTTGCTGTATTTCTAGCCTCATTGAATACAAAGACCAAGATAGGAATTAACTATATCTCCTAAATCTTGTCGATATTCTGTTCCAGGGTTACACAAACACACGCGCCTCTTACCCTCCAAACAGTAACATTACAATCTATTCAGGTCGTGTAAACCCAAACAGATATACACCAACTAGGTTTACGAGCCGTGTATCACGGGAGAGATAAAAGTACACCTGTTTCTTTGTGTTTCCCAGGTAACCCTTGCCTTTCACCTGCTCTATCGCGCTCTCCCAGACCCTTGTCAAGTGAGCCATCATGAGGCCAACACGTGGAGGAGATATATGAGTGTTAAGGATAATGTCGTCTGCTTTATATATATGCATAGCCATGAGGAGAGAGGCAAAGCGGGAAGGAAAGGAAGGTTGGGGTTAGGTATGGGTATAGGCGATAAGGTTCCACGGACCAGGTTTTCTTCCTGTAATTACAAGAGCGCGGCGCCGTTTTGGGTGTTCACGCCACACCAGAAACATAAATACGCGCGTGTATCTGGAGGGAAAATCTATCTTATGGTGCATAATCAGTGCATCCGTCATCCCGCACCGAACAATCAGGGGATCAAGTGCCCATCACACTCCTCCTCCTCCTCTTGATCCTTCTCCTCCTCTTGGTCTTCCTTCTCTATTTTCCTTTCCTTCGTTACCTGTGAGCGGCGGCAATCACACCGTCGCATCTCCACAGGTAAATACAACATTATTCACCAATGTATGCAGGGGTCGCGGATTCAGGTGGTATCAGGTGCGTCGGCCAGTGTTTGTACAGCGAATGGTCATCGTGACCTTGTTTGGGACACGGTATAACATTTGATAGAGCAGGAGGAAATGGAGGAAGAGGAGCAGGAGGGTTATACCTTGGTGAGCTGGCTTGTGGGTGGTGGTGGTGGTGGTGGTGGTGGTGGGGAGGTGTAATGGTGGTGATGTTGGTAGTTACTGTTATCATCATCATCGTATTAAGCTCCGTGTATCCAGTGGTGAACTTTAATTATTTCGAGGAGACTTTGGGATTGTAAAGGTGAGTTGTGTGATGCGCCGGGCAATAGTCATTTGGTAATAACGCGAGGATTATCTGATCAGCGAGATTTAGCTGTGGTCATTTGCGTCGCGGGGAATGGCGCCGTGTTATCAGTAACCGGGATGAGTTCAACACACGCCCACAACAACACACGCCCATCGCTAGCCGCGGGTTACACTAAATTAAGCCTGATGCACATAACTCTGAGATTCCCTCTGATGAAGACACACTTACCTGCCATATAGGCCTTGGCGTGGAGATAAACAAGGGAGGCTTAGCTCTGCTGGTTTGTTTTTAGTTATTCAGTCAGTTAGAGAGGGAGGGAGTCAGTCAGTCAGTCACACGTGAGGTTGGATCGTTCGCGTTAAGCGCTCGTGATAACTCTTGGGATGATGAGAAAGTGATTTTCTCGCTCTAAGACCTGACAGAGACGCCGAGGAGGGAGTCGTAACACGAATGTCAGTTGGAGAAATCTTCCGCGTCCTCGTTCTCGTTCTCGTCCGGTCTCCCTTCAGTGTCCGTCTGTCTAATGTACCTTAAAGACTGCCAGGTATGCCTTGCCTTACTTAGCAACCATTTGCTTCGTTACGCTGTAATTTTTACGTCACTGGAAATTAAATAGTTCCTTGTGCAGCGACTTGTACGACTCTAGATGAGCAACATGAATTTCTAAGTCAAAGGAATGGATATAGTTAGACGAAATAAAACAGTTGCACATTCGTGTCTGGCGACAGCTTTAAGGGGATATTATGGTCTCGACACCAGTAATCTGCCGAGGCCAGAGAGGAGCAGGCAGGGTATACAGCCAGAGAGATACATACAGATGTACGCCAGACGGGTTTGCATTAGACCGTATCGGTTCAACCTCTTCCTCCTTACGCTGGCGGGCCTTCTGTCCGCCACACAGGAGGGGAAAGGAAGGGAGTGCCGCCCGCCAGCCAGCCAGCCAGCCAGTCCGGTGCATGAGGCGGCGCTTGCTCCATCAGACGAGTTCCTAGCCGCGGCATAATGATAAGTATTGAGGCAAACTGCCATAATTATGGGGTCTGCATTGATAGCAGTAGCTTGGAGAGTCCCGGCCATCTATCATGCTTAGTGGGAAGCTGCAGGACGGAGATGCTTCATTATATTCGTGCCTCAGCGAAGTAAAAACTGGACGCCAAAACAATGCCTCATTATATCTGCAGGAAGGGACCTCGCAAATATTGATGGTAATAAAGATGTAATGGATGGCTGATGTCTGGTCGGTCTGGGGTCATATTAAAAGCAGGAGCGAGTCCCGGCGAGTCATCATAGCAACTGGGAGGCACAATGGGGCAGCTAAAGACGATTCATGGCCCACAGGTGCGGCGGAACTCTCAAGACGTGAAGCATCGCCACGCCGCCTTAATAGAATATCGAAGTGGCGGTTTTATATAATGATTACGTGAGATGCGTTGGTGAACTTAATGACACAGCTAGACACCCCGATAGGTGGGAATAATGGGAGGAGGCTGGCCTCTTAGGAATTGCCGGAACAAAAATGTTTACAAAAGTCAACAGCGGCAAAAAAAGTGAAGCTTCTGAAGACAGAAAGAGAGACTGAAGTAGAAGGGAATTGAGGGTCTGATGGGAGAGGAACAGCTTAATATCGCCTAACGCAAGGATCGCCGCGCATGACACATACTCTCCCGACGCTGATGACGAGGACGAAGATGAAGGGAGAGGAAACCATTATGCAAAATTAATGCACATGAGCCACAGACGACTGGAAGCTCGACGTGCATGTCCGGGGAGGAAACGGCATTATTTATTCGTACTTACCTGATGGAAAAATTACTCGAGGAAATTATGGCAACGGTCGTGATACTTGTGGCCGCATATTTACGTGTATTTTGACTTGAACTCTCGTACTTTGAGCAGGTAATGATGTAAAATGAAAGTTGTGGCAGGAATGTGAATGTATGCAAATCAGGTGTACTTAAAATAATACTTCCCAAAGATGTTTCTCTTTGTAGCAATGAGGAAACACCCTCACCCACCAACCCACACACAAACACACACACACACACACACACACACACACACACACACACACACACACACACACACACACACACACACACACACACACACACACACACACACACACACACAGAGAGAGAGAGAGAGAGAGAGAGAGAGAGAGAGAGAGAGAGAGAGAGAGAGAGAGAGAGAGAGAGAGAGAGAGAGAGAGAGAGAGAGAGAGAGAGAGAGAGAGAGAGAGAGAGAGAGAGAGAGAGAGAGAGAGAGAGAGAGAGAGAGAGAGAGAGAGAGAGAGAGAGAGAGAGAGAGAGAGAGAGAGAGAGAGAGAGAGAGAGAGAGAGAGAGAGAGAGAGAGAGAGAGAGAGAGAGAGAGAGAGAGAGAGAGAGAGAGAGAGAGAGAGAGAGAGAGAGAGAGAGAGAGAGAGAGAGAGAGAGAGAGAGAGAGAGAGAGAGAGAGAGAGAGAGAGAGAGAGAAAACCTCGTGAGATTGATAACCAGCCAGATTCCTGAGGTGTGTTGATATGCATGTTGTTGTCTCCGTAAATTCTCCTTTGCATCGACGAATTGATGACCCAGAAGAGGGAGGGAGAAAGAACGAAAACGAGAAACGAGAATCTTTACCCTGCAAGGCGAGGGACAAGCATGCTATCCTCATTAAAGATCTGATCCTTTTTATACGTCGTCCTCAGCACAAACTCATTCCCCATTCCTGATGTGTTTCCTCTTCTGAATTATTTTCGTCTCTTTATTTCTTACGCTCTCCATGATCTTTATTAAAAAATGTTCCATTATCTTTTTTCGAATGCTTTTGATAAGGTTTAATTGAAAATATTGGTGATTGTAAGGGTATTTTCATGAACCTGTTGGGAATATGGTAAGATTTCTGCATCTTCCAGTGAGGAAAGTACTGATGAGAACGCGATTGATCATCTCTGCAGTCTTTAAAATTTTCATTAAAGAGCACAACGTTTAAGAATACTTTTCTTTATTTACTCTCTTATCCCCTGTTCTTCCCATTTCCTCTTTTCCCTTCTATCCTTACCTTCGCTTTAGCTTAGCAGAATTCTTAAACCTAACTTCCTTCCTACGTCTATATCCCTCTATATCTAACTTCTTGTTCATCCACCACTTTCCTGTATCCTTCCTTTTATATAATCCTCTTCTATCCCTAAATCGTCTCTCTCCTGTCTTTATATCTAACCCTTGTCTCTTCATCCCCATCTTTCCTTCTCCTTCCATCTCTCCTTCTCACCGCACCTGGTCTAACAATATGATGAACGGCGGCAGTAATGTTGGTTGAGGCTCCGGCAGTCGTGCTGGAGTCCTCCCCTAGTCGCGCGGCATGTCGATCCGGAGTTCTGTGTGGTCCTCGCCTCTTCAGTTATGGCCCGGTAGCTCAGTGGCAGTTTTTTTTTTCCCCTCCTGGCTTTTATTGCTGCTGCTTCTATAGTGCGTTTTGTGGCCGTGCTTGCATGCCCAGTCTCTTCCTCCTCCTCCTCTTCTTCTTTTCACCATCTTTTTCTTTGTCATCCTCGGTCTCTTTGCTCTCCTTCTCCTCCTGTTCTTCTTCTTTCTTCTTTTCTTCTTCTTCTTCTTCTTCTTCTTCTTCTTCTTCTTCTTCTTTGTTTTTTCTTCTTCTTCTTCTTCTTCTTCTTCTTCTTCTTCTTCTTCTTCTTCTTCTTCTTTGTTTTTCTTCTTCTTCTTCTTCTTCTTCTTCTTCTTCTTCTTCTTCTTCTTCTTCTTCTTCTTCTTCTTCTTCTTCTTCTTCTTCTTCTTCTTCTTCTTCTTCATTTTTGTCTTCCTCTTCATCTTCGTCTTCTTTCCGTTTTTGTTCTTTTTTTTCCTCGTGTTTCTCGTCGTCTCCATCTTCATCTTCCAACTTCTCCTTCTCTACTATCTTATTTCCTTACCTCAATAGCTATTTAGAAGTAGATCCCATGCACTTAAACATATAAGGATCCATACACTGAGAGATTGCTCGAAAATTTTCAACTCACCGTCAGTCACACACACTCTTATAACGGCACGAAAGATTTCCAAACCTTCAACATTTGCAACTTCTTGGTAAAGGATGAAGACTGAACACAAATTGAGGGTAGAATACATAATTCGACTTTTTTGTCAGATCAGATATACGAGAGAAACTTAGCTATAAAAAAAATGTAAAGTTAACCATTTGTTATTCATATTATCTGACGCTCGTATATGAGGCGATGCAAATGCGGGAAAAGTGTTTTTTTTTTTTGCTTCGCTTCACCAAGAAAAATGGGAAAAATTCTTAAAAATCACTTAGAGTCAAGAAAAGAAGAGTCAGATTTGCTTTAGGTGCCGTGGAAAGCTGCGCACAATTGATAATGGCTGAAGCTCATCCGTCTCAATCATCGGGAAACTCCATCGAATAATTCACAGTTTCACGGGTCAAGATTACAGGGAGGGGAGAGGTCTCTAGAGAGAGAAAGAGCGCGTAGCGTTATGAACAAGGGCGGCGCCGCTCAGAGACCCATGATAAGTAGTGTTCTCGACGAGTTTACCTTCATCCTTATGCCCTAAACAAGGGTGACTTTGTTAATTTATCCCACACGATAATAGTTACATTAACGATAATAGTTACATAAGGATTGGCACAATGGGTGAATAGATATGCGTTTAGTTATTAGCTTTGTGTCTGATACTCATACAAAAATTCTGGTTTCTTGGTAGTGTCTTTCTACCTCACTGATGGAATCTTGGTGGTGGTGTGTGGAAGTAGAGGAATTGGTTGTACTATAGATGCTTCATTTTTGTGTTTAAAGTAGGCTGGAGTGACTTGTGTGCTACTGGCTGTTTGGATTCATGACTGAATTCAGTTTGAGAGTTTAATTACTTTATCTAATGAAAATTTTGACAAGAAAAGGCAAAGTTTTGTTTTGCTTTTTGGTTCTCTTCGACGGCTGGTCACTCAGTGACATCACATATAGAGAACCACGGCCGCCACGCCCTTCTTGACGAAGTCAGCACGCGCGAGATCATACTTATTTCGGTCTGGCCACTCGCCCATCACTGCTGTGCATGTTAGATATCATATCTTAATGTTTGTTGCAAAATATGAGTTGTTAAAATGATGTCATGATTGAATATCAGTGTCATAAATCTTTTTTTCCCTGCAATTCGTTACATTTATGTTTACATGTTCCTCATGGTTTGCATAGTGATATTATAATGATCCAGATCACATCAAGGTTATCCTTATATAGTATAAAATTGAATTTTTGTCAAAACGTCTTTGTCATAAGTTCTGATAATGCATTCTCACTAATAAGCATGAGAGAGAGAGAGAGAGAGAGAGAGAGAGAGAGAGAGAGAGAGAGAGAGAGAGAGAGAGAGAGAGAGATGGGGGGGAACACATGTGAGTGACAGCACAGTGTTACATTAATCCTTTGTGTTGTCTTCATCGTGGTGTTACTGGCCGTGTATCGTGTGCCGTGAATTTATCGTGATTTGCATCTTGCTCATTATTCTGATTCATTTTCATTCCCCCTAGGTTCTATTATGTGTTGTGTTGCATTATATTAGCATCGTATATCCTGGTTTTCAATTGTCATTGCTCTGTCCTCTTATGCGCTGTTTTGCATTGTATTGTGTGTTCCCACTTATTACATATTCTTGTTCTACGGCTTGTTATTCTTTATTGGCTACAGTTTTCATACCTTTTTGTTATTATGTTAATGCTTTTTGTCCTTTTTACCTCTATTTTTTTGTGCTTCCTCGTCTTTGCTATTGTTTCGTGCGGTGCAGTACACGGTATTCCTCTTGATGATATTCAAAAGTGTTTTTTTTTTTTAATTTCTCGGCGCTATGATTGTTTCTCTCTTATCATCTGAGGGGCAGGAAGGAGCCGCGAATTTCACCTTCCTCAAAAGACACCTGGTTGTTGTGCGTATTTTTTATCGGACACATCTCCGGAAAACCGGATGAAGGAAGTCACGTGATGTTCCTTATAATAGCAGACTCCTTTTGTAATACTCTCTGCACCTCCTCCCCCTACCAGAACACCTCACCACCCCCTAGTGCCATGTGCCGGGACCTCAGCGCCAAGGACCTGATAAATTACATCTTATCTGCCTTTTAATGTTGACCGAAATATGGGATTTATCTTATCGTGGGAAATACTAATTCTGCCACACGGGATCCGCCATTATGGAATCTCATCTCTTATCTGATTGTAATGGTGATTGGAAGGCGAAAAAAAAGTATTTCAGCTTGGCATCGGTAAATACCACGCCGATCGCCGGTTCCGCTATGATGGACGACCTTTGGGAACACGACCAGTTAAGAACAAACCTCACTGGCGTGGCTGTTAAGGCTGCTGGAGGAGATGGGGGTGGTGGTAGTGGTGGTGTTGATCCTGCAGCTGTCACTACCACCACTACCGCCGCCGCTGCAGTGAGGAACGAGCAGCCATAGATCATCGGTGAAGGTGTTATTTATGGCGTAGGATGTCGCTTGCCCCGCCGCTGTTGATATGGAAACAGCACCGGCGATAATTCACTTGTGATTATGATTTTCGATGTGGTATCTCAACAACAAAACATTACACGCAGCCTTGCACTCGCTCACCTCTCGCGGCGCTGCCCTGGGTGTCGAGGGAAACACATTAGCATATTGGTAATTTAGTGGCCGATGATAAAATCTCAGATGATTACTGCGCCTATCCCGCAAGAAATCTTGCGACACAAAACAAATGGCCAAATTATTAAGGGCACGAATGTATGTGTTCCCGATTCTCGATTCCTGTCTCGCATGCAGGAGTGGCTCGCTGAATTATTGTGTGGAGGACCTTTGGCATTCCTGGAAGAAGAGAGAGAGAGAGAGAGAGAGAGAGAGAGAGAGAGAGAGAGAGAGAGAGAGAGAGAGAGAGAGAGAGAGAGAGAGCATATTACCTGTTAATTCTCTGGGTTTAGTACACGAAGGAACATATTTCTATGTCTCTTCCACCTGAATCATTTCCACTTTCGAAAGACAATAAAAGATCCATTAACTGACTCGAGATCACTAAAAATATGCAATGATCTGTTTCTATCATTACTCTCAGTCACTATGCACCTTTGTGACTGTTAGTGTTGCTTTTCTTTGCTTTTTTAACATTAAGAACTTTTTAGCTTCACCTAATTAAAATTAATCAGCAGGCCAGGCGTTCACTATTCTCTATAGCTATAGATGTTTGCTCTTCTACAACAAGAACCTCGCAAGTTTCCTAAAATAGCGAGTGAGATCATAACAGTCAGAGTAATCATTTACCCAGTCACATCCCTCGACTATTAGCAGTTGCTGCTCTATTTCTCTTCGTCAGCCGCTACCCTCAACTTTATCTCTTTAAGTGACATCACAACACGCGTCAGATCTTCCTTCAACAGCAGCAGCAGTCAGTAGTCGCCACAGTAGCAATGCTCATCACCTGTCTGTGTCTGGCCTTGAGTATGGGCAGTAATGGACACTCCATTCCTATCGCAAGATCTCCCTCGGAACCTCCTCTGTGTCCGTGCACGGTAATGCGGTATTTATGGTAATGTTCTCTCCTCTCTCCCCGCTCCACAATTATCTTTTATTGTGTAACTGTCAAAATTCTCGTCTCATCAGCTCGGATACAGATAGAAGCGGGCCCATCGTATGCTGCCGCTGACGTCAGACCAAGCTGCAGTATTATAATAGCGGGTTATTGGCGAGAGATAATCTGTTTCCTTGACACAAACATCCGCTTTTGGTGTGTGTGTGTGTGTGTGTGTGTGTGTGTGTGTGTTCGTGTGACTTTTCTCTTTCAGCTTTGAGAGAGAGAGAGAGAGAGAGAGAGAGAGAGAGAGAGAGAGAGAGAGAGAGAGAGAGAGAGAGAGAGAGAGAGAGGCGGGAAGGAAAGGGAGGGGAGAGGGCAGAATGGATATTATTGAGTCTGTATCACCACACCTTCCCGGAAACCAGTGATAATAATAATGTTCCCTTAACTTCATCATTCCTCGCTGTCATGTTAACATTGAAAATCTCCATTGTCATCGTGCATAATGGGACTTTTGCAACAATCGCTGCTTCACGTCTTTTTCTTACTCCCTTTCCCTCCCTCACACTCGGTATTCTCCCTTATGTAACCTCTTACTTAATCTTTTTTCATCTCCGTTTAAAAGATGAACATGTTTTCTATTAAAGTTTTTCTTGTATAAACTGCAATATTTTGGATTATAGAAATATAAGAAATAAGTTGATATATAGATATTGTCAATGAGTAAAATGTTGATTTTAATTTAAGTATAGTTAGATTTGAATATTATCATCTACGTACGTTCCTGTAAACGCAAAACAGTATCTAGCATATGCAAAGTGTGTCTTTACATAAAGAAACACGAGATAAAGATTATGAGATTGAACATTTTTTTTTTATTTGACCCAACAACAGTTAGATGCGTTATCAGCGTGACGTGATAATTTGAGAATATTACTGTACGTATTTCACGGAAAGTTAAAGGGAATGAAATGTTATATATATATAAATGTATTGGTTCCCGTCATCTATCTACCTCTCTGTATGTCTGTCTGGGACTCAACTCCACATTGTTCTTCCGCCTCGGTTTTATTCCTTTAATTGGATGGGTCAGTGTTTCCATGTGATTGGATTGTCATATTTAGGGAATGTGCTTAAGAGAGTGACTGAGTGGCTGAGTAAGTGCATGAGAGAGAGAGAGAGAGAGAGAGAGAGAGAGAGAGAGAGAGAGAGAGAGAGAGAGAGAGAGAGAGAATTATTGAATGACTAACTGACTGATTTACTGGATGACTTACTGGCTGGGTAATTTGAGAGAGTAGGTGAGTGATTGGGTGAGTTACAGACTGATTGATTGTTTAAGAGACTGATTGATTGACCTCTCTCTCTCTCTCTCTCTCTCTCTCTACAAGATGGCATCGTGGCAGTGCGGGAAGTCTTAATCCAGATATCCACATCATCCATCGCAGGTACACGACTCACCTTTGCATAATGGCCTCCCTACTTAGCCAGGTGGACTCTGTAAGTATCCCCGCGGACTATTTACACAAAGGTCATTAAGGCAAGAGCAAGAAAAATATATAGGGAGAGAAAAACTCGTCGACCTTTACAGTAATCACCAAATCTTTTCAATGGGTAAGTGGTGTGACCCTCCCTCCCATTGCCCCTCTGTCTTTCTCTCTTTCTCTCTCCTTCTCTGTCTACTTCCTTTCATCTCACCTACTCCTCTCTCTCTCTCTCTCTCTCTCTCTCTCTCTCTCTCTCTCTCTCTCTCTCTCTCTCTCTCTCTCTCTCTCTCTCTCTCATCGCTCGTCCCGTATCTGTTATTTTCTGCGGCGGGAGTGTTGCTACGAGGTTCCTAGCAAAGAACACAATAAAGTGGTTAATTTCAACTTCTGCAGGAGTCCTTAGTCATTCCTTCCTTCCTTCCTTCCCTCCTTTTTCAGTTCCTCTATACCTATTCCCTTTCTCCTCGTCTCTCCGTCACTCCACACTCGAATCTCTTAAACCCGGTATTTTTTTTATTCTCTTGTGTTTAAAAGTGTGTGTGTGTGTGTGTGTGTGTGTGTGTGTGTGTGTGTGTGTGTGTGTGTGTGTGTGTGTGTGTGTGTGTGTGTGTGTGTGTGTGTGTGTGTGTGTGTGTGTTCGCTTATCATTACTTGAAAAATAAAACACGGACGTGAAACCTAAGAAAAAAAAAAAAAAAAACAGTACGAGATTAACACTTACACATATGTGGTTAAAGGGACGGAGGAGCGTGTGGCCGGAGAAACGGTAACTAATTCTACCTCAACAATCACACAGGCAGGCAAAGACTAGACACATCCGCCCGGCCGACCTTACTTTGTTCCACGGAGCCTCACAAGCACGTGTATAAACGGACACCACCGCTCACCCACTCGCTGCAATGACTCTAGAACGGCTTAACTGCCCTCGTCGTGAGCTATTTTATTCTCTTTTTATTGCTCAGGTGAACTAGCGGACCGACTTCCTTCTCTTTTAGTTCCCTGTAGTGATGCTCCTTAACCTCATTTCTCCTGTACGTACTTCTGAGCTTTCTCGGTCGTTCACTCTCTCTCTCTCTCTCTCTCTCTCTCTCTCTCTCTCTTCGTTAGCAATATGTGTTTCCTTGTGCAGTGTTCTAAAAATAGGTCAGAGGTTTGCCTTTTAAAAGAGAATAATTATGTGGATTTAGTTTGGTTTGGTTTATTTTGCTTCCATTTTTTATAATAAATTAGAAGATAGTGAATAACAATACGCTACTCATTTATTCGTCTGTCAGGCAGTCAGTCATTAATGTTCTACGACTGCCTATCTACCTATCTGTCTGCTTGCTTGTCTGTGTGTTGATGTGGTTTTTCTCTGTCAATCCATTCATCATACGTACACAGAAATATCATGTTAACTAATAAGAGTTACAGATGTTATCCCGTCTGTCACACTTTGTTCTGTCACACTTTGCCTTGTCATTGAAAGATCAATGTTTTGCGTTGAATGACACACACACACACACACACACACGCGCGCGCGAACTCAACATAAAGTATATCATCCCCATAACAATACCTATCTTTTCACTCTCTTCAGCATATTATCCTAGTTACGTAAAATAACAAGGCAAAACATGCCACACAGAGGAAGGAATATTTTCCAAGAGATTGTCAATTCACTTATACGTTTAATGTGTGAAACAGGAAACCATGTCAGGTTATCATTGTTATTTTGCTGCAGGTGTTACTGAGAGGATATCATTAAATAGCTAGCCAGGTGTGTGTGTGTGTGTGTGTGTGTGTGTGTGTGTGTGTGTGTGTGTGTGTGTGTGTGTGTGTGTGTGTGTGTGTGTGTGTGTGTGTGTGTGTGTGTGTGTGTGTGTGTGTGTGTGTGTGTGTGTGTGCGTGTGTCTGGTTGGAGATGTGTTTCCCACACCTGTTCTCAAACTCCTAAGTGTTGGTGTATTAGGACAAAAACATTAGTATTTTACCACTACCACCATCAGCATATCCACTAGCATAACATCATCAGTGCTTCTATTACTACTACTACTACTATCACTACCACCACTACTGCTACTACTGTTATTAGTACTACCACTACTACTACTACTACTACCAATACTACTACTACTACTACTACTACTACTACTACTACTACTACTACTACTACTACTACTACTACTACTACTACTACTACTACTACTACTACTACTACTACTACTACTACTACTACTACTACTACTACTACTACTACTACTACTACTACTACTACTACTGCTGCTGCTGCTGCTACTACTTCCTTTTTCTTATAATATTGTACAGTACTTCCTGTTGATCATCATTATATGTTCTTTCATTTTTCATCTTTATCATCCACATTCTCGAAATCATTAATATTGCAGGTGGTTTGTAATAATATGCTGATAGATGGAGGGATAGTTAATTGAAAAAGAACTCCTTAATGGATGAAAAGATGGATGAAGTGACAAATTCATAAACGGAAGTATGGATAGATGAAGAGATAGAATGATGAATGAATGGATGGATAGATAAAAAGATAAACTAATAAACGGAACTATGGGCAACAGCAGCAGCTATTAAGGGGTAGATGGATAGAGGGAAGGATGCGTTTTAGTTTCAGCTTCTATGGGAGACGAAACAAGATTTGACGCTTCACTTATTGTGAATCCCTGAACTTTGAGAATTGCCTCAACCAAGATATTCCTTTAAATCACATCACGTTATTTGAAGAAAGGAATAAAACGAAATTACCTGCAAAATCCCTCTCCTAATCTGCACTAACCCTATTATTACCTTCTCTGATTTGATTTGGTGAACCAAAGTTGTATATTTGCGGCGGGAGTGAGTGTGGCAGTGGAGCCTTTTATTACATATCCCGGAAAATAAAGGCAGGGTGGGATGTGGTTACATGTTATCAGCGACGATTAGAATCACTAAAAAAAATAATTGGAAAATTGCAAATTGGCGTTGGTAGTGCATGTTTATCCCGGACCCTCTTGTGTTTCCTAGGCCATCCCCTCGTGTGGTTCATGGTAATGACGCTCAAACACACCCATTACCTTATGTATCACTGGCAATAGTCACTCTGTATATGCTTAATCGTACACCTCCTGATCCTTGCCATTGAAAACCTATCAGTTAAAACCGTGCTGTGTGTTATTAAATCAAATCTGTCATCGCTGCTCTAATGAGGCTTAGTGTGAATAGCGTGGCTTGGCTTATCATTTAGAGTTGCGATGTGTGTTATTGTATTAACTGTTCGTCAATGCGTCACTTCTCGGGCCTCCAGTAAGTAACGTGTAGGAATACTTAGTTTTCTAGTAAAAGCTGGTTTTTGTATTAACTCTTACTTAGTTTTCCTGAGAATATGGCGCAGGAATATTTAGCCATGGGGAAATACAAGAGAAAGAAGTATGTTATACTATTAAACTTCGCAAATTTGTTCTTTTGCACTGTTCTCAATTAATGAAGTTAGTTTGTAATATTTTTTTTCTGATTTGCTTTTTCTAATATGAGAGAGAGAGAGATAGATAGATAGAGAGAGAGAGAGAGAGAGAGAGAGAGAGAGAGAGAGAGAGAGAGAGAGAGAGAGAGAGAGAGAGAGAGAGAATGTATGCCGCCTATTGTCCGCCTTGTGATGGTGGCGGTTATGGTGGTGGTGGTGATGGCAGGGGGTCAGCACCACACTTACCTGGAGGCTGTGGCACCATCGTGAGGGCGAAGAGGTGTTGAAGAGCAGAGGTATTGTGATGTTGCAAGGAGCTGCTGGTGTTCCGAAATTGGATTCTCTCCCCTGCTTTGTTCTCGCTCGTCTGCGTTCATCTTCTGCTGCTGCTACCCCCCTTCTCTCTCTCTCTTTCTCTCTCTCTCTCTCTCTCTCTCTCTCTCTCTCTCTCTCTCTCTCTCTCTCTCTCTCTCTCTCTCTCTCCTCCTGTCAGGCTCATCTTCCTTTTTTTTTTTCCCTCTGACTGTATCTTTCTGTTTCTTGCTCTTTGTATTGTCGTCATCTTCGTCTCTCTCTTCCTTCTATTTCTTCTCTTTCTTATCATGATTTTTTTTTTTTTTCGTGTGCTTCTGTGGCTTGCGTATTCCTCTTCCTGCCGCTCATTTACGTTTTTCTAATCCTCTGTATTTTTTTTTGTCCCTCCTGCTCCTGCCCCACTGCCTTCTTCCTGTTTTCGTGAGGTGTTTCATGGCTGCATTCTACATCCATGAGTTATTGCCAGTTTCGGTTTATTGCCTTTTGTTTCTAGTTTTACTCACCATACTTCGCCAATGTCTCAGTCTCACCTGCGTGTTCTGTGACATTAAAAGCCTCACCTGGTCATTGCTTTATGATGCTCACCTTTCTTTCATCTTCCTCCTACCTTCTTTCCCTTCGCTTCCTTTTCTTCCTCCAATTCACTGTATTATTTCAGTGGAAGTTATCGGGAAAGAATAAAGCTTTCTATCACTATTTCTTTTCCTGAAACATGGTCTAATTTACTAGTTTTCTCTTTTCTTTTCTTTGGAGTGAGAAGAACAATACGAGGAAGGGAGGTGCTAAATAGAAATGAATGGGAATGGGAAGTTATGCGATGGTAGGGCAGGTGATGGGAAGAGGGTGAAAGGAACAGGGTGGGTTTGGATAGGGGGATGTGGCCATGGGTGTGGAAGGAAGAGGTTGGAATGGGCAGTAATGGGTAGGCGTAGGGAGCTATGGGTAGTGGGGTGAAAAGTATAGGTGTAGAGGGGAGGTGAGGGGAAGAGAGGTGGAGGTAAAAGGCAGTAGCATCTGAACAATGGGAGCTTCCAGGAACACCTCTCCTGTCCTGTATCGAATATGATGAGAGATAGAACGATTAATAAAATGTAAATATTTTTTTCAGTCCATCCATCATAAATTACTGAAGGACATATGAACGGTAGATGTCCAAATATGAAGCGAAGTTTAATATGCTATAAAACTGGAGGCACGCACGACAAAGATGGGCACTGTGCTGGGGTGGTGTAAGGGTCACTTTTCTTGGGTCGCGTGGGTGGCTTAGGCCTCTGTGCGTGAGATCCAGTTGCCAATAAATAACATTTACAACCAGGCCCTGACTGAGGTAACATTTGTAAACATTACTGGATCCTATTATCTCCCGTGCTATAACTCATCCCTTAATTCTCCCTTTCGTCTATCAGCGGCCATCTTGCTCATTGGACCTTTCTTTCAGTCACCGATTTTACTTGAGCTCCAGTCACGCCTCTCCACTTTTAATGCCGCGCATGATTACCATAACAAAAACATACTTGAATCTAAGTAATTATTTCTGCCCCTCGTAATTCAGGCATATTGTATAGAAAGGTGCCTTAAACACTATAATCTACCGGTTAAACCAAGCCTGCCTTCCAATCCTGTAGGGTGAGCAATTCTAGGCACTATGAGCATTAGACTAAAGGCGGTAGTTAGACGCCAGCGAGACATGATGTACAGCTGGAGGTCGCCGTGCTCTTTTTTTCATCGTCAAATATTAGGTTTTTATACTGTCAGAGGAGAGAGATGTGGCACTACATTAGTGTTCCGTCCCTGGGAGAAAAAAAGGGCGGCGCTCCGGAGTGTTGGTAAGACCTATTACCTCCGTGGCCTCATTAACGTGGGATTCCTATGATGAGGGGCCAAAGTATAGGGAGGTAGAGGGGAATAGGTGGAGAGAATGAGGAGGAGGTGGATGAGGAGGAGGAGGAGGAGGAGGAGGAGGAGGAGGAGGAGGAGGAGGAGGAAGAAGAGGAGGAAGAGGAGAAGGAAGGATGAATGAGGAAAGGAAGGGAGAGTAAGGAATGGAAAGGAGAGGGGGGCAGATTAAAAGAGGAGAGAGGAGGAGAGAGAGAGAGAGAGAGAGAGAGAGAGAGAGAGAGAGAGAGAGAGAGAGAGAGAGAGAGAGAGAGAGAGAGAGAGAGAGAGAGAGAGAGAGAGAGAGAGAGAGAGAGAGAGAGAGAGAGAGAGAGAGAGAGAGAGAGAGAGAGAGAGGAGAGAGAGAGAGAGAGAGAGAGAGAGAGAGAGAGAGAGAGAGAGAGAGAGAGAGGAGAGAGAGAGAGAGAGAGAGAGAGAGAGAGAGAGAGAGAGAGAGAGAGAGATTAGAGAGAGAGTGGGAGAGAGAGAGAGAGATGATGAGAGAGAGGAGAGAGAGAGAGAGAGAGAGAGAGAGAGAGAGAGAGAGAGAGAGAGAGAGAGAGAGAGAGAGAGAGAGAGAGAGAGAGAGAGAGAGAGAGAGAGAGAGAGAGGAGAGAGAGAGAGAGAGAGAGAGAGAGAGAGGAGAGAGAGAGAGAGAGGAGAGAGAGAGAGAGAGAGAGAGAGAGAGAGAGAGAGAGAGAGAGAGAGAGAGAGAGAGAGAGAGAGAGAGAGAGAGAGAGAGAGAGAGAGAGAGAGAGAGAGAGAGAGAGAGAGAGAGAGAGAGAGAGAGAGAGAGAGAGAGAGAGAGAGAGAGAGAGAGAGAGAGAGAGAGAGAGAGAGAGAGAGAGAGAGAGAGAGAGAGAGAGAGAGAGAGAGAGAGAGAGAGAGAGAAAATCGGTGTGGAGGATGGCGGACATTGCAAGAGAACTATAGTTTAAGAGTAAGAGACAGAGGGACCTGAGGCGTTGGTCAGGCGTACGTACCTATCTACATACATATACACACAGAAAGAGAACAAACTGACCAGTGATCGCATTAAACTGTCCTGCTTAAGACGTGATGTAGTAGGAAGAAGAGAAGGACTAAGAAGAAGAGCAGGTATTGAACAACTAGCAAATAATGGCATAGCTCGTTTTGCTGACTGGAACCCGCTGATTAGGCAGTGAAACTTTGGACTCGGTAAATCATAGCGTATCAATGCATCTTGGTAATAGCGATGATTTGGTAGTGAGCCGAGCGGCCGTCTAGCGAGGCACCGAAGCGTGAGGGTGGACAGGGATGCAGGTGGTGATGCTTGTGGTGATGGTTGTGATGCTGGTGGTGATGCTGGTGGTGGTACTGGTGGTGCAGATTTGGGTGGTACTGCTTGGAGATTGGTTTATGTGCCTATGATTGGGTGATGACATGATTCATCGACTGGCTGCAGTGAAAGAGAAGTGCAGTGGAAAGGAAGAATGTTTGGGTTTTTAAGTATTGTTGTGCCCGGGAATAAGGTGTGGGAGTGATGTGTGGTGATGGGGTAACTGAAATGTGCTGTGGTGTGTGTGGAGCATTATGGATATTAAGTATACATTGGGGGGCAGGGAGAGTTTCTGGAAATGAAGGGGTGTTGTCACATTGTTGAATTTAGATCAACATTACTTTATTCAACTTGCTTCTTTCTTAACTGCCCTTCGATTTCATTATCTACTTCACAATATGTACTTGTATACATCCATTATATATATATATATATATATATATATATATATATATATATATATATATATATATATATATATATATATATATACATATATATTTATTTATTTATTTATCTATTTATTTATTCAATTATTTATTTATTACTCCATAACATAAACCATAACAATTATAATGCATTCATGAATATTTACATGGACATTCCTCTCTCATCTCCCAGCCACATCCTGACCTACGGCAACACCACCTCTGCCTCCTCTTTGCTACCTCTCTTATTCTTCGTGTCTCCTCGTTCAACTTTGCACTAGATTTCACCGCCACTATCCCTATCGCCCATATTCAGTAAACCCTTACACACCTCCCGTCATATGATCACTAAATCAACCAGTCTTATGTTTTAACTTACAAAGTATATTATTGATAAGTTCTTTGTATATATATATATATATATATATATATATATATATATATATATATATATATATATATATATATATATATATATATATATATATATATATATATATATATATATATATATACACTACCTTAAGGTTTCAGAAAGTCCAAAAGATTATCTATTTATTGCTGACTGAAACTTTTATATGCTTTGATATAAATTAGCCTTTTTTCCTTTCTTATATATATAGATGTAAGATGTTAGTTAAACAAACTTTTATCGATGGAATGATGGGTCGAATGAACAGATTTGTCAAAACACGTGTATCTGCTCCAGTGTCGAGAGTAGAGGAAGTGTATGCAAATATTTTCATCCACATTCAAGATGGGTGATAAGGTCTGGCAAATTATACAGCATTGCGTGCATCATGATGTAAATTAGTTTTGTTACTTGGGTCAAGTGTGCAATCACCTCGCTGCACGTGCAGAATACGTGTCTGCAGCCCCACGTGCTTGCATGATTCACCGCGCCGCAGAACACACTGCTTTGGGCCACTTGCTTGGTGATATACAGCCAACGCACTCAAGTGGATCCCTGTAGCTACAGCGGTGCGTCCCACATTGGAGGCTTGGAGGGTATGAGTGATGTCCTGCCGTTGGCACATTCTTTTCCCTGCGAAGGTCAGGACATAAATTCCCATAAAGGACTCAGAACACACTTCACACCCCTCACGGGCCCCAGGGGTTCATATACTCCTGAATGAGCCACTTTAGTCGCCTAGCCAGGCCGCGCTCAGACCCTCGAGGTGTGTGCTCTCTTCACAAAGGCATCTAAGGCACTCACTCTTCCCCTCCCCTTCCAACGCGGCCCTCCACACGCACTTGACTTCCTCCTCCAATCCTCCACTCCACTACTCCACCACTGCACCACTCCTCTCTCCACTTCCCCTCCCCAGGTGCCTTAGGAGGGGGGGAGGGTTACTTTCACTCCCCGCTGCTCAGGTGTGGCTGTTTGTGTGTCCAGGCGGGAGCGTGACGTGTACAAATGCGTCTACTCAGCCGTTCAGGTTACGTTCCTCCTCCTCCTCCTCCTCCTCCTCCTCCTCCTCCTCCTCCTCCTCCTCCTCCTCCTCCTCTTCCTTCTCCTTCTTGCGTCTGGCGTTTCCTGCTCTTAAAATATCCTGGTGGTCTGTTGCTTTGTTACTGGTGCTGTTATTTTATTATCTCTTCTTCCGCAATTCTACCATGATGTATTTTTAGTGGTTGCCTTGCCTTGTTATTTGGTGCACGGATTTGTTGCAATTGATGAAAATCGGTAGGTTACATTGAGTCAGGACCGAGTGAAATATGAATTCCTACACTTACAGGTATTATTCATTCAGCATTCGATATTGTTTTGCTACTTTGTCTGTTTTCATTTCCTATGGATGTGTTATTTCTATCCGGATTTCGATACATAAAGTTGTTTCTCTTATGCGGTTGTTAAACTGCTAGACAGTATAGATATGAAGATATGGTGAATCGAAATAGAGAAGATGAAGTATAAAAACTTCCAAAAGCTTTGACAACTCAAGTTACAATATATAATACATCTTGTGGGGTTATGATCTTAAAAAAAAAAAAAAAAAAAAATATATATATATATATATATATATATATATATATATATATATATATATATATATATATATATATATATATATATATATATATATATATATATATATATATATATATATATATATATATATATATATATATATATATATATATATATATATATATATATATATATATATATATATATATATATATATATATATATATATATATATATATATATATATATATATATATATATATATATATATATATATATATATATATATATTAATAAATCAAACATGCTATTCGTCAGTCTATATAGTCATATATGAATGGTGATAAGAAACTCCATTAATGAAGTGAATCAGAGCAGGGGAAAGGATCCATCTGGTATTTACATCTTGAATGTGTGAAGACTTCATCAGGACAGCACCTGGTCCTCCTGCCGGGCAGGGTAGGTGGGTGTCCTGGGCCTGTGTTGGACATGCGGTACAACATGCCTTTGCCGTGTCTCAGAGTTAGCCGAGACCTGGACCTGCCCACATCATCTCCCGCTAATGGTCTAACAAAGCCTTTGACACCGCGGATAAGTGGTGGGGAGTGGCCGGCCGGCCTGAGGGATGGCGTCGCGTGGAGGCCGCCGGGCAGGACGGACACACCCGTAAAGACCCGTGAGGTTATGGAGGTGTTGAATTAATGGGCGTCCTTTGTCCAAGTAATGGTCAAACGTGGGCGATGCAGGTCTGGCGGTGCGAAGGAAACCTGCCGCGAGAACGAAGGGAAACAAACCTATATAGGATAATTATACACTACGGAGAAGTAATGTGTGTGTGAGTGAGTGGGTGGTGTTTGGGTCTAGTTATGTGAAAGAGAGAGAGGGTGACGTAAAGGCTGTCCATTGAATAGAATGAACGGAGAGTTTGCCATTAGATTTTTTATTGTAGTTATTTATTTGCTTTTCGATCGTCTTTTCTCCGCTTTATGACTGCACACAGCAAGCAATGTTAACGCTCTGATTTAAAAGACCAGCCGCCCCTAAACCTGACTTATAGAGTAACGAGCGAACACACACTCACACACACACACGCGCACACACACACACACACACACACACACACACACACACACACACACACACACACACACACACACACACACACACACACACACACACACACACACACACACACACACACACACACAGGTTACTGGTGCAACACTGTATACCTTGTATATTTAGTTGGGCTGCCTCACTTGCAGCCACTCAGCAAGGAGTACTGCTCAACACAATTAATTTTCTAGCCTGGAGATGTGTTAGTGGTGGTAGAGGTGAAGGTAATGGTGGTGGTGGTAGTGGAAGGGATGGTCGCGGTGGTGCAATGTGGAGGCCCAGCGCGGCCAGAGGGCAGCCCCGAAATACAGCATCCAACTGCAGGATGCTTTACATAGATGGGTCTTTAAGATAAAACTTTTCTAAATTACTACCCGAAACCTATTCACAAACAAAGGCTCGGGATGGGATCCATTATGCATCAGTTAGTAGATATTCTCATGCAATTATGTTTACAATTTACAACGCCTCAATACAGGGGGCGGGACGATTTACATTCCGGCACCAGGAGCTGTCGGCGGCCTCCTACCTACTGAGAGAGGTATGGACTAGGAGAGAGGGAGCTGCAGCCCAATTACTATCAGCGTCCAGGAACATTCCGTCACCGTTCATCCATCTTGCCGTCACCTCTGCGGCGGACTAAGTAGGATGACGGAAGACAAGAGAACGCCCTGCTTCAGTATTCATTGGTGTGGAAACAGGTGCCGAGGCGGCAGGCGGGGTGTCGGGTGGCGGGCGGGGGTTCATTACAGGCGTGGCATGAAGTGTGGAAGAGGTGGTGGCGGCGACGACGGGACGTTACCCCATGGGGTGTGAGTTGTGGCAGCGACGGTGGGAGGTAGAAGGTTTAGATTATGCGTAATGGCCCAGCCTGGTGATGACTCTGTGTTTGGACGCCACCACCAGCGGGACTAGCGGCGACGATGATGACGGGGTGGTGGTGGAGGCTGTAATGGTGTTGGCGGTGCGGGTGGTGGTGGAGTCAGTAGGAGGAAAGAACAGTACGTAAATAATTCCGCATTTTGTAGTCAGGATTTGACTAACAAAATACAATCGATAATCTGATTCCTTTATTGTTTTTATTTGCAGTCTTACAGTAGGGAATCATGAACTATCATTCATTTTTTTTTTCCTGTTACCAGCACTACATAGAAAAAAATAAAGCATAAGACATTACTTTGAAAACCAACTCGGCTTCCATGTAAGACAGAAACAACTTGACAAAACAGAATCATATTGACAGAAGGCATCTCAAACATAGAGAAGAACTTTACAAAAAGATAATCAGAAATCAGGATAGTAACAGAGAATCATCAGCGAGGCAGAAAACAACTTGGTAATAAGGAATCATGAACAAAATCCACTGGTACAGATAAAAATTTTGTTGGGAAAACATATAATTGCTCTCGAATCTATATTCATCTGTGTTTTAAATAATGGTGTATATCCTTATGGTGTAGTCCTACGATGAACAATATAACTATACAGTAGATAGTCGATTCTGCTATTGAACGTTACGCAGCAAATTGTGCCACCGGTTAGTGAGTGGATATCTAGTCTTCTGCCCTCCCATGGATAAGAAAGAACTTTGCAGCTTCCTTCATACTTGCCTAAAATTGTGGCGATATGAGAGCGAGCTGAGTTGTTTATATGACCTGTATTTGTATGTAAAACATCTCAACTGGAAAACACAATGGAGATTTAGAATCTTCCTGCCTTTTATCCACAAACACAGTCTCCTCCTCCCCCTTCTCTTTCTCCTCCTCTTCTTCCTCCTCCTCCTCCTCCTCCTCCTCCTTCTCCTCCTCCTCCTCCTCCTCCTCCTCCTCCTCCTCCTTCTCTTCCTCCTCCTCCTCCTCCTCCTCCTCTTCCTCCTCCTATTGCTGTCCTCCGCGCGGCTGCTCCTTACTATTAAGGATTCACATTAGCCACGGTAGGCGGGTCCTGGCCTTACCGACAGTTATATCCTTCGTGGGCTTCCTCAGTGACGGATAACTGGTCATATTTATCGCTGAGGCGGTGGAGATTTATGTGATGGAAGGCAATAGGTTGCTAATGCGTTATTTCTATACAGGTCTGGGGCAAGGTGATGCATGGGGCGGCGCTCCGAATAAAGATACGAGGCATTTTTCCCGCTGATGGATGTGAAGTGTATTTTGAGAAGCCTTGATGGACACATGGAGCTTTGGCCGTCTGGTGAGCGTGAATTATTGGTACTTTGAGGATGAGTATAATTCAAGGGGGTGGACGTGTTGGCCGATGCCCTGGGGTGTGTGGCGTGAATACACAGACGCCTGTTGTATACATCCTCCTCTCCTCTCATCATATATATATATATATATATATATATATATATATATATATATATATATATATATATATATATATATATATATATATATATATATATATATATATATATATATATATATATATATATATATATATATATATATATATATATATATATATATATATATATATATATATATATATATATATATATATATATATATATATATAGTTATAAAGTAAACTTTTGTTCAGTGCGAGATCTTCTCATGCGACTCACTCTGTCCTGCTCTGAAAGCACTGTCTCCACCACACCCTCGCAACACAAGATCTTCCTCAGGGTTGTGCCTCCTTTAAGGAGCTTCTCAAGTATACGTAATATACGTTTGTTTACAATACCAATCTAAACCTCAGGAGGTTTATACTTGAGTCTGCCCATCTTGAAGAAAGTAACACGTCAACCTGCATCTTCTGATCCCGACGAAGAACAACTCTCATTTAATATCCTGGTCACGTTATCTGCCTGCAGTGTAAGCAGTTTCCACCCACCCACTGAGTCTTCAGCACTACCCGAGCCCAGAGCTGGCAGCGGATCGGATGCCATGCTTCCCCAACATGGTGGTAATATCATTATAGGGCGGCGTCACCATGGCGTTACAAAGGTGCTCAAGCGCCTCATCATTGGGCATAAAGATGGGCTTGGGGCAACGGAAGGAGGCGCCCCACCTTACCTGTGCTTGGCCGCCGCCTCCCGTCGCCTCAGTGGTGCACAACGGAGGTGTTCTGGCCCAGGATTGGCTGCGGCCGCCCAACCCTGTGGAGAATCGAGTTTCGGTAGGCGCTCGACTGACCGCTACATATCAAAACCTAAACCACACCGATAACATGTCGGGTTACGGAGCGCCGCACCTGCGTTTAAAGCCCATCGCCACATCGTTACGCCTCTATCTCACATTACACCGAGGACTGTATGTTCACAGCGTAGCCGCCTGGAGCAAGCCGCGGCGTTGACGACGATGTCAAAGACGGAGTGGTGGGGACTTCAGCAGGTGGTGTCGCAGTAACCGGGTTGAGATGTGAGGAATGTAATGGTGTAGGCCTACGATCTCTCCTCCTCTTCTTTCTTTCCTTCTCTTCCTCCTCCTCTTTTACTCCATCCTTTGTTTGCCTTTGTATCCTCTCGCCACCCATCACTTACTACATCGTTCCTCCTTCCTTATCGCCGCCAACTGATCTGCGAATTAGCCAAGGGTGAAATGGTTTCCCTCACGGTGCTCGGTGCGCTTTCTATTCACCACCATGTGTCTGAAAACTGCGTGCCTTCCATTTACTTGTTCTTGATGCTCTGAATTCGGGTATGAACTCTTGCACACCTTGAAAAGTGAATGGATCCTTCGTAAGAGTTTTTCATTTGCTTTATAGTCCAGTATGTGAAAAAAATCTATATCTATCTATCTATCTATCTATCTATCTATCTATCTATCTATCTATCTATCTATCTATCTATCTATCTATCTATCTATCTATCTATCTATCTATCTATCTATCTATATATATATATATATATATATATATATATATATATATATATATATATATATATATATATATATATATATATATATATATATATATATATATATATATATATATATCCATGCATAATTCATCCACACACTCTGGAAGGTGCGAAGTGATCAGTTCGCTCCATCACGTGCAGAAAAATAGCCACAGTACGTACCCGCAGTGAACAGATAAATGGCAAGCAGGATATTTACAATTACTGTCTGATGTGCAGTGAGGCCAAGCGAGGACGTTGCCAGACTTCCTGAACCACATTATGCAACACCTCATAAGGAGGCGGTGAACTCCCCTCCTGCTGCCGTCACCCGCTCCCGGGCAGTCCAGGCAAGGGAGAGCGACTTGAGATAGTGTTCATTCTCGCTCGTGTTTCCTTCAAGTTATCGATAAAGCGGGATTGCCTCTTCCTATCGTTGTTTAACAGGTGTTCAGGAAAGCAAGAGAAGAACGTTGAAGGCACTGCCACTTAAAATCATCAAAGTTTAATTTCTTTTATTTTCGAAATATACATAAATTTTTTTTCTGAACTTCAGGCCACACAGTGCTTGCATAAAAAGTCTCTGATTCTTTGTTTAGAAATATTAAGAGATTCATAAAGGTGTCATTAAAAAGCCTCGAATGAAAAGGTTGGTGCTTCATTATGCAGACTGAACTCGTACATTTTTTCTTTATGGGTTTGTTACGACGTGCCGCGTAACTACGCTGCCAACATAAACTTGAGCCAAAGTGAGATTGGTAGCATTTTTTGTAAGGACAAGTACAAAGCGTAAAAAGAAGCCCATCTGTCTAGACACAAGGCCTTCCTCAGGTGTGTGGCTGAGGAATGTGGTGGCGCGGAGGCGTGGGAGCTTCCGCGCGTCCAGGGGTGGCGGGTGGTGAGCTGCCCCGCCCTCAGACAACCCCTGGGGGCGGGGCGCACTTGTTCTCTGTAATAGGTTTTTAACCCAACAAAAGAGAGACCAAGTGTTAGATTAGCCTTGGAAATGGGTGAGAGTTCCCGACTGTGAGGGAGACGAGTTAAATTGCTGGATTTCTCGCGTTTCTGTCACTCGAAAGTTTATGGAGTGAGGGGCGAGTGTTGCCCAGGGGTGGAAGTGTCAGGGCGTCTCGGGAATTCTATTGCCAAACCCCCACTGCTCTCAAGTATGGCCACTTCCGTCAAGTCTACATGGGCACACAGGGACAACTGCGCCTCGCCTCAAGCCTGGCAACGCTGCTCTACTGACATGAATGGATATTTGTGTTGCCTAGTGCCGTTGTCCAAACGGTGTAGAGAGTGTATTAACTCTGGAGGGGAACGGCATCCACAACAACAACAACTGCAGCATCGACAATAACATTCTTCTTCTTTACTACTACTACTACTACTACTACTACTACTACTACTACTACAATTCCCTTCCTTCCTTCCTTCCTTCCTTCCTTCCTTTCTTCCCATCCCTTCTTTTTCTTTCCCTTCCCTTCCCTTCTCTTCCCTTCCCCTTCCTTTCTCTTATCCTTGTCCCCTTCATCCCCTTCAGCCCCTCCCACATACACCCTTTGAAGGACGTATCGTCGGGCCGGGATCAGTGTCGGGGGCGCGGCGGCGGGCAGGTGTCAGGGCGGTGCAACAGGTACGCGGGCGGGGCGACGTAAGGCCTGTGACGTTATTAATCAGCGGGCGACACCTGAGAAACGAGTGTGGCCTGCCGCCCTGGCACGACACTTCCCTCGCCTTCTGCTTTCTACCCATTATCTCCCTTATGGATTCACTCGTTGGTACTACAAGGGAGATGGATAGTTAGTAGGTGAGGTGAGGTGAGGTGGTGCTTGTCTGTCTGTCTGCTTTTGTGTCTATTACATGCTTTCTTCTTTTTAGTTTCTTTTTTTTCTTTCTCTCTTTTCTCTTCTATCTCTTCCTTTCTTAATTTTCTTTGATTGTCTATAAACTCTGGCTTATAATTCTCGTCTTGCATAGCTATTCATTATATCACTGTTACGTCCATGGTTAAATAATTAAATTTCTCTCACTCTCTTTCTCTTTCTCTTTCGCTCTCTCTCTCTCTCTCTCTCTCTCTCTCTCTCTCTCTCTCTCTCTCTCTCTCTCTCTGTCTGTCTGTCTGTCTGTCTGTCTGTCTGTCTGTCTGTCTGTCTGTCTCTCTCTCTCTCTCTCTCTCTCTCTCTCTCTCTCTCTCTCTCTCTCTCTCTCTCTCTCTCTCTCTCGCTCCAGCTCTGATTGTTGAGGAAGTTAATGCGCGGTTTAATTTGTTATTCGATAAGGTCTAAACCCAAGGTGGAAGTGGCTCGCTAATTAAACAGTAACTCAGATAAGAGGACTCATTGCACTATCGGAGCTCCGGCCACTACCTCGCATCGCAAAAGGATTACTCTCAATTAACACATCCGTTCGCCGCCCGGGCGTCGTGTAGCGCGTGTGGGTAAGTCTCTGAATGCTGCGCTAACCACCCGTCTTCTTCTGCTATGCTTGGCCGGCTCTTGGTTTTTCTGTCGTGCTGAAGAGGGACTAGATTTGTTCTCTCACTGTTACTGTTTGATGGTGTGTGCCGTGTCGTTTTTTTGTAGCGGTGATGCTGTGTTGATTATCATGCACTTTAGCTCTATTTCCAGCTGTGTACGTGCATAGTTCCGGGTTGCCTTTTGTTTTCTGTTTTACTTTTGTTTCGTGGGGTTTTGGTTCTTCGATTTATTGATATGGTGTTCAAGTTTTGATTTTTTTTTTTTATGGATAATGATTACTATGATTCTTAAGATTTTCATTCATTGAATAGTTGGGTGAAAGTTTTGCGAAATAGAGTATTGTTTATAATGTTTTGTTTTCTCTCACGTGTTGTCTTTCCGTCAACTCACACGGCTCACACCAACTCATACTGTCTTGAGCAGTCACGAGGCTCCATTGTGCTACAACTATATCTGAGGGAAATGTATAATTAGAAATATACCTGGTGCACAGTTTCATATTTCTGGGTGATTTACGTTTGTTTTTAAATGTTTGTATAGATGTCATTATTTATTCAATACAGTTACAGAAAAGTACAGTGAGGAAATGGACTTGTATGTTGTAACTGTATGTTGGAGGAGAACCTTATAACTCTCCACTTCACAACACCCGACAATACATCTCTCCCTTGAAGGACATCGAAGTGTTCCTCAACAATTACCTCTATTACCAAGAAAAGAGACGTATAAACTTTATCATCACTACATATAAGCGTAGAACTTTACAGTCTTTCAGTTCACAAGAAGTGACAGTGCATCGCTTTCCTTCAGAGGACATCGACGTGTTTCTTGTCACTTACCTGAGATAATGATAGAAAAAGAGACTAGTATGTACATTACTAGTACATACACAACAACCTTACAGACCTCAACTACACAACATCTCGCAATGCATCTCCTTCCCTCAATGGGCATCGAAGAGTCACTGCCACACGATCCATCTTCCTCACGTGCAACTAAGAAACGTGTCGTGTTGAACCAGTGCACGCCCCTATACCCTTCCCTCAGCCCCTCCTGGCCCGGGACCCCACACAGCGCTTCTCCCCGATGCCCACACTGTCCAACAGAAGCCGGCACGCCACATGTCACTCCACTACACTTACCCCAGCACGTCACCATTTGTCATTCTCCACAGGGCCCTCCGTGTCCTGCAAGCAAACATACCTCCTCTTCAGCCCAGTCCCTTTCCCGCTCTCCCTTGCTCGAGCTCCCCTTGTGTATATCCCCAGTAGACTTCCTTCCTGCCAGACGCACATACATACGCATTGTTCCTTTCAGGTCTTCCTTTGTTCAGCTCTTCTCCCGCTTTTCCTTTCTCGAGCGTTCAATGTGTGCACCTCCAGTAGCCTTTTCCGTGCCACACGCATGAGAACATTCAAGCAGCAACGGTACACCCTCTTCATTGCAGTCGTGTCTCCCGATACTCACCTAACAACCGGGGGGTTGCAGCGGCGGTGTACTGGCGTGATTGCACTTTGCCTCATTACGTGTTGCCTTCACGATAAGCCCCCCACGTGTCTAGGTTTTTGCCTGCGATGCGCCTGAGAGTTATCACCCGCTCGATCTGTACTCCGCAAGACTTCCTGGTTTTGTTTTGCTTTCCCTTCCTTTCACCCGAGTCACCAATAGTTAGGCAAGCGCTCCCATATATAGTGGTGGAGATCCCTTCAGTAAACCGATCAGCTTTGAGGGCTAGTTATCATTAATTATCATGGTGGCGGCCACAAACCTGCTCCCTGACGTCGGCGGCGGACCGTGGCCCCGGAATCCTCCCGGACTGACGTGGCAAACAGCGCGGCCCAGCCAGAATAGTCACTGCCTCCCCCACTCCTCTCTCCGTTCTATTCCTTCTGCTCTTCCTTTTCTTCCCAGACCTTTACTCTACGGCTGCTTAATTTTTTTAGTGTGTGTGTGTGTGTGTGTGTGTGTGTGTGTGTGTGTGTGTGTGTGTGTGTGTGTGTGTGTGTCTGCATGTGTGCGAGCAGTATCTTCTTGCTCTGGTCTAAATTGCTTAAAGAGTTCATCCGGAAAACATCTGTACATGTTTTTGCTCTTATACTTATGTGCAATTTCCTCTAGAACCCTTCCCCCAGTCTCTCTCTCTCTCTCTCTCTCTCTCTCTCTCTCTCTCTCTCTCTCTCTCTCTCTCTCTCTCTCTCTCTCTCTCTCTCTCTCTCTCTCTCTCTCTCTCTCTCTCTCTCTCTCTCTCTCTCTCTCTCTCTCTCTCTCTCTCTCTCTCTCTCTCTCTCTCTCTCTCTCTCTCTCTCTCTCTCTCTCTCTCTCTCTCTCAAGGATGTAATGGATGTTTACTGATGTTTGTTGCTTTACTTCTATTATTGTTGGTATATCTTCAACTCCTTCTTGTTTGTTTACGCTCTAAGTCATCACTATCTTTGCTTTCCTTGTGTAAAATGTAGTAGCAGAAGTAACCATAGTAGCAGGAGGAGAGTGGCACCTATAATGAAAGACGCTGCCACTGATACGGTCTTAAGGCATCTGGGAGACTAATGGCTTGTTTGGCAGCTAGATGGCGCGCCACCTTACCCATTTAACTCAACTAACAGAGGGAGAAAAAGAAAAAAGAAAACTCATGTGGAGACTCTAAAGGCGAGAACCACTACATTGAAGCTAGTGGGTATTTCACTCTTCACTTGTAAGTCTTGGCTCTTTCAGTAATCTCAAAAGAAAAAAAAATACATCCAAGGTCCAGCTAAGTATCATCGCTGGTCGGCTCCTGACAATGACGGTCGAGTTTGTGAGCAGGTAACCCGTTTCATTAAGACGCTGCTGTGTAGTGGAGGTAGTTATGTGTGTACTGGTTGTCCATCCTTTCCTCTCTTTATTTCAGCTTCGAAGTGTCATCAAAAGAAAAATAAGAATAAGGAAAAGACTAGAAATATGATAGATAAGAAGTAAAAAATAATAGCAGCAGAAATGGCAGACGGAAGGAGAGAGAGAGAGAGAGAGAGAGAGAGAGAGAGAGAGAGAGAGAGAGAGAGAGAGAGAGAGAGAGAGAGAGAGAGAGAGAGAGAGAGAGAGAGAGAGAGAGAGAGAGAGAGAGAGAGAGAGAGAGAGAGAGAGAGAGAGAGAGAGAGAGAGAGAGAGAGAGAGAGAGAGAGAGAGAGAGAGAGAGAGAGAGAGAGAGAGAGAGAGAGAGAGAGAGAGAGAGAGAGAGAGAGAGAGAGAGAGAGGCGGATGGAGAGGCAAGCAGACAAGCAAGCAGGTAGTCTTAATAGATAGTTATCATAATAATGTTGTTATGGCCGTGTCCTCCTTGATACACTTTTGTTTGCTGTTCATTTTCTATTTTTTTTCTGGCGGGAGAGAATACTAAATACATAACATTCCTGGCATTGGCGTGGACGCGATGAGGGTAGTAGCCTGCGAAGGATCTCCTGTGTAGAATTAGGTTGAGTATTGGAGTGAGAGAGACATTCTGTAACGAGGAGGAAAAAGATATGCTGTTTTGACACTTGGCGACAACGGCACCGACCAGACCCCGTTGTTTTCATCACAGGGCGACTTATACAGTTAGAAATAAATCTACTCTCTCCTTACGCTTAGCAATGGCGACCAATTTATGGCAGGAAGACACCGTTTGGTTTTGACACGAGGATTTATGATGCGGATTCACTTTTACTTATTATTATTAGTATTAATTTTTTACTTCCATCGAACTGAGGAGATGAAGATACCAAATTGACTGACGGCATCAGATAAGGGACAAAAAAAAAAGGGACTTGATAACCAGTTTTGACATTCTTCATGCTAATCAGCCTCGGCTGGCCGTCATCCGCGGAGGAAATATGCAGATCAGTCCACCTTTGCTGGCAATTACCACATTCCTGGCATCTAATGAAGTCGTTAATCACGTCAAATACCTTAGGCGACTGGGACAGGCAAGGGGCACAAGACGGGGAGCGGCAAGGGGACATAAGGACATTGGTGCACATGGACAGGAGGCAGGAGGATAGGGGCTAAGGGCAGTTTAACAGAAAAGACAGGAGAGGGTAAAGGTACTACATGACGGCGGCAGGGCAAAGGAAGGGAGGCTTAAGGTTTTGGCAAAAAGTGTCATTGGGAATACTGACGTGTTTGCATACACCTGCCGGCAGCTGCTGTATTATCTCAAGGCCTGTCATTTGTAAGTTTTATTGTACAAATGAGTGTTTTTGGACTATTTCGAAAATTACTTTTGATGTATGTTTTTTTCATATTTCCTTTTTTTATTTTTCTTATTGATTTGCTAGTAGAGATTAAAATGAATGGTGCTTTTTTTTGTCTTCGTCTTTTGTCTCTCTCTCTCTCTCTCTCTCTCTCTCTCTCTCTCTCTCTCTCTCTCAGACAACCGGCTGATTCCTGTTTTTATCGAACTTAGAATTAAAGTTGTTATTGCTTTATTTGCACGATATTTTACAGCAAGGAAAAATGCATGTGAGAATGTGGAGGTTAATGATTTCGTTCCTCCTTCAGATGTTACTGCTTCCTGAGATGAGGGTGGTAGTGGTGATGGTGGTGGTGGTGATGGTGGTGGTGATGATGATGATGGTAGTGGTGAAGGTGGTCGTGAAGATATAGTGGTGGTAGTGGTGGTGGTGATGATTGCGGTGATGATTATAATGATGGTGTTGGTGATGGTGGTTGGACTGGTGGTGATAGTGCTTGGTCTGTGGTGATGGTAATTAATGGGAAGGTGAAGGTGGTTGGTATGGTGGTGGTACTGCTATTACTATTACTATTACATTTTCATTACTGTAACTGTTGATGTTACTTTAGCTGCTGCTGCTGCTGCTGCTGCTGCTGCTGCTGCTGCTGCTGCTACTACTACTACTACTACTACTACTACTACTACTACTACTACTACTACTACTACTACTACTACTACTACTACTACTACTACTACTTCTGCTGCTACTACTACTACTACTTCTACAACCACTACTTACAATAATAACAAAACAATCAACAACAAGAACAAAACAACAGCAACAACAACAACAACAACAACAACATAAAAAATAATAAAAACCACAATTTTTTTGCTACTTAAACATCAACAAATCTCACTTTCTGATCTGGTAATTAAATACAATATCAGCACCATCAACAATTACCGTGTGTCCGTGTTCATATATCTCATCATCTCTGTCACTGCCACGCTCTCCTCTTTCCTTTACATGTTATTGTTTCTTTGTGAGAGACGACGTGCGTGACTCGGAAGGAGGTTTGTTTGACGTAACGGTGATTGATGAAAGCTTGACAAGGTTTTCCAACATTTAATTTTTATATATTTTTTTGTGGGAATTGGTTTGTTATCTTTCGTCTTTTATGTTTACTTAACAATTGTTCTGATTTGTTTGTTTTATCTATTTATTTGTTATTATTATTATTATTATTATTATCATATTTTTTTTTTTTTAGTGAATTTATTGGTGTTATGTAGTTATATCTCCTCGCTACTTTTGAGGTGTGAATTATAGTTGTTTACGGACACACACACACACACACACACACACACACACACACACACACACACACACACACACACACACACCGCGTAGTGTAGTGGTTAGCACGCTCGATTCACAATCGAGAGGGTCTGGGTTCGAGTCCCGGAAAGCGGCGAGGCAAATGAGAGCTGCTCTTAATGTGTGGCCCCTGTTCACCTAGCAGTAAATAGGTACGGGATGTAACTCGAGGGATTGTGGCCTCGCTTTCCTGGTGTATGTTGTGTTGGTTGTGGTCTCAGTACTACCCGAAGATCGGTCTATGAGCTCTGAGCTCGCTCTGTAATGGGGAATACTGGCTGGGTGACCAGCAGACGACCGAGGTGAATTACACACACACACACACAACAAGAACAAAAAGAACAACAATAACAACACTAGCATCTCAATCACTGCCATTGTCATTCTCTCTCTCTCTCTCTCTCTCTCTCTCTCTCTCTCTCTCTCTCTCTCTCTCTCTCTCTCTCTCTCTCTCTCTCACTCACCGCGGCAAGATTGGGCAGTGGGGACGCGGGAGGTGAAGCTACTGATTCATAATAACTCAACAGAGGGGATCATGTGGGCCATAAACACCAAACTGGGGACTCAAGTACCTATGAAGTATTTCAAGTATATGTGTTGTTTTCCATAAGCGATTCTAAGGAGACATGTTTGTGATAGCAAGGCAGTGATGGCTGGGAATGATGGAGGGATTATGGTGGTGGTGGGGGTAGTGAAGAGGGAAAGGGATGGAAGATACTGGTGGCGATAAGGAAAGAGAAGAGAAGTGAAGGGTAGGAGTGGCGAGAGTGGAGGAATGGGTTGGAAGTAGGAAGGATGAGAAGATTGCTGGAGAGAAAAAGGAATGAAAGGAGAAGGAAGAAATGATAGAGGATGGAAATGTAAAGAGGAGTAAGGATGAAGAGATATTAAGAAGAGAAAAGAATGAAAAGAAGATGAGGCTGGAAATAAGTAATGGGATGATGATAGAAAAGAAAACGTGTGAATAAAGCTGGTGATGAGAAGGATGGGAAAAAGATGGGAAAAAACGAAATGATGAGTGGAGTTTAGTGAAAAGTAGATAAAGAGAAAAATGAATAAAAAAAACGGAAAGTAAGAGATGAAGAAGCTAGCATCGAATAAGGAGTAAATCAAGAAAAAAAGAGTGAAAGAGAAGGAAGATAATGAAGAAAGGGAAGACTATAGTACCGAATGAAAGGTAGATAGTGAGAAAGAAAATGAAAGAGAACGTATAAGAGAAACGAGGGAAAGTTAGGACTAGAGGCGAGAGTGAAAACTATAAGAGAAAAGGTGAAAGAGAATAGAAGAGAGGGAAAGGAAAGGGAAGAATAGGGTTGAGTGAAGGTAGATAGATGGTAGGGAAAGGAGTGTGTAGTGATAGGGGGAGAGAAGGGGTGGGAACTGCAGACCTAGCCTAAGGAACAGCTGATAAATGATGGGTGTGCGCCCTCGATATGGGACACGCTGCCAAGATTAATGAATGATGGCCATGAGTGACAACTTTCCTGCCGGCCAGATTTGTTAGACAGATTGATCGTGCGTTGGTTGGGTTGAGACGCCGCTGAGGCACCACAATCTTCACGACCTGTACCTTCCCCCTAGCCAGGCTCCCCTCCTCCAGCCCCGCACCTCTACACTACACTCTCGCAGGGTTGTTTTAGGCCCAATGAACGCCTCTTATATGTGGGTACGTATGTTGATGTTATTTTTGTGACAGTTTCTGAAAATATTACGCTCGTGTTTAAGGTTTACTAGTGTGTTTCATGTACATTATTCAACCTAAACTAGCTTAATGTTTCCAAAACTAAGGAAACTTAATGTAACATAACCTAACCATACCTATCTTAACTACCTTAATTTAACTTATCCCTACCTAACTTAGTACAACATAACTTGATCTAACTTAGTCAAACCTACACGTTTTCTCCTACGAAAGCAATGTAGTGTGTGTGTGTGTGTGTGTGTGTGTGTGTGTGTGTGTGTGTGTGTGTGTGTGTGTGTGTGTGTGTGTGTGTGTGTGTGTGTGTGTGTGTGTGTGTGTGTGTGTGTGTGTGTGTGTATGTGTGTGTTTTCACACACACACACACACACACACACACACACACACACACACACACACACACACACACACACACACACACACACACACACACACACACACACACACACACACACACACACACACACACACACATACACACACATTTTTATCGCAAAACATATACATGATGACTTGAAGATCTGATTTAAAATGTACGCTACCACAAATCAACTCAAATCCAATAGAAAGGAAACTCACGATTATCAGACCAAAATAAATATTAGGGTATAAAAATAATGAGAGGTCTCGCGGGCAGGAATGGGGTGCGGTCTACGAGTCCTCTACATATTTATTATCACGTTTCGATTTAAGTATCAAATATCGTAGAGGGGAATGGCACCTTGTGGTATTTGCTGGCGTGTAAATGTAGTGTAAGTGTGTATGTGTGAGAGAGAGAGAGAGAGAGAGAGAGAGAGAGAGAGAGAGAGAGATTGCAAAAAGAGCAAAATGCTACATAGATAACCACGAGCTCATTGTGGTTTGTATGGGAAGTTTCTCTCTCTCTCTCTCCTCTCCTCTCTCTCTCTCTCTCTCTCTCTCTCTCTCTCTCTCTCTCTCTCTCTCTCTAGGGTGGTAGCAATCTGTATGAAGCTTATCGAGGAGGCCCGTGGCGGCGTGGAGGGGACTTGGAAGGCCGGGGTAAGGCAGAGGAGGGGGCACCATAGCACTTCTCCTCACGCTAATATATACACGCCCTCAGCGCTAAGGCATTCCGGGCCCCACAATCAGCATCATTCTGTTGACGTCGCGATGGGCAGTCAGATTAGCCTGACCTGCCTATAAATCGAATGACAGATAAGACTTGCTTCATTACCAGTCGGGCGCTATAATAAAGGCAGAGAGTAAAGCATTATGTGGGTACAATCCGCTGAAAAATGACAAGTCTATCCTGGGCGGACGGGCGGCTGTGGGTGACGGGCGTGTCAGCGTTTACCCGACACACGTCACAACAGAGACACGTCCTCCCGGCTTCTCTTCCTCCCTCCCTCCCTCTCCCCCTCCTGCTCCTTATCCCTCGCCCCATCCCTTTACCCCTTCTTCCCTTTCTCCAGCGTCTTTCCCTCCGTCCTGTTCCTTGTCCTTCCCTTCATCCTATCACCCTTTCTTCTCTCCTTCGCCTTTCTCACGGTATCCTTTAGCTAGCATGCTTCCTCTGCCATTAATTTTTTTTCATGCAAGATCAGGAAGTGAATTATCTTATTCTTCCTGTTCCTGTTACCTCCTGGTGCCGTAAAAAAATAAAAGAAAAATTTTAGCCTGCATAATTCAATTGGTTAATTTTGTAAAGTGAGCTTCTATACATTACTTGGCCTCGAGTTTTCATAAAGTTGCGTATCATTATAGAAGAAAAGAGGTAACCACGAAAATTATGCGGTTCCCATGTTAACCAAGGTAATAAATTGGGGAATTGCATTGGTATTACATTTATCATTAAGGTGCGGCATTTGGTATACTGCTTGTGTAGAGGAATCAGCGAGAGGAATGCGCCAGGTGAGGGAGGATACAAGCAGTAAACCTGTCTTGTATTGGCACCCATCTCGGGGGATGACAGAGGAGTATGTGGTACGCTATTTGCGGTTTACCACACACACACACACACACACACACACACACACACACACACACACACACACACACACACACACACACACACACACACACACACACACACACACACACACACACACACACACACACACACACACACACACACACACACACACACAATGTTATTTAGAGAGGAGAAAGGTTCATATTTTAAGCCTGAGTGAGATGTAGATGGACAAGTGTAGGACACAGGCGATAGTAGACGAGTGGTACAGGATAATGAAACCTGTGTTCACTTGTGTCCACCTGTCCTCTTCCCTCCTTACCTGTATGTGTCCTCAGACCTGGGTGTGTATCTTAGGTGACAAGAGTCTGTGTGTGTATGTGTGTGTGTGTGTGTGTGTGTGTGTGTGTGTGTGTGTGTGTGTGTGTGTGTGTGTGTGTGTGTGTGTGTGTGTGTGTGTGTGTGTGTGTGTGTGTGTGTGTGTCTCCAGCAACACCACCACCACCACCATCACGTGCCAAGTCTGCAGTGGCCTTTGCGTTTTGGACACTGTGTTCAATCTGTCCTGCTTAGCTTGATGGATCGCCGCTGTTATGCCGTTTGCCCCGCCGCATCCTTATTTCACCTCTAATAAAACATGAGTTATGGGGCCGCTCTATCTGCCCTGACGACGAGGACTTGGGCCCGTCCCCTCGCATTCCGCCACCCGTCATCCTCTTGGGAGTTTTTGTTCCCGCGACGTAATGGCAAGTGGACAGGACGGGACTTTTTGACGGAGCAGAATTCCGCCGCGTCTAACTTCTTTTTATTCTAATGAGAGGGTTCTTTTACTCTAAGCCTTGTTAAGTGTTTTTTGTAAAGAGTGTCCAGTGCAGGATTGATAAATTGTGAGGGCAGGACGGCGGCATGTGCTTTATAATTGCAGGTCAAGTTAGGTCTTAGTTATATTGAGGAACAGCAGCAGCAGGAGGCTTGCACGGAACACACAACAACAACAATAGCAGCAGCAATAGCAGCAGTGACGCATTCTTCGGTGACGGTTCTCCCTCGGCCGCAGGAGACACGTGGGCGCTGTAGTCCATTTTATCAGTACACACATCGGACAATCACATTCCTCTACCCGGGCACCAACACATAACGTCATACCCTCCACTACGTTTTCCAGGACTTTAATAATTGTTTTTCGGCCTCCGCCACGCTTCCATAATGTTGTCCCGTCCCTTTACTTCCTCTCATATCCTGGCGGCCGTCATCTCACGCCGCCTTACCTCATGGTGTTGGCTCATCGTGCCCCTCCCTGATAGACGTTGTACACATCCACCCTCCCGTAAGTATCAGTGGTCGTTCCTTAATAATCGTGATATTTCCTCACTGAAGTTTTAAGATACAATTATGTCCAAGGTTTGTTTTTCTTCTTTGTATTGACAAGGGAACTTAATTAAGGTTAGGTTCTCATAACAAAACATGTGGGATCAGTGGAGCTAAGTCTTGAGTGGCGTCCTCTTATCCTCTTTCTTCATTTGGCTTCACTACTTCTAGATGTCTGTCAAGCCACCTATTAATTAACTAGACACTGAATTCACTTTTCAGACTTCTTCACATAGCTCTTCCTCACATATCTGCATTTAAGCTCAGGGCCATTTCTCCTGTACATCAGCACCCTTTTATTTTCACTTACAACTGTCCATACGCTGACGTACGGGGAGCAAGGCGCGCAGGAAGCGAAAATGAATACAGAAGCATAATTAGCAGCGTTCACCTCAGCGGGGTCGGAGCCGTGCAGCGGAGACACGAGAACCCTGCGCGGCTTGTCATTACCTCAGCGACTGAGTAAATATTGTGAATAGAGTCCGAACAGAAGAACGTGTGGAATGCTTCTTTTTACTCTTAACATGGGGGAGAGACAGATCGGATCCGGGAGAGGAGGTGAAGGCTACGGTCCACTACACAGGTACTCACACCGGCACGTAAGTCAGAGCACTATAAAGCAAGGTATTGTATGGCGAATCAACTTGGAACTTGAGCACCCAGGTGTCACACAAGGTCCTCGGTTCACCCGCTGAGACGCCGAGTGATGGATGGGTCCACTTTCAGTTAGTGGACTATGATTAATGCGTCAGGGAAGAAAGTTCGTCTGTTATTTCTAATTACGTCGCCCCCGAAAAGGGAGCATAATATGGCAGTGGCGGAACTGGAACTAATGGTCGGCAAGATGCAGCCCGTCAGCAGTGAGGGGTTGCCTGCGTGCTTGTGGGATCACGGCACTGCAAGTGTGGCTAAGCGTTCAGGATTGCCGGTGACATGTTTACTGTTTTTCCTCCCTTTTTTTTTATTATTTATCATCGTTGTATGTTATGTGTGTGCTGCAGGTGAATGGGTGGCTGCCACTAGGTAGGTGGGAGGGTACAGTCGGATGGGTAGCAGCCTGTGTTGTGCATCGTCAATTGTTGTGGTGAAGGACATGATGTTCAGACAAAAGAAAATGTTGTTGACACCGCATTTCGTTGTTCCTACGGTGATACCAGTCATACGAGCTGACTGTATAGCTGAACTTTTTTTTTTCTTAGATTCAGTGTCCTGCCTGGACGTTTTACCTCGTTGCATGAAAACTTATTGGGCATTCTCAGTAGTCTTAAAGTACTCGTACAGTAACTTTGGATATTTCCCGTCCACATACCTAGGGGTGATTGTAGCCATCTTTATGTGCTAGTTTTTCTTCATTGGTAAGATTCCGTTTTTAAGTAGCTCAAGGGTTTGAAAACAGTGCGTGCTGGTGGTCCCGACGACAACTGTGGGAGTGCTTCGTAGAGGTCGTCTGTGGATGCTCCTACGCAACTCTGTCCTGTCCGACGCCCTGTGATGCCTGTGATAATTAATGTCCTCTTGTCGCTCGTGATCCCCAGTGACTCCTTAAGCCGGGGCGGCCATTCCCTGTGATAGCATTCGTGATTTATGGACGCGGGCGTGAGAGGTATTGTTTCCGAGGCCGGGAGTTGTGTCTTTTGAACTGCCAGTCCGCACTTCACTGCGCCATTGACAAGTAATTTGTTTCTTCATTCCCTGGACAACATTCTCCTGGTGTGCTGTCATGGTGATGGCAGCGTGGCGTCACAACAACATGGGCCTGCCTTCCACTTCAGCAACTCTCATCCGTTTTTCTTTTAACCCGAGAATGTTTGGTAATCTGA
The DNA here is from genome assembly GCF_017591435.1 of Portunus trituberculatus. Lineage (NCBI taxonomy): Eukaryota > Metazoa > Arthropoda > Malacostraca > Decapoda > Portunidae > Portunus > Portunus trituberculatus. The sequence continues at coordinate 19,650,160 of NC_059298.1, read as the reverse complement.
CAGTGCACAAGTACTAAAATCATTTCATTTTCCATTAGTAAAAAGATTGAAAACATAAATACATATGGTAGTAATATATTGCTGAAGATAAAGGACTGAAGCCTTAACATAGTGTGAGGTCAAATCGCTGCATTTTTATTGAACACTCACAAAGCGACAACATGTCTCTGACACAACGTGTCCTGAAGCCCTTTGCCTACAGAGAATAAAAAGAATAATCTCTCATATAACACGCACAACTCAAGAATATTTATATGTATTGAGATGTGCGTGACCCAGTTTAGTTGAACATACACTTCATCATCACACTTATCGCCTCTACATCAATAGTCACGTCTTCTGCTAGGTACACGAATCTCATCTTACTCTTCCGCTCTCCCTTATCCTCAATTCTTCGTATTTCTTACAATAACCGTTTTTCCTAAGCAACAAGGCCTCCATACACTACGTATTCTTCTCAAGCTATTTTCCTCAAAGCCCTTACCTCATTTACCCTTTCCTCCTTACCTCTTCTCACAGGCTTCCCGCTCTCCTCCCCTCCATCCATTGCCTTGGTACCCCACTCTCCCAATCCTTCTCCATGCCTCCTCTCCTCCCTACCCACCCACGACGCGCCAGCCATCAATCTCGCCTCCTCCACGACGTGCTAATGACGCCTTCGCCACGACTGCGCCACCTCCACCCCGACTCATTCGATTACCTCTTGACCCGGCACTCTTGCCCTCGACACCTCTCTCTCTCTCTCTCTCTCTCTCTCTCCATCCCTCTGTGAAGCTAATGGTGTGCTTCTCTCTCTCTCTCTCTCTCTCTCTCTCTCTCTCTCTCTCTCTCTCTCTCTCTCTCTCTCTCTCTCTCTCTCTCACACACACACACACACACACACACACTGGCTTGATTTCACTTCCTTCCTTACTGATTCTACTCTTCCCTCTCCTGATCCTTTTCTTCCCTCTCCTGATCTTTCTATTCCTCTTGTAATTCAACTTTCTCCAATCCTCATGTAACAGTTCTCACGATCCTTCTCTCTTCCTTCTAGATCCCATTCCCTTTCCTCTTAATATCACTGTTCTGTTTTGATTCCTTTTCCTCCCTCTCTGATCCTTCGCTTTGTCTTGTTCAACTATTAACCTTCGCTCTGTCTGGCTTTAAGTGAACACCCTATAGAATGTAGTTATTTATATGGTGTATATTTAAGCATCACGTAATCTTTTACCAAGTGAAAATAATCTGAAACTAAAAATAACAATATTTTCAATGCTTTTCTTTGTTGAATAATTACAGAGACGACAAAGCATCGTCGCAATGTAACTTTGTGAACATCTTTGCCTCTTCCTTTCACTTGTCGTGGCCTTCTTTCCTTATCTGGGAGGCTGTAGTTCATTTTGATTACCACCAAGGGTTCATCTCCAAACTCATTCAGACTAAAGAGAAGTGATAAAACAACGCATTTTTGTCAATGTTCTGTTAATTTCTCTGTCCCTTCCATTTCCCTGTCCGTTCCTCACATCAGCTGCTGTACAAAAAGACGCCTCTCATCTCCTATAGCCTTTGTATAACATGTTCTCTCCCTTCCGTAGCCGACTCCTCCCCTCCCGTTGAGATGCGCGCTGTAGGCAAGCTATCATCGCATTAGTATGCAACTCTTCTCGGGAGGATTCTCGTTCACAGTCCGTGTTAACACACTCGCCACTCTTTTGTCTTCACTCTCTCCCTTAAGCTCATTTGCATTCCCCTCACCATGTTCTCCCCTATTGCTCTAAATATAAGGGTTTTGGTAACAAGAAGAATTATACACAGGTATAGATTACCTTGTCGCTCCTGGTGGGTCGTCTGCTTCAATACCTTCTCCTTACCTCTGATGGTTCAGGGACAATTTCTTCCATCTTTTTGCAAGTTTTATGTTTACTAATGTGATATATATATATATATATATATATATATATATATATATATATATATATATATATATATATATATATATATATATATATATATATATATATATATATATATATATATATATATATATATATATATATATATATATATTTTTTCAAATCGTTGTTTACACTTTAACAATTATTGTTTTCAAGGTATGATATTAGGTAAATGATAAATCTCAGAGATAAATATGTTTATTAAAAACATAAACAACATGTTAAACCTTATAGGAATAGCACAACTGTGAAAATGGCCCGGTAGGACCAGGGTTAAGTCGCTTCTACAAACACAAGGAAGATCTCCTTTCAGGAGGAAATAGACGAGTGTCTGGTCGCAGGTGAACAGTGTCCATCAATACATCACCTTTAAGTCTCATACATACTCATAGATTTACTTAACAACAAGCAACAGAAATCTAAGTTTTCTCTTTTACTTTTCTTGATGCTGTTGCAGAGACGGCACACAATGCTGTTCTTGGATCATTTGGAGACCTTAGGGGCGCTGCCTACACGGTCGAGACTCGTTCCGCCCTTGCAGTAAGTTGCTGCGATGCTCGCGCTGGCTCAAAATGGTTGATAGAATACATGAGAATACACAACTGTCACGTTACTGACCTACTCAAGTTGTCAACATATTTTCGCCCAAGGCTGATACCATAATACTAATTTGACATACTTGTGAAACCTCTACAGACCTTTTGTTTAGAGAGAGCAGGAATGGTGGCAGAAGTCCAATGCCTTCCAAGGTCTGACCACGGCAGTCGCCAACATGTGGATCTTAATGAAGCTGGACAGGTGTGGAGATAGGCTGCCGCCACACCTGTATTTTGTCCACAGCACTGAACCGCTTTCACAGTCCACACGGCAACTCTTGGTTGCAAGTATTTTTGTCACCTTTCAAAACGATTAGCCTTGCGGCGCGTCCACGCATGTAAAGCTTCCGACCACACTGCGGCGATGGAAGACAACACACACACAAGATTGAAACTGTACCACGACCGACAGACTAACCATTGAATTAACGTTCTATGTGCGTTCGTGTATGTGTGTGTGTGTGTGTGTGTATGTGTGTGTGTGTGTGTGTGTGTGTGTGTGTGTGTGTGTGTGTGTGTGTGTGTGTGTATGTGTGTGTGTAATTTCACTTCGGTCGTCTGCTGGTCACCCAGCCAGTCTTCCCCATTACGGAGCGAGCTCAGAGCTCATAGACCGATCTTCGGGTAGGACTGAGACCACATCACACACAACACACACCGGGAAAGCGAGACCACAACCCCTCGAATTACATCCCGTACCTATTTACTGCTAGGTGAACTGGGGCCACACATTAAGAGGCTTGTCCATTTGCCTTGCCGCTTACCGGGACTCGAACCCGGCCCTCTCGATTGTGAGTCGAGCGTGCTAACCACTACACTACGCGGTGTGTATTTACCTAGTTGTATTACCTATTTGTAGTTTTACAGGGCCTGGGTTTATGCTCGTGTGGGTCCGTCTCCATATCTACACTTATTCAATTTTTCTTTAAAACTATGCACAATTGTTGCTGACACCACTTCCTCACCCAAACTGTTCCAAGTGTGTGTGTGTGTGTGTGTGTGTTTCACTGTTTGATCTGCTGCAGTCTCTGACGAGACAGACAGACGTTACCCTACGGAACGAGCTCAGAGCTCATTATTTCCGATCTTCGGATAGGCCTGAGACCAGGCACACACCACACACCGGGACAACAAGGTCACAACTCCTCGATTTACATCCCGTACCTACTTACTGCTAGGTGAACAGGGGCTACACGTGAAAGGAGACACACCCAAATATCTCCACCCGGCCGGGGAATCGAACCCCGGTCCTCTGGCTTGTGAAGCCAGCGCTCTAACCACTGAGCTACCGTGTGTGTGTGTGTGTGTGTGTGTGTGTGTGTGTGTGTGTGTGTGTGTGTGTGTTTCACTGTTTGATCTGCTGCAGTCTCTAAGGAGACAGCCAGACGTTACCCTACGGAACGAGCTCAGAGCTCATTATTTCCGATCTTCGGATAGGCCTGAGACCAGGCACACACCACACACAGGGACAACAAGGTCACATCTCCTCGATTTACATCCCGTACCTACTCACTGCTAGGTGAACAGGGGCTACACGTGAAAAGAGACACACCCAAATATCTCCACCCGGCCGAGGAATCGAACCCCGGTTCTCTGGCTTGTGAAGCCAGCGTTTTAACCACTGAGCTACCGGGTGTGTGTGTGTGTGTGTGTGTGTCTTTATATATGTATATGTATATCTATCTATCTATCTATCTATGTATATATATATATATATATATATATATATATATATATATATATATATATATATATATATATATATATATATATATATATATATATCATGATATTGATATTAGTGTTGCGGCCAAAGTCTCCTCAGCAGATGCAAGTCACAGCTCGTTGCCAGAGTTAATTACGAGCCATTCATGGTCCTTTTGATACCGCGGCGGAATTCCGCAAGTAGGCGCCTCAAGCTGGGTGCTGCCATTAACATTTCATTGAGTGATCGGTAAAAATGAGACACACATAGGAAATAATGAATTCCTCCTAGCCGTGATAAATGGCAGCTACTTGCCAAAAATGCACTTCTGTTATTTTACATTAGAGTCAGCTTCCAGATATGTCCTTGCCACAGCCTGTTCGGTTGCACCTTTTTTTGCCGAGAACAGCAACAACCTTCCTCCACCTGCACCGCGAAGGTCGCGACAGCTAGGCTGGGGCGGCCACGCCACCAGGAAAACTCTCACTCAGACCACAACGAGAGGCCTGACGTCCGTGCCGGCACGCCATGAAAGACCTGTTTCCGTGTCAACGGAAGCCAAGAAACCAAGACAATTTCCCTTGGCTCATAATTCAGGTCCTTTTCGAGGTGGGTGGCGCGAGCCTGTAGCTGGAGACCGCGCCGTGATCTCCAGCCTGCAGCAGGCCGCCACAACTACCACCGCCACCACCGCCACCATCACCGCCTCGTGACCGCCTGTCTCCAGACTAACTTGTGGCGCTAGACTGAAGAAGACATCAGTTGTGAGTGCGGCCACTGCCACATTCGTCAGTTATTTGTCAGAAATAAAATATTTACATCATAAAACTTTCAAAGAAAACTTTGTTGCCTCATGTAATAGTAAATTACTTCCAGCTTACATGAACATAATTATAGCAAGTATCGTAAAGCTTCCATAAGTGACAAACAGTCGCATAAAAGGCTTATCCTACTTTGATGGATTGCAGTGGTAGCGTGTACTCCTCCAGTGTATGTCAGGAATATGGTCGTTGTGATATGATATACAATACACCAGAACTATGATATACAGGACGCTTACTCAGCAGAGTTAACAAAGCAACACCAACGTGGACGTTGAAACAACAGGAAGACAATGTGTTCGTAAACTTAGGCTACATAGGAGGCGGCTTCCTGAGGATGCCGTGGCGCCGTGACTGGCGGAGGCTCGTCAGCAGCTCAAGTCTGGGGGGCGGGAATGTGTCACTTGACTAATCTTGATTTCGGTGCTGGAAACACAGATGGAGCTTCAAGGCGCAGGAACGTCCTTCGTTTCATTCAAGGGGTGAAGCACAACACTTCTACACCTTTACACTGACAATATAACACTATTGCACTTTGATCGTTTTAGAGATTGTGACTCATGTTTTCAAAGCGCTCACAAATTACTTTTTGGATTCCTTATCATATATATATATATATATATATATATATATATATATATATATATATATATATATATATATATATATATATATATATATATATATATATATATCTTGGACAGCGTTGATTTCCATTCTCGATTTTTCTCGAACATAGGCGCTACATAATTTTCGCTCTTAGTAACGAAAAATATATGATTCAGTTTTTTCTGCCGTCCACCCGTGACTAGCGGAGCCAGGTCAATCAGCCTGAGCCACTCAGGGCGTTGTGTCCTGTACACATAAGGCGTCTCCATAACGCCGTTCAACGCAGCAAACACTATGTACACGCTTCGCCCGGACACTACTCACCGCCAGCTGCCGGGGCGGATGTCAGCGAGGCGAGGCTCCTTTGACTTGGCTCTGGCGAGGCATTCATTATTTCAGCCCGTGCTGAGATCCACTCTGCCGCTGCCCACTCCCACCCCAACACCCACACCGACACCGACGCTCACTTCCACGCTCTCGTTTTCTGAATCCTCCTCAATTATTTCATCGTCATCGTCATCCTCCTCCATGGACTTGGAAACTCTGTCAGGGGAAGAGGAGGAGGCGGAGCACTTGTCAGGGGAGGAGGATCCAGCACCGCCTCCTACTCCTCCTGAGGCTGAGTTTCCTGCTCCTCCTCCGCCTCCTGCCGCGCTTCCTCCTCCACCTTTTGCTCCACCTTCCCCGCCGGCTGTGTTCGAGTCACCTCCGTTGTCGCCGTCTTCTTGTTGGATCCTCTTTTCTTTCGTGCGTCTGTTTTGGAACCAAACTTTAACCTGCGAAAAAAAGGAGATTCGCATTTCACCCAAAGATGAAGTATTACTCAGATAGCCCATTTAAGAGTATCACAAAAAAGCCATCTTGATCAACTTATTATTTATGTCATGATATGCGGTAACAAAAATGCTCTTTAGATTATATTAAAGAAGTGAAATTAGTACTTCATATTATAGCATACTAACTTGAGACAACGAAGTTTCCTTGTCAATGTTAAGTGACAAACTTTTACAAACTAAAGAATAATTTGTGAAAAACATTTGATAAATTCTTCTGAGGTGAAGTAGAAAGAGGTTTGAGCGATTTAATATCTTCATTTAGAAAACTCTGACACAAACACCTAACTTTAATATGCATGCAATAAGGAGAAGGTGGAATGTTACAGATCTCTCATACAGGCGTTAAGTGAGCAATGACTCTCCTCAATTCTGAACGTAAATGTAAAAATAAACGCATGATAATAGGCTACAGGAGTGCGATTCGTTGTTGGTTTTAGTTGTTTTCAATTTCTGTATTCATCATTCATCGACAGCTATACCTACAGCAGATCCCATCCCATCAGCAGGTACTCACTCCCGCCTTGCCTCTCTAAAAGGTTATCCCGTGCGGCGATGCCTTATTGTTGAGGTCTGAGCGTGTGATTATGCACAAGGAGAGTATCGGGAAATATTATCATTTGACCTGCTTCTTTTCATCTCTCCGCGGATTAGTCGTGAGAGAGTGGCTGAGCCTTACCTGTGTCTCGGAGAGATTGAGGGACTGGGCGAGCTGCTTCCTCTCGGCCCCCACCACGTATTGGTTCTTCTCGAAAGCCTCCTCCAGTTTCAGCAGCTGACTGGGGCTGAACGCAGTCCGGATCCTCTTGGGCTTCCTGAAGGGCTGTAGGAGATAAGCCAACTGCTCCGGACCTGCGGCAGAGAGAGAGAGAGAAATAAAAAAAATGCATGAGTAAAGAAAAAGAGAACAAATAAAGAAAACACTCACTACTCGCGCTGAGGAGCTGCCTGTATCTAGCCCGCCAGCCTCCTTAGACTTCAGATTTCTTTCATATTCATTGAGAAGTAAATCATAATTTAGGAAGAAATGGTTATTCTGATACATCACGTCAGTACTTCAGACGTGGCACCTGACCGGCTTCAATTTCCTCACCCACAAAGCAATGCAATTGACGCGGCCGGCATTTATCTTTTAATAATCCAGTGGCTAATGTTGACGAAATAAAAGTCACAGGAAATATTCAGTCATAGTATTATTTCTATCAACTTCTGACCAGCTTAAGCGGACGAGCCTCACAATAATTTTGACGCCACAGTGCAAGTGCGATAAAGTCGTTTGATAAACCGCCTCAATAAGCAGCGCCCTAGTTTACCACGGAGATTAACCCATAGTAAAGGAATAGCCACTTTGGCCCATCGCGATGAGAATGGCGCCGTTCCTCTTTTTTTCTATTTTTTCTTCTTTTATTTCAAGCGGGCACTCGTATCTCCCCTCGCCGCTCACGCCCCGGAGAGCAAGCCGCAGATCTCAATACTGTTTGGGGCGGAGAAACCTTTCCTAAATCTCTCATAATGTGCATAAGGGCTTCAATCCACAGATAAGCGAATTGAAACGAGCTCGGTCCCTCTTCGCTTAACTGCTGCGGACGGAGAGGCTCACACTCCCTCGCTCGGCCGCCCGCGTCTCGCCCCTACGGCACTCCCGGCCTAGTGTTATCGTCTTCAGGCCACTTGAGTCTGCGGCCATGAAGGAGGATATTATTACTCTTAGCAGGCACGAGCACCTCTTATGAAGCGCTGTCAAGCTCGCGTGATTCTTCCTACCTTTGGTTGGCAGTGTTATGGGGTATGTTTCAGCGTTATTAATTTTTTTGGACAGCCTGCATGATTACAGGTGATGTGGGGCAGGCAGCGAGTCGCCCTGGGTGGCGTGGTCACGGGTGCACAGTTTTGCTCCTTTAGAGTGGGTGTGTTGGTGGCTGGCTGCCTTTCTGTATCGCTGCCTTGCTTGTCTCTGCGTGGGAGGGAAGGAGGAATGGACACACGAGTCAGCCAGCCAGACAGTCTCCCAGCCAGTAGTTAGCCAGGCCTCACTACACGATACTCAAGGTAGTGACATGATGGTGCTTATTTCTATTTCACGATCATTCTCTGGGTCGTATAAGTCGCTGTGGTAAAACTAATATCTGGATTGCATAAAAGAAGAAAAGAAAAAAAGATGTGAAAATATCAAATCCATGACCTCGAGGCTGCCATAAAAGAGTGATTATCGTTATTATTTTTTGAGTGAGATCTGTCTGATAGGGTTTTCGGAACTGAAACAAGAAGAAAAGTGGGGAAAATTTAACCTTAGCCACCAACGTTATCTGCAGAGTAAGAGAGAGAGAGAGAGAGAGAGAGAGAGAGAGAGAGAGAGAGAGAGAGAGAGAGATAGTGATATTGGTGGTGGTGGTGCATATGTGTGTGGGTGGTCATGGTGGTGGTGATGACTGAGAGCTAATGGTAGTGGTTGTGAGCAAAAGAGGTCATGGTGGTGGTGGTGCTCTGATGAAGGTGACAATGGTTCTGGTGAAGGAAATAAAAGTACTAGGTGATGATGGTAGTGGTGGCGATGGTGGTGGTGATGGAGCACTGATGGTGGCGGTGTCGGTGGTAGTGGTGGTGATGGAGGGTATTGCTATATAGTGTTCTCCTTGTTTGCTCAACCTCAGTCATTCCTAAAAGTAAATACGAATATTCCCTTCTCTCTCTCTCTCTCTGTGTGTGTGTGTGTGTGTGTGTGTGTGTGTGTGTGTGTGTGTGAGACACACACACACACACACACACACACACACACACACGGACTGCATGGCCCTCCCCCAAACCCACAAACTTTCCACAAGCGAAGGGGTTTCAGGAACGATTTCCTCGATGATATGCGTCGGTCTTGAAAATTTATCTCTTATATTTATGGCCCTATAACTTGAGTTGATTAATGAACCGAGGGCCGACTAGTCTTCCCTTCGTCCGCCTTCACCCGTGATCTAGTCTTATATTTAGCATAATTTTTGATACTGCAGCAGGAGAAAATTCTCATAATCAGTAAATCAATAAAGCAAGACGGATCGTGGTATTATGGTGTATATTTTAGCGAGTTACCTGACGGAGGGCTGGCTGGCTGGCTGGCTGGCTAGTGGGTGGTGGTGGGTGGTGGGTGGGGTCACCTGGGACGGATGGGGCGGAGAGAGGCTGCTAGGGCTTCATTGCTGCATCGCTTTGTTTACCCACCCCGGCCCGCCCACTTGAGGCCAGGGCTACCAACTGACAATGCTTCTGACAAGTTTCTCGTTTTTTTAATGCAAGCAAATCCTTCGATGATTATACAATATACGGGAGGGGTTTCCTTATAACGTAGCCACTTTTCTGTGACGTGGTGACTTAGCAACAGGTAAGGCCGAAAGAGTTTTCTGGCCTAACCTTCCTTCCCGGCTCAGGTTTCACTGGGCGTTGGTAGTGCTGTGTAAAAATACAAAGCCGCGGCATCAGAGTGCTAAACGGTATACACTGGCGACTTCCAATCTCAAACTGTGCTCAGAGTTATTAATGAACTTTTGCGGATATTGCGTCAAACTGCCCCGGTCTCTCTCCCTCTCTCTCCCTCTTTCTCTCTCCTTCTCTCTCGCCTCTTAGCATATCAGAAGCACAACCGTGGGAGAAGGGGAGGAGTAGGTGGAGGAAAGGAGGGATACAGGGAGTGAGGAAAGGATGGATTGTTGTCTTAGTGAGGGAAGGAAAGGAGGCCAGAAGTGAGGTCTATAGGTGAGTGGAAACACAAGTCGACGGAGAAGTTATAAGTGCTTGCGTTGAGTCGTAAAAAGAAATATATCAATACAGATTGATATAAGGAGAGGGAAGTAAGTGTGGAATGATTTATATGATGGGTATTAGGTACTGATGCTTGGGCAGACACATGAACTGTAGGAGGAATCAACTGAGCGCGATGAGAGAAAACATCAATTGACTTTTATAGAAGGCATTACATTTTTATCAGAAGCGCTGACTGAAGCAGAAATTAACAGCGCGCTGACTTGTACTGATGAAAAGCAGCACGTAAAGAAATACATGACGAAAGCAAAACAGATAAAGAAAAAAAAAAACATAGCACATGTGAACGTATCTCAAAGCATATCAGGAAATATAGAAAATACAAAAAAGAAAAAAACATTAATAGAACGAAAAGAGAAACACATCGTAACTTTGATTAAAAAAAAAGTGGAAGGGGAAATCACCAAACTATTTTTTTACATACAAATACGAAGAGCCATAGTTTTGTGTACATTGCCGTGCCGAGTGGAGGGTGTGTCCTAAACATAGAGCATACGGGTAAACAAACAGGTGCGTAAACAAGAGAAGCAGTGTCCCACTCTATATTTTAACACTTATTCAGCCTACTTGTCGTACCATCGTGGGTGTGCTGAGACGTGTGCACATACTTGCGGTGATGTTGAAGAAGCAAGTATGTGTTTGGAAATACTGTGTGTGTGTGTGTGTGTGTGTGTGTGTGTGTGTGTGTGTGTGTGTGTGTGTGTGTGTGTGTGTGTGTGTGTGTGTGTGTGTGTGTGTGTGTGTGTGTGTGTGAAAAAGCGTTGTAGGGAATTATAATAAAGACGGCGTCATCTTGTAAAATTCAATCAAGTTACGTCACTGGCAGAAATATTTAAATCTAACTTGTATTTCTCTCTCTCTCTCTCTCTCTCTCTCTCTCTCTCTCTCTCTCTCTCTCTCTCTCTCTCTCTCTCTCTCTCTCTGGAAATGAAGTAAGAAGGGATTTGTAAGAATGTATAACTTTCACTGATTTATCTTCAAACAAAAAAATAGAGAGAAAATGAATTTTCACTAATGCAGAGTGCACTGTAATGTATCATGTGTTGTTGCGTTGTAGGACTTCGATCTAACTTGCATTTCTTATCTCTAACAAAGTTGAAGAGAAGTTGCATTGCAAAATAGGTAGAACTGATTATTTTCATATGCGGAAGAAAGAACGAGTTTTCCATCTAAAAAAACATGTACATTGTTGCATCATATGTTGCTTATATATATATATATATATATATATATATATATATATATATATATATATATATATATATATATATATATATATATATATATATATATATATATATATATATATATATATATATATATATATATATATATATATATATATATATATATATATATATATATATATATATATATATATACACACACACACACACACACACACACACACACACACACACACACACACACAGAGAGAGAGAGAGAGAGAGAGAGAGAGAGAGAGAGAGAGAGAGAGAGAGAGAGAGAGAGAGAGAGAGAGAGAGAGAGAGAGAGAGAGAGAGAGAGAGAGAGAGAGAGAGAGAGAGAGAGAGAGAGAGAGAGAGAGAGAGAGAGAGAGAGAGAGAGAGAGAGAGAGAGAGAGAGAATGTGTCAAAGGAAGCATCCAATATCAATATACTTGGCATTATTATGTGGCACTGTGCTGCAAAAAAGGAATATAGAACAAAGGAACAAACATTAGCTAGGGTGACATTCCCTAGTAAAATTGATTATGTATGTTTGCGTGTGTGCGTGCGCGTGTGTGTGGGCGTGCGAGGAGGCACTCGCTTATGCATTTCCTACACCTAGAACAATAATAAAATAAATGAATAAAAACAGGCTTGGTAACAGAAGACTTAATGTTACAGAACTATTTAGACGCGTTTACATATAAGAAAAAGAGAAAAAAAATCCTTTGCCTGATCACTCGTGGGGTTGAGGATAAAGAAAAAGCAGAGAACAGATAGAATGATAGACGAACAAGTAAATCCGAGCGAAGAGAAAAAAAATATCGATGGATCAGCTTATAACGCAGGAGCTAAAAAAATGATAAGAACGTGTCCCTGCGTGAATGAGAGAGAGAGAGAGAGAGAGAGAGAGAGAGAGAGAGAGAGAGAGAGAGAGAGAGGGGATGTGCAAAATTAATAGAAAAAAGTGAGATGAAAGATAAATAAAGATGATAACTTACTTCTTCCTTGAGGGAAATGGAGGAGGAAGAGGAGGAGAAGAAGGAGGAGGAGGAGGAGAAGAAATAAGAGAAGGAGGGAGAGACTGGAAGGAGAAGGAAGAGGAGGAAAAAGAGGAATTACAAAAAGGGAAAGAAGAGAAAGAGAAAGGAGGAGTAGAAGAAGAAGAGAAGTAGAAAGAAGAGGAAGAGAAGAAGAAAGAAAAAGGGGAGCAGGAATAACATGAGCAATCAAACAAGAACAGCAATAACAACAACAATAATTACATAAATAATAGAAAAAATATACTAGAGGGAAAGGAGGAAGGCGAGGACACGACGCAATATAGAAAAGCGGCAACAACAACTAGATGGTATCAACAGGAAATGTCACAGATAGGATGAGAGATGAGAGGTGAGTGGAGGGGGACCGGCGCACCTGTAGCGAGGTGATGAAGGATGATTTAGCTGATAGCACATGCAGTTTCTAGCATCCCACGTGTATGAAGTGAACTGCTATCAGGCGCCACAGGTGTGTTGAAGTTGGGGATGTGAGCTTATATATGCAACCCACGTACACACACACACACACACACACACACACACACACACACCGCGTAGTGTAGTGGTTAGCACGCTTGACTCACAATCGAGAGGCCCGGGTTCGAGTCCCGGTAAGCGGCGAGGCAAATGGGCAAGCCTTTTAATGTGTGGCCCCTGTTCACCTAGCAGTAAATAGGTACGGGATGTAACTCGAGGGGTTGTGGCCTCGCTTTCCCGGTGTGTGGAGTGTGTTGTGGTCTCAGTCCTACCCGAAGATCGGTCTATGAGCTCTGAGCTCGCTTCGTAATGGAGAAGACTGGCTGGGTGACCAGCAGACGACCGAGGTGAATTACACATACACACACCGCGTAGTGTAGTGGTTAGCACGCTCGACTCACAATTGAGAGGCCCGTGTTCGAATCCCGAAAAGCGGCGAGGCAAATGGGCAAGCCTCTTAATGTGTGACCCCTGTTCACCTAGCAGTAAATAGGTACGGGATGTAACTCGAGGGGCTGTGGCCTCGCTTTCCCGGTGTGTGTTGTGTGTGATGTGGTCTCAGTCCTACCCGAAGATCGGTCTATGAGCTCTGAGCTCGCTCCGTAATGGGGAAGACTGGCTGGGTGACCAGCAGACGACCGAGGTGAATTACACACACACACACACACACACACACACACACACACACACACACACACACACAGACACACACAATAAAATAAATGAATGGATAAATAAGTGAAACAAATAAATGAATAAAGAATATAGATAAGAAGAAAAACATGGTAGAATAAATGAATGTATCAATAAGTAAATAAATCAATAAATATTAAAAATCGAAGAGATAAAACAGAATCAGCAAATCTTTATTGCCTCAAGTTACTGATAGCAGTATTGTAACAAATAATCAATAGTATTTATCAAACTATTCACTTTTGCTTCATGTTGTCAGTAGACTTCGTTTTAATTCGGATATTTCTTTCTCTCATCGTGAATATTTGGATGAATGTTTTAAAAATAAGATTGTATCTGCTATGTGTGTGTGTGTGTGTGTGTGTGTGTGTGTGTGTGTGTGTGTGTGTGTGTGTGTGTGTGTGTGTGTGTGTGTGTGTGTGTGTGTGTGTGTGTGTGTGTGTGTGTGTGTGTGTGTGTGTGTGTGTGTGTGTGTGTGTGTGTGTCCGAACAAGGTTCTTTGGGATCAGACACTTCCTTCTTTTCTTCCCAGAGTGTTGGGAAGACTTAGGACATCCTTCTCTCTTTCCTTTTTATCCCTCCTTCTCTCCTTCCTTCCCCCTTCCTCTCCATATTATTTTCTTTGAGGGAAATTGAAACATCCAACCCTCCCTTCCATTTTATTCCTCCTTCTCTGCTTCTTCCTTCTCCCCTCCCACTTCACAGTTTTTTTTCTCCCGTCTGTTGGTCTCTTGTCTGGTGTCTTCGCTTTCCGCCCGTCACGTATTGCTTCTCTCTCTCTCTCTCTCTCTCTCTCTCTCTCTCTCTCTCTCTCTCTCTCTCTTTGCGTGTGTGTGTGTGTGCTAATTTTTCTCTGGATATTGTAACACACAGGCCGGGATTTTCATTGAAAGAAAGACTCTGTTCCAAATCAATTTTACATTTCGGCCTGGGTGTTACAGTTTACTTTATTGGAATATTTTGTAAGGTTAACTGTTACAATATAAACGTTTTACCACTTCGCCTACAGTTTTAGTCTACTTGTTTTTGTGATTTTTTTGCAGTTTGTTTTTCTATTAATGTCTAGTTTTCTTTGGTGGAGTAGCCTCAAACTGTTAAGATGTCGATGTCAAAATTTATCAGATGAAGTGCACTGACATGAAGAACACGAAATTATTCTTATTATCTTGTTACTGGTAGAGTCACCGAACGTGTACTTGGCACCACAACCTCTCTTTACGCTGCACATCCAATAAAAAGTAAGCCAAAATAGATGGTTACTTATGCCTATATAATTCTTCTCACCACATCTCGTTCACGCTGCTTGAGGATTACAGTCTACCATACGAAGAGCTGAGGGTGAATAGCACTGAAGCAAACATAAAGTGACCATATTGTAACATAGTGTCTCGAAACTGTTTAGCTGTCCACCTCTTATTTAGGCACACTGATATAAAAACTGAGAGATGAGGAGTAAGATTAACCACTGGGGGAGTCTAGGTAGTAATTTAATGATACTTTTTTGTAGTAAGACGCGACTACCATCACGGATGAGTTAGATTATGTATATTATGAACCTAGAGGGAGCGAAGAGTGATGCAGGTCGCCACGTTCTTTGAAAATATCAATTCTATCAATAATTTGAAGTAGGTGCACAGGAAATATGTACATTTCTTAAAGACTTTATAATTTTAAGAAACCATCTTGTGTATCATGTATTGTGTGCCAAAAGAGAATGAAAAGTGATGCAGGTCACCACGTAGCATAGAAACGTCACATTCTTTTGGAATTAAATGTAGGAGCATTTTTTTTTATACGTGAATTATCATTACTTTATAATTTCAAGAACATACAATGCGCATTTTGTCCTTAATAGCAGATTACTTTCTGTCCCCACTAGCATTAAGAAAAGATGATCATAGAGTGTCTCTTGTGCAGGATAGATATATAAGAGAGAGAGAGGGAAATAATATAGAAGCTCTTCGCCCACCTATCTTCTCTCTTGTTCATTTTTTCTTGAAAAATCTAAGCTGCTTATTACAACCTACAATGGAAACGTGTCAATGTACTTTCCACAAGACGTTGCATCAGCAATCAGAACAACAGTTATGGCATGCATCAGTAAGCGAGGCAGAGGCAAGGAACGGTCAGGCAGGCGGTGGAGGCAGGGTGGCACAGACTGTATATGTGTGGACCACCCAATGGGTCACACAAATAGAAACACGTTGATGGGAGGGCCCTGTGTTGTTTGTGACTCTTCATACTTCTGTCTTCCCTTTCCTTCAGCCTATTACTTCCCTTGTATTAGTGAAAAAGAGAATCAGGGCAAAGTTTTCATAATTTCATTGAACTTGTAAGAAAACAAGAATAAATATACGCGTAAAGTATATTTGAATAAATACATAATAAAGAATAACCGAAATATTATAGGCAAATTACATTTCAAGAGCAGATATAGACATATTGAAGAGTCTACTAAAAGATAAACGGAACATATAGAAAAGTAGCCACTTCTTGGGAACAAAGTGAGATGTCACTGGTTGGAGGTACAGTGTGTGTGTGTGTGTGTGGTGGGTGGTAGGTAGTGGCGGTGGGTGTGGCGCATGACAGCAAGATGAATGGCCATCCCTCGGACATGGAGGAGGTGCAGTGGTCGCTTTCGGTAGCTTCCCTCCACCTGCATCTTCATTCCCTGAGGAGCAGAGCACCTCAGTGTTCCACTGACTCCATGCTAACCTGAACGTGGTAGACGTAGGAAAAAGTCATGAAATTTCTGTAGAGACTACATGAAGAGCACAACTAATATCAATCAAAGAGAAATCTGGGTTAACACAAAACCCTAACAAGTTGGAAACACTTATCGTTAAAATTATATAAGAGTCTTGTGGGGTCGGAGAGTTAAGTTTTGCTCTTAGCTGTACTTTACGCGCATTTCCCTTTTGGTCATGGGGGAGGAAGTAAAACAGCGAAGTCTACTGTTAATGTAGAAAAGAAAACGTGACCCTCCCCACAAATAGCCTCTTACCTCCCACACGCCTCATAGGGAACAGAGATTAAAGGACGCACGCCACTACTTGCCTGAAATCTCGGCTAACTTTCCTGCTATGTGTTTCTAAATTTTCTCATTTGTCAGGGCCTTGGTGGTGTACTGTGGGCGTTGTGTGTGTTCAGAGGCACGTGCTGGGTACACTTTACACTTAATAGATTGGAAGCAGTTGGTAAAGTGTTTGCAGCAGCTTGTTTTGGCAAGATGGAGAGGTGTTGTTTTACCGAGATAGGGACTCGTAGCTTTCCTTGCACTCCGCGGTAATGCAGGTTAAGGAAATGATAGGCAAGGCAAACTGACAATAACAAGGGATTTATGGGTTTACGAACATGCTGCCTGGTTCCTTTTCAAGTGCTCTCTCTCTCTCTCTCTCTCTCTTTGTTTTGTGGAGGGTGACGTTAAATTCTCAAATACAGACTGACTTCAGAACACAATCGAATTAGTGATTGTTATTAATGATGAATTTTCTTTTTAAACTCTTCGAAAAAAACTTAGACGCGATTATTACCATATGGAAAATCACGTGCTCCTTGTAACTTCAAACTGATCTCACTCACTCACCTTTCTTTATTTTCAACGTATCATTGAGAGAGAGAGAGAGAGAGAGAGAGAGAGAGAGAGAGAGAAAGATTAACATCAGCCGCGGGACGTCATCACCAGCGCCGACCTCCTGCGCAATCACTACAGGATGCATATAGTCTGGTTAACTGTCTCTCTCTCTCTCTTTTTTTTTTTATCGTGCACCATCGGTGGTTCTGTGCATCTCTGGAGCCGTGTCACGTGTGCTTGAGATCCAGGAAAAACTTCAGCATTCCCAGCACAAGGTAAATATGAGTTCTTTATCAGGGAATAGATGCGTGAGCTTGATTATTACGTTGATATGGAGATGAAGAGCTGTCATTCATTCCTCTCTCATGCGTGTCTTGGTTATTTGTATAATTTATGTTTGATAACTAGTCATTGCATTCGTGGATATGTTGTGTTCAACCTGAGTGCTGCTTGGTTGGATTGATAGCGTGATGGAAATGTAGTACAGGAACGAACATTTGTGCTGGAGTGTTAGAACGTGCGTCGCCATTTGGTAAGGACAAGGTCCTAGATGCTGCCATGGGATTCACTTTCCGCTACAATAAGCTTTCTAGCCATGGTGTTTAGTATTGTGGTTAGGCTTAATATAGGGTGTGTGATGCATCTACTTGTAGTGTATAACTAGAAAAAAAATGTTGCGTGACGGGTGATACTTAGACATTGTATTGGAAAAAAAATTATCTAATTGGTTACGCCCTCCTGGTTCCTGAGGGGAGGGACCCATACTTGTATTCGGAGCTTCGCGCGCTGCTTCGGTTGTTGCTGAGGTGGCTAAGAGCGGCGGCAAAAACGTTTCTGAGAGGTTAATGTTAAATTAGATAGTCAGACACTAAACTATTATATTTCACTTGATCTGTTTTTTATCATTGTTTGCTAACCACGATTAATGTATATGATGAGGTTCAGAGAGAGAGAGAGAGAGAGAGAGAGAGAGAGAGAGAGTCGTGACGTGAAGTTGTGTGATAGTTAGCTAGCGTGAGTTATGTATCACAGCCGGCACGGAAACATTATTCCCTCCACAGTGTACGTAAGGTACGTGGCGGCGTCGTGGCTTCACCTCATTGCGGTGCCATTCGTGACAATTATGGTGCTATATCCATATTTCACCATTACAGACACACATAGGAACCTCATTTGGAAGACATGAAACCCCAAACAACCCGTACAGGGATCATTATAAAGTATTATTTATTGTATGTAGAGAAGATTGATAGACGCACGAATGGTATAGACTGAGGACGGAGTTTGTGTGTGTGTGTGTGTGTGTGTGTGTGTGTGTGTTTGAGAGCTGACGTTCATAGGTCCTTGTGCCGCCATTTTATGTAGATTATATAGCCACAAAGTTCAATGATCTGTGGTTTTGTGGAGTTTTCCTCGGCTTCCATCTGTCGTGTTACAATGCTGGTACCACTTCAGGCAAGTTTGTGAAATCATGATTCGAATTTCAAGTTAAGAGTCATGTACAAGTATTTTTTTACTTCATTTTAAGTAGGAATAGTTTAAGGTTGTATTCATATCTTTAAATTCAAATAAACACAACTGTATTAAAAGGAAATCTTACTCGAGCAAGACTGGGTGGGTAAGAGACCGTGTTAAGCACCAGCAGGTTCTTGCCGGCATGCACACATTCTCCTCCGGGTACAAAGTGGACAGTCCATGGCCACAGTGTTATGTTAGGCACCTGCTGAACACACGCAAAGATAGGGTAACACACTTCTTTCTTTATGAATATTTACTTGAGTCATCTTCTGAAAACTTTGCTGCCTTACAGGAGAGCGTGTTGGAAAATAGTAGGTGAGTTACTGGTGAATGAATTAAATGATGCCATTTTCAAAGGAGCGGTCAGGCAATTCTGTTTACAAGAAGGAAGAGACACGGCAAATTACTGAATAAACAGAGTAAAACAAAATGTCGGGCATTTGGTGCTTGGCGAGGATAAACAGTCTAAAAGTCCAGATATCGTGTTTATATGCAAGAGTCCCGAGCCGCAGGGTAATTTGGGCGATTATGAACTCTGAAATTATCTTAATTGCGGCCATAAGACGTCCAATTACGGTGACGGAGGGCAGGCCACGCCCACCGCGGGGAAGAGGCGGACCAGGCCACGTTCTGTCTCACTTCCGGGGGTCACGTGACAGCAGGGAAAGTTAGCTTTATTAACAGCGCGTTCCTGGCAGTTTTCCCTCTCTCTCTCTCTCTCTCTCTCTCTCTCTCAAACACACAGATACGTATTGGAAGTTCACATTGACAATCATAATTCCGTATGTCATATAAATAAATTTAATCAGAATTACCTCAAGATATTGTGACTTATTACCTGATGTCAGACATAAAGGGCTTTACATCAAGGAGCAAATTAAGAGTCTATGAGGAATACTTCAGTGGATCCATGAGGGTGTTAATGTTTAATGTATGTTATTGCGTAATACTTTCCCTCGCTCTTTGGCAGCTGCAAAAAAATCCTTTCTGGTTTTATTTACTTGTGTGTATATTGATTTTCTTCATGTGCATGCAGCTGTTTTGTTTATCGTTAATGAATCCTTATGCTTGATTGTAAACCTGAGTGACTAGTGGAGATATTGATGGTTTATGTTCGCAATGGGCGGGATGCGTGTTTTGTTACCTGCGCTGACTAAAGAAAAAAAAGTAATAATTGATAGCTAAATAAATAAAATAATGATAATAGTTTACTGTTTTTATGACAAGTGTCATACATCTTACACATTTTTTATAAACGTTGTTTTTCATCTCAGTAAGAACATACAATCTATGCTCTTAATTCACTCACTCATACATTAATTTATTATTCGTTCGTTAATGCATCAACTCTCTCATGACTGTCACTCGGTATTTCATTGATTCATATTGCTCATTTATATTGATTTACGGTTGAGAAATTGACACATTCTTCATGTCTTGATTAGCTTTTCTTGCTCATTCATATTGCTCTTTGAAATTGATATATTACTGAATAACTTGCACGTTCTTTCTCTCTTCGTTGGCTTTTCTTGGTCAGCCATATTCCTCATTGAAGCTGATATATGCTTGCTAAATTAACCCATTCTTTATATATAATTTCATTTTCCTTAGTCATTCATATTTTCTTTTGAAATTCATATTTGTTAAATGATTCCCTGATTTTTCTCTCTAGATTGACTTTCCTTATTCTTTTATATTATTTCTTAAAACCGAAATACTATTTATCAACCAGCGCATTGTTTATATCTGCGTTAGTTTTCTCCAGTCATGGTCCTCCTTGAAACTGATATATTAACAGTTGATTAGCACATTCTTCGTACTAATGAATTTGCTTGAGTCATATAATGATTTAGTGCCGTTCTTGACGAGTGCCATTAGTGCCTCGTCCCTGAACATGATTGGCACTTGTCCCTGCGGTCACGAGTTATGACAACGGCGTCACCTGTCCAGACACGCCAAGAGTAAACACTGATTGCTTATTGGGTCACTCGATCACCCGTGAAAGGCTTAGTGAGAGGCGAGGGCCGCAACCTGAGCAGGGTGATCAATGCCATCACCTTTATCATCACAAACACTAATCGTCATTGTCATCATCACTAACACTATCATCACTATTGCTAATCATCATTGTCAACCTTATTGTCATTGTGACTTTGTTACACTTATCGGAAATGATTGGAAAGTGTGTGTGTGTGTGTGTGTGTGTGTGTGTGTGTGTGTGTGTGTGTGTGTGTGTGTGTGTGTGTGTGTGTGTGTGTGTGTGTGTGTGTGTGTGTGTGTGTGTGTATGAGTGAGTGAGTTGATGGTGCACCTACAGCATATTCAGCCGGAATAGAGCACTTGGAGAGTTATTGCACAGGTGTTCTCTTATCTAGCACACATATGCACGCACACACACACACACACACACACACACACACACACACACACACACACACACACACACACACACACACACACACACACACACACACACACACACACACACACACACACACACACACACACACAAACACGCAAAAAAAACATGCCAACCATTTCCTCAAAACCTGTACATCAGTCAGCAACAATCGCAGGAGAGGGAGAGCAAAGCAGCTAAAGTACACTTGTTTGTTGCCCCAACCAAAAAACAAGTGCTCTACAATCACCGCGGGATGTACAAACACAAAGCAAGGGAAATTACACGTTGTCAAACATTTATGGGATTCCCAAAAGGGGGTGACTAAAATAGGTAACATAGGGAAGAAGGTGAACAAGGTGAAAGTAAAAAAAATGTGTTGTTATGGAAATAAACTATTAATATAAGAAATCTTGATTCACGTTAATTTGTAGAACATTTTGTATTTGTTAGTGAAGTAAAAATCAGCAATTTCTGTAGAATTCCTATAGGAATAACTCTCCAAGAAAAGAAATTGTCACTTCAGGAAACGTGAACCTATTCAGTGCTGTGATGCATTCTGCTTACTATTTAGTGATTTTATACAGCTTCAGGAACTTATGTGGGGATTAAAATATTGAAGACTGTGGTTATTAATCTTCTGATCTCCACAGACCGTTCCTAATGTAAATAAAATCGTCTAGTCACGCCCAAAACTCGAAGTACAAATACGTCACATTACTGAAGGCGTTAAACAGAAAAGACAATACAAAGTAGATGCCAATACAGTTCTAAGGACATCACCGTACTTCCCTCGAGAAACAGTTCAAGTCATAGAAAAGGAGACGAAATAGAAACAAAGAATGTTATCGAATTGCATGAAAAATGTGGCAACTCTTTTTTTATGCATGAGACACCGGTCGAGAGCAAGAAAAAGTAACAAAACAAAACAATAAAGCCCGGTAAAGTGCCAGTCCCCACATTGTCGAAAGCATCCGACAAAACCAAAGAAAAGTGTCTTAAAACCTTCCTCTTTAAAGCATTCATCTCAAAGGAGGGAGGAAATATAGAAGCAGGCACGGAAACGATTCAGAACACCGAACTTCATATAAGCTGATATAGGTAGAGATGGGATATAAAGTTTTCAGTTTAGAGATCATAGGTAAAAGGCAGACTGAGGATGTTCAGTGAAGGGGAACAGTTGAGTGCCATTGAAAAGTAGGAGATACTTGTTTGGAAGGCTGTGACGAGTTGATTGATGGAGGAGTTGGCTTTTTAAAACAATAAACAATAAGTTTGTTCTGTCCCAATCAGAAATTTAAGCATCCTTGCCTGATGTTAAGGGTTAGTACTCTATGAAAAGACGATGGAAAAGTGCAGGGCAATATCATTTGCATAGGAAAGGACAGGACAAGAAGTTTGGTTTAGAAGATCATTGGTGAATAATGAGAAGACAATGGGTGATAGGACAAGAATTTAGAGAACTAGAGCAAAAAATAGAGTGGAATGTGATTCCATGTATGAAATGAAAAGAATGGAGGGATAAGAGAAAAACACCGAGGAACTTTTGATTGCATGTAGGCTACAGGTGTTGTGAGGTAGCGGTTATGTAGATGGTAATAGTGCCGGTGATGACTGGTGCTATTGTTGTTGCAGCTGCTGTTAACATCACAAGGAAAATAACCATATTGATGTTACAGAAGGGACAGAAAGGGATGGTTAGAAAACAGTGCCGAGCCGCAAAAATACAAATAGACCTGTGTACCCGCCAAATCTGTGTTATAATTTTTTTCTCTCTCTCTCTCTCTCTCTCTCTCTCTCTCTCTCTCTCTCTCTCTCTCTCTCTCTCTCTCTCATTAGAATGTGGGCCAGATATAGGACACAACTCAATGAAGAAATGAAACTTTTTTCGTGAAAATAAAATTTAGACATCTACATGAATCTCTAAAATCATAAATTTAGGCTTGATTCTTTCAACTTTTTTTTTTTTTTTGTTTGTTTCAGCGGACGCTTAACTTCTCGCCGTGGTACAGTGGAACAATGCGCGCTTTGGAGTCCGAGGGGTCTCCAAGCGCACGGGTTCGAATCCTATCCACGGTCCGAGTCTAGGTTGGGCTTCCTCACTCGGGGCAACGGTTTTTTTTAGCGGGTGGGCTTTGAGATAGGAGGTACCCTAAACAGTATCCCCTTTAGCCCATAATTTCCCGTGAAAAGCCCACATGGTATAAATGAATAAAAAAAAAAAATTCTTGCTTCGTTTCACAAGTCACACACACATATATATATATATATATATATATATATATATATATATATATATATATATATATATATATATATATATATATATATATATATATATATATATATATATATATATATATATATATATATATATATATATATATATATATATATATATATATATATATATAGCTAATGTTTTGGAGGAAAGTAATAATTTTGATATCTTCTTCCATCTTCTTTTTCTGTCTTGTAATGAACAGTTTGTTCAGGAGTTCTTTGGAGGAGCCGGCAGCAGGACGGGACTCATTAGGCAGGAAGGCAGATAATGAGTGGTAGTCACGTGAAACACAACACTGACAGGAGGCCGTAGCTAATCAATCAACACTGTTTGCATCATGTTTTGTATGTTTTGGTTATGTATAATATTGAGAGTTAGCAATCTCCCAAAGCAGTACCGCATCTGATCAACAGCCATCACTGATTGCCTGAAATACACGTGTAATTCACCTCGGTCGTCTGCTGTATGTGTGTGTGTGTGTGTGTGTGTGTGTGTGTGTGTGTGTGTGTGTCTGCATATATATATATATATATATATATATATATATATATATATATATATATATATATATATATATATATATATATATATATATGTGTGTGTGTGTGTGTGTGTGTGTGTGTGTGTGTGCTGGGAACATGGAACAATGGATTAAAAATAGAGGTGATGGATCCTGACCGCTTAAGGAGACGTATGATCGTGTGCCAAAGAACAAAGGACGCAGCGAAGGCAAGTCTGCATTTTCATCACATCATCCATCTAATTGTTATCGAGAAAAAGTAATGGACCATAAATTCCAATAAAATCCTGCGTCAAACACACCCGTCTTGAATGGATAACTAGGCAGGCATTAGAATGGCCGCGTGCCCCTTCCCTCCCTCGCCGCGGAAAGCACGCTTGACCTTCACCGGGCGCCGTCTTCAGCCAACAACCTTTACTTGTCTTGATCTAATCAAGTTTTCTCAGACACGCCGCTTCCTGGGAAATGTGTCCTCTCTTGGTGTCTTTCCGGATCTGTTCTTGACACGGACTCGTCTCAGTACGTGCGTCAGTAAAGCGTGAGGACATTTTAGGAGCCCTTGTGAGAAATGTGTGGAGGAAAGGAGACTTAATTCATCCATCTCTATATTAGCCATTCTTCGCTTCTTTCTTGCTTCCCTCCCTTCTTTCTTTCCTTCCTAGGTTTATTCCTCGTCTCCTCCTTATCTTACTCTTCGTTTTCTCGCCTTTTGATTATAATCGTTTGTTGTAGATGTTAGTGGTGTTACATACTTGATCAAAGATGATATGGTATAAGTACATACCAAATTCTAAAGTTACTGTCGGCATAACATTTCTTCGATTGTTCTTTTTTCCTAAGAATTGTATGAGCCTGCGTTTCCTCTAATAATCAATCCACATTCCATATGTGATCGATGGCAACTTGGCTTGACCCGGAAATATTCTCCATGAATGGCGGAAAATATCTCATGTCGTAACACAAATGCATCAATTTTGTGCCGCACCCAATTACCAGTACGCGTTTCCTCCTCTTTGCAGGTGTGCGGCGGTCATCCACGTGTGGTCTTTTGGGTTTTGTGATTAGATTGTATTGTTTACCGTTTCATGTTCTACTATCATTATTATAAAGGAAGATGTCAAGTGGCGCAGATCGTTTGCTATCTTGTTTTTCTCTTGTTTACCTTTGACACCAACTCTTCGTCTATTACATCTGTTTTCCTGTCCGCATGAAAACACCTGTCCCAGCTCCCCCCTGACGTTTAATTTTTCCCTCCCCCCATTCTCTTGGTAACACTTGTCGTCCAGGTGTCCCGTGGAGAGCGGCTGAATGGACCGCTTTTGACTACATTATTGACTAGCTCTTTATTCTTTGGTTCATTTTATTTCTTAGTGTTTCCACATTTGACTGAACTATTGCATGCATGATTCGTGCTTTGTGTGTGTCACTATTTTTTCGTGAAATGTTGTGCTTTCTATTATTTTCTAATTACTTGTCTTTTTGTCTTCAGGTTTATGTTTCCTATTGCACATATGTATAGTTTGTACGTCAATGTTTTTCGTGAAATGCATTTTATGTTGGGTTCATTTACGTCCACGGAATATATTTGCTATTTCCTGCAACTAGCCGACGCAGGTGACGGATCTGGTAACACCACTTCAGTCTGTTATAATCGAGATCTACGTATTTCGTATTTCTTGTATGGCTGCAATGGTGTAAATTCTGCAATGGTTACCATCCATGACTGACATTTATATCACCCTAAATATCTTCTAGTATATTGCCAAAATTACACAGCCAGAACAGAAAAAAAAATGTAATTAGGGAGATTTCAGGATATTATCAGTTGCATGTGACTACCGGTAGCAACAGACGGAGCGATGATGCATTAGAGAATCAGTAGGAATGAAAAACGGCTTTGTGTCTTAAATCCCGAGTGCCATCGATGTGATACAATTTTCTGCGTGGATAGACGAGAAAGGGAAACGAATGTGGTGATTATTTTTTGTCGGAGAGGGGATGGATGGAACATATCTGTAAACGTGAAGTGTTTGTTCGGTAGACAGTCAGCTACCCGAGACAAAAGGGGCTCAGATGTTTACACATATATAAGAATTCAACGCTAGGTAGTCTAGAGCGTTTAAGTTCCCAGTAATGTTTATTTGCTTGTATGTTTTCCGGAGATTACCATTTTGCCTCGGTGGTTTCACCATGCCGGGAATTCACTTACAGCCAGTTAACTCGCTTGAGGCAAACAGTGTGCAGGGGTAATTGGTGAGAGTGCTGGAGGCGGTGTGATGAAGCCGTATAATCTATGTACACTTCTGCTCTATAACTTAGGCGGGCAGGTAATGCCTGGGAGTGGGATAACGCGGGGCACTAATTCTGGGATAGCCTGTCCTTCCTGCCGTGGCTGGCGGCTGAGCAATAAAGATAAATAATTACAAGAAACCTAATCTTTGCTAATGCTTTATTTCCCGCATAAACACGTCACCGGCGGCCCTGCAAACCCCGCCGCGTTACACTACACCATCGTTAGGGTAATAACACACTGTCACCCCAGACGCCCCCTGACTTACTCCCCTGATCCGCCTTCCCTTACCTTACGGCTTCCTCTCCCTTGGCTACCCTCACCTGCCTCCCCTCCCTCGCCGTTGTCCACCTCATCTAATGCACTTGTCGTTATCCACTTCTCCTTGCTATCAGCGCCCACACATGTGTTTCCGTAAAGGTTTAGTTTATTTGAATATGTACTATTTAATTTAGTGAGGTGGTGAGCATGCTGCCCTTAATTTGTCAGCCAGTAGATGTATCTGACGGCCGGGCAAGGTAGTAGCTATCCGTGTACCCGTCGCAAGGTGTCGGACAAGTGCATTTATTCAGTGACTTACGCAACAGTGGAGGACACGCACGTGTTACCTTTCTCGATACACTAGCTCTTTCTTTTGTGACTGTATTAGTAACCAGCCGCATGGTTAAGCATCTGAAGAGACGGATGTGAATGCGAAGGCAATGTGTGTGATACCGGATATCCTCGGCCCCTACCTGTGTTGTTTAATTAACCGTGATTATCTACCTGGCCGACTTTATCGTCTCCTTGATCATCCACGTTGTTAGGGAACAAATTTTCTCATTTTCACATCAACTGTTTGTTTTTTCCTCTTTGACCTTGTTATGATCTTCCTTCTCTCCCGCTTTTACCTCATATTCTTTGTTTTCTCTTATTTTTTTCAAGTCTTCTTTGTTCTCACTTATAATCGCTTGAGATCCTCCCTACGAAATTTTTGTCCTCTTTCCCATCCAATTATTTTACCCATATGCACTTTATCATATTTTACTGTATTGTGTAGTTTTCCCAGTGGTAGATCGTGGACTTCAGTACAGCCTTGTTATATTATTTTCATTTCTCTATACATGGTCATTTCTAGCGCCCTGTTCTCCGCCAATCAAACACGAATCCAGCTTTTTTGTTATCATTTTTCACCCAGTATTGTGCAAAGCTCTGAACATGTCATCTTTTGACACTGTAACTCGCCCTCACTTTGTTTGATTCTATTTGTATACACTTGGTCATTTCTGCTTTTTCTCTTCTTTCCAATTACTCACGTATGCATCTTTTTCATATTTCTTAACATATCGCTTTGTTTTTTTTTTTATCTACTGCTTGCAATGCTCGTTATCGCCTGCATCTGCTTCCCCTGCCTACTTGTCTGCTTGCCGGCTTTTCTCACTCTCTATCTCCTTACTTTTGCACCCAACAATAGCCCATAACTCCCCAGCGAACAGTGACTAGGTGTGACAGGCAAGTAGGAAGCAGCTACGGTGTGTTGATCGCGTCCTCTTACATCCTCTTCTGCCCTCCACGGAGAGTTATCAAAAAGTAGCCACCACCTACATCACCAAATCAACTTTACCTCCTTCCCTCTCATATTCGTCGCCACTGTTCTCATTTTAGTCGCCGCCATCGCCTCTGTTATTTCTCTTTCTGTTTTTCTGTCGGTATTTTATAAACTCTGACTTTTCTTTGTGCTTTGCAGTCGTTCTGTTTCATATTCACTTTTCTCTCATCCTCTTTCTCGCAATTATATTCTTAATCATTTAAGCAGTTCCTTCTGGCTGTCAAGCTGGTAACCAACATGTAATACTATTGGCCATATCTCTCTCTCTCTCTCTCTCTCTCTCTCTCTCTCTCTCTCTCTCTCTCTCTCTCTCTCTCTCTCTCTCTCTCTCTCTCTCTCTCTCTCTCTCTCTCTCTCTCTCTCTCGTTGCAGTTGTTTATCGCCGAGTTAGTGGTGGGCTCTTCATCGCCATTAGGGTTCCTGGCATTAACTTCCTCGAGGAGTTATTTACATACAATAGTGAGCGACCGTAAGTGAGTTCGTGGCCGTGAAGGTTCCTGCAGGCCGCGAGAGAGAGAGAGAGAGAGAGAGAGAGAGAGAGAGAGAGAGAGAGAGAGAGAGAGAGAGAGAGACGTGTCGTTTATATGGATGTATAAAGTTTACGAATGATAGCACTGACACATCTGATTAGTTTTGTTTTATATATATATATATATATATATATATATATATATATATATATATATATATATATATATATATATATATATATATATATATATATATATATATATATATATATATATATATATATATATATATATATATATATATATATATCTGTGTGTGTGTGTGTGTACTTGATATGTCTATAACTAGGTTTATAGGTCTCATAACAATTTGCATGCGTTTTTCATTATGAGAATATATATACACACATGTAAGATGCGTGTATGTTATTTGTACGTATTGTAAACAAAAGATGTGAAAATTCCCTTTATCTCATAAATTTAAGCTGAAAGCGGCATTTCAAAAAGCAACAACATCGAAAAAACAACAACGTAACAAATGCTGAAATACATGATATAGTTCGAGCAAAGAGACATGTTTTGGACAGGTGTTGATGACGTGGCCAAATAGAGGAGAGACAGACAGGTGTGAAGGCTATAGTTGTGGTGCAGGTGTGGCAATGCAGGGGGAGGCGGTGTGTGGAGCATACTCGGTGGATGTAGAGATGCACGTATCCTTGTAATATTGCTCGAAATGTGGGCATTACTGAAATATTTAAGTTGTGTGTGATAGAAAATCCTGTTCGATTGTTGTTATCTGTGTTGCAGGAATGAATAATTTGTGTGATGGATAGATGTGTTCTCTTTGTTGTGTTTGTGTTGTAGAAATTAATGATTTGTGTGTTTATAGTAGAGGTGCGGTATTGTTACTGTGGTGTGTGTTTTGTTGTGACATATTTCTTTGTATTTCTTTGTGATGAATGTGATAGAGTGCTGTTGTTGTTATTGGAGCGCCAGCTTTTATTTATATTACAGCTGTCTTAAGTTACTGGATCATGTGTGTGTGTGTGTGTGTGTGTGTGTGTGTGTGTGTGTGTGTGTGTGTGTGTGTGTGTGCGTTAGCGAATATTACTCGTATGGTATAATGAGCTTGTACAGAAGAGATTCGTTGTGTATATGTAAAGTAGTTGAAATTAAGTCACGCGAATGAGACTATAAAAGAAACGAAACGTAAGTGAGTGAAATTATGAAAGAAACTAAGTAACTTGGTGTCGGGGGTGAAATTACATGAAAACAATGATAATGATGTAATAAAAGGACGATGATTTCAACTTATGCGTCTTTGAAGTAAAATAACTGCTGTTTTATCGTACAGTAAGTCAGAAACATGAAGAATTATGCGTTGAAAGAAGGAAATAACATAAAAGAAGGAAAGATTAAGAGTCAGATTAAATCAAATTATGTGAGGAAGTGTCAGAAACTGTAAAACTAACGCCATAAATCTAAGAGAAGAGAAAACAAAGTAAATAATTGAAAAAAAAGTAAAAAAAATGAACTTGCAGGTGAGGCAAGAATAAACGAGGGAGAAATACGGCGGCGGGTCTTCATCAAAGCAGAGAAAATAAAGTCACTTCATTCTTATAGTCAAGCCGGAGAGTAGCGAGTAGCATCGGTGCAGAGTTACAAGGGTGTAGAATAACGCCTGTCTGTCTGTTCAAGTCATGTAGGGAGAAAGAGACGTCTTGAGGCGGCGGGAAGCTTTCAGGAGGTGGTCAGATGGAGCCGAGTCTCGACAATCAGGTATTTGTTTACAGGTTGAGGTTCTTTCAGTTTTCCTGTAGATAAGAATTACTTTGGCGTGAAGGAGAGAGTGAAGTGGACGTGGCAGGTGCTCCCTCAGTCCTCAGGAGCCGGACGAGGACAGGAAAATAAACAAATACCATTAAAATTTAAATTAGAAAGTATAGGAGGCGCCAACGTGCAGATAACTAGCGTTTTTATGGCGTTGCAGATGAGGCGAGGAAGCAGCTGCCATAACACTAAAGGCTCGGAGGAGGAGAGGCGTTGTAAGAAAATACTGCCTGGTGAGCTGAGTTCAAACACGAGCAGTACCGATAATGGCAGAGTAAACCTAATGAAAGGAAGACTACTTGGAAAACGACGTGTGGGGTACTGAAGGTTTTGACTGGCTGCTAGAATTCATATGTGGACTGTGAGGTAGTGGAGTAAGACTGTGCAGCATGTTAATACTACTGTGATCTGTACTTACTCTGCTGTATAAGCTAAATATGGGTATTTTATGCTCCTATGAACAACCTTATGACACTACAGGAGTTGAGTTATAGGTTGAATGATCAAAGTTATGGACTAGATGGCCAAAATTATGGGTTGAGTAAGAATTAATGCAAATGTGAATATGTTTATGAGTTTTGTAAAAGAATTACGACTACTGAATAGAGTTATGTGCTAAAAGCAGTGATATGAAAAATGTGAGTTAGTAAAAGTAGATTAGTCTTGAAGTTAAGGAAAATTCAAGTTAGAAAGATAAGATCAAGCTTGAAATTGAACAGAAAATAAAGAAAAATTAAAGCCATAGAAAATATCATAGAAAGTGATGCTATTTGACATGTTAATAATAATGCAGTAAAAAGAAAATGAAATTAAGTGAGAAACGAAAAAGAAGAGAAAAGAGAACATTGCAAGACTTGATAGGACGATACTCAAGATATTGTGGAAAACTGATATCAAATTTACTAAAACAAAATACACTCAGTAAAATATTACGTTAATTGACGCGATTGGGTTTAGAAAGTAAAGACAATGAGAGAATACTTGAAAAAAAGAAAGAAGAATAAACTTCCAGTACTCTAAAGAGAAAGAGATACCGATCCAGTACTCTAAAGAAGAAGAGATACCAATTATTATAAGTTACTATGAAAATATCCTCACGTGACCCTATTCTGAGGCTTCTTTAGATAGACTGCGAGACTAACACCACCATCACCACTACCACCAACCCCAGCCGTTCGAGCCTCCACCGTCTGCGTGGCTTCACTGGAGGCTTGTTCCCGTCGGCATAGGGGGGAGGGGGAGGCCGCGCCATGCCTTTAGTGCGTCGTAAATAACACAGCGGTGGACGGCCGTAATCACCGGCCGTATTTAAAGGTGATAAAGTGGTAAACGGCACCAACAAGGCCTCCTCTTCATCCCAACACCCCGCCCGCCCCGTCACTCGCACCCTCATATTGCCCTTCATCACTGTTCCTCTCCCTATTCACTCTGCTCACCCTAGTCTTCCTCCCCACCTACTCCTTGCTCATCACTCCTTTCCTTTTCCCTGACCTTCGCCACCCTCTCTAATCATATGGTGATTCTTGTAGTTCGGTACCTTTTTCCATCTTTACTTACGTGATTTTTTTTTTTTTTAGTTTTCTCTCCATCATGTCTTCGTTAGGAACACCAGGATTACTTTCTATTTTCGTTTCTTTCCCTTCGTCTCTTCTCATTGCCTCTTCTTTGGTCTATGACGCTTGTCTTTCCTCTGACGAACATTTTCCAATTTTTCTCTTTGTTTTCAGTCTTCTTTATTTTTCTCAAGATCTATCTCTTTTTTTTTTTCACTTCCACCACCTCTTCACCCATTGCTACCCGCCCCACCACCACCACCACACCTTCCTCTACACAATTACTCGAGTTACCTTCGCTCCAGCAATCTTCCCTGCTACGCGAGTTAAACACAGTATGCAAAAAAGTGTACTCAACTTGCCATGTCCTTAATTAAATAAGTGTTACCATAAATATAGTTTTTGGAGGTTCCCACATCATTCACCCTTACCTTGACTCCCTCTCTCAAATATATCAGGTGTTGATTAGAAAATGCGACCACAATAACACACGGCGGTGATCATCTAACGCTGTCTGTCTCTATGTGTGATGGTGGATTATTATCATTATCATCGTTATTGAGGGAAAAACGGGAAATGTCAAGGTAGAGTCATGGGTGTGACGTAAGTCAGTGTGTGTGTGTGTGTGTGTGTGTGTGTGTGTGTGTGTGTGTGTGTGTGTGTGTGTGTGTGTGTGTGTGTGTGTGTGTGTGTGTGTTTGTGTGTGGGCGTTTTGTAAGAAAGAACACATGGGATACATTTTTCACGATCTAACTCTCGAGAATATTTATTTTCTTTTTGTTTCTTTTTCTTCTGTTACTTTTTTATTCTCTCTTTTTCTCTCTTGTTTTGTATTTGTATTTTCTTTACATTTCCACGGTGACTTTCACTTTTTTTACTTCCATATTTTATATCATCATTCTTTACTAATTTTCCGTAACTCTTCCCTTTCTTATAGTCTTATCTTGATCCCTCATCTCTACTTTTCCTTCCCCTTGCCTGATAGTGAATGGTCTAGATAAGAGTAGGAAACGAAAGGCGATGGATAAAGTATGCAGTAAGGAAGATAGTGCTGAAGTGTTGGGGATGCAGCAGCGTCTGGATGAGGGAGGAATGCAGGAATGCAGACAACAAAGCACATCTCCCTGCAGCTTCACTGCTTCGCTTTCACGTTGCTCTTTGTATTTAGCGTTTGTTTTATTCCTTGATGCTAAAACAAAAATGATAAAATGAAAAAAATATCAATGTTTTGGTGGGCCAATGTGCTATCCAATGATTGAAATATACCATAAAACGAATTAGATCAATATCACGGCTATATTGTCTTCTCTCACTCTTTTATGTATTATCTGTGATATTCTGTTAGACCATTCTCGCTATTTTTTTTTCTTTAGCGTATTCATATTTTTGTGTTAATGGCTAGAGTATATGATTAGCTAACAGGAGACATATTGTGTTTTGGCTATGTTGAGGCTGAGGCTGCAATCTCGCCACCAGACTTCTGAATGCTTAATTTTCATGGCGTGCGCTTGGAACAGGAAGACAGAGGAAGCTATATGGAGGTGCTCCTCCTCTTTAGCCGCACTCTCAGCAATCGAGGTCACAGGTGCTCTCTTCATCACCATACAAGAGGGTCGCCTCCCTCTCAGCACCTGTATGTGAATGACTCCGTCATGACGCACCGATATGGTGAGGGTGAGCAGGAATGTCTGTCTGATCCCCTACCGCCACTTGTTTCCTGCCATTAGGAGCGCTGCCATTCGTGTGAGTCTGAATGTCTGGGTCAACACTGGTAATCATCTGCCGGAGTGCTTCCCGAACACGTGCAATGGGCGATGGGTAACGGAGCCATACACACACACACACACACACACACACACACACACACACACACACACACACTGCATTCGGCGCCGCCCTGACCACAGCGGCGCGGCGCCAGGCACGATCGATATCTTAGCGTGCTGTGGTGCGATTAGAGCTTATTGGACATAGTCATTTCCAAGGCCCGATCATCCATTTTTTTTTATGCAAATTACCGGGTTTCACTTTGAAACAATCGGTCGGTAATAGTTGAGCTCCGGCATAATTCTATATTAAGGCGACAGTAAACTTGTGGCGAAAAGGTAATCACGTATGTCTGTCTTGCGTGGTGACGAGACCCTCGACAGGACAGCTCCGATTTGTATGATGAAGAGACAGGAAGCGGACGGGAGGCCATTCCCAAAAGTTTGACAGGTGACGCCGTGACGGACATTGCTCGCCCTCCCTTATCACCTTCATTCTCGTCTGGTGGCAGGATTTAAATACCTTCCGTCTGGAATGATCTCTAATTTCACTGCCGGCTGATTACCCAATACCCCGCCGCCGTCGCTAGACACAATAGAGTCCGGCGACTCCCTGACAGTGCGTTGTTGGTGCTCTTGGCGTCACGCTTATGATGCGTTGGCATTCATACACCAATAATTATGTTGCTGTGTCGTGCTGTTCCGTAGTTAAGTCAGGACGGGTTTCGCAAGACGATAGTGTGCTAAACATGATGTTTTCACCTTGTTACTGCAAGATTTATATATACATTTTTTTCACACTATGACATCTGACGATATATGTAAACATGGCACCTTAAGACTAAAACCAATTGAAACATATACTACAACAAAGCTATTTTAAATTTCAAATATTATAGTTTTTCCCGCCTAGTGTCACATGTCCGATCTCTGGGATGGGAGGAAAGGGGGGAAAGGAAGAGAGATAGAGGAAGGGAGGAAAGAAGGGAGGGGGAAGCCGCGTGCATGGTTTTGTCACGTAATACTGAGACCGCTGTGGCGACCCTCTACGTGGCTTCTTAGTAAGTGACCCCTCGACGCTATGGTTTAGGTCACGAAAGGTACAAGGCGGACTGAGATAAGCAGTAAGTGGCGTCAAGTAGTGTGCAGGTGTGGCCTTACTTGCTGACCCTCATTGGCCGAACAAATAATCAGTGGAGACTCATGTCCAGGAAACACTTTATGTGAGAGTCAATAGGATTTGCATTTCAACACTGAGCTCTCTGGCGTGTTGATACAAAGACCAACTTGGAATGTTTATTTGTCTTGGAAAGGTGGACGAGAATCTCGAAGTTTGACACGTTTAGAGAATGTTTATGCAGCAAATAGAACTGGAGATGCGCGGAAGTGATCAGCTGGCGGAGTGGTGACAGTCGTAGCCACGCAAATAAATAAGGAGATAAAACAACACGTGGAGGTCTGGTTAATAGATTGGTGACGGCTACTTGATAACCCATCCGACGCAAAAACTAGAGAAAGCAAAAGAAAGGAGAAAAAAAGTAAGGAAATTGAGTCTGTCTTCTGTCCCTACCTATTTTTCCCGCTTGACCTTTTAAATTACTGGATCCTTATCACAGCATCATTAAGACTTATTTGTAACTTGCAGACTTATTAGAACAATTAGCATAGACATTCCATATACTCCCAGTGATTGATGGTGATGATTTCATAAGGGTACAAATGAAGGAAAGTATTTGTTAGTTTTCATTGAGCTTAACATAACAAAGGGGATGGGTGTTATATTACTCTAGATAAACTTTTTGTTCCCCATAAGGTGATCCAGTCCTAAATGATTCTGAATAATGTACCATGATTTCTTAAATTTCTGTCAGCGTTTCTAATCATTATAATGTGAAAATATAGTTTCTTCTTTATTTGTGTGAGAGTGAAAAACGAAACACAAGTCTTATGGAGAAGATAAAAGAAAAGTAACAGGGGACGAGGTAGGGGAGTCAGTTGGAGTGGGGGTGGTGGTAGTGGAGGGATTCTGTAGGTGGAATGGGGCTAAGGGGGGAGAGAGAAGGGGAGCGGGAGCGCGATAACTATCAAGGAGGAAGTAATTAAAAACCCACTGCTGACCCGGTTATTATTACTTTAAATTACTACCTGTGAAAACCTACAATAATTACCACAGAGGGCAGCGTGGGGGAGGAGGTGAGGGTGTCTGTGCTGGGGGTCTGGTGACTACTTGGACTGTACTTGTCGTGGAGGAGCAAGTAAGAGGCCAGGATAGTTGTGATAGTAAGACTCAGAATAATATTTTAGTGGTATTTTGCATTTAGATTGGCTGTATAGTTATGTTCTTACCTCTATTGTGTTATGCTGTTATGTATTATACTCCCATAGAAGTCTGTATCTCTGTGGTATTATGACTTTTAATAGAAACATGGAAATTTAAGTACCTAAGAGCAGGACGTGTTTACATATTCATTCTGGTTACTATTTGGCGATTTTCTTCAGCTTGAGAAACTTTTGTGGGGATTGAAATAGTGAAGACTCTGGTCATTAATCTTCTGACCATCATAGACTCTTCCTAATGTAAGTAAAATCGTCCAATCATACCCATTATTCATGGTAATAAAAGCGTTCTAGTACTGAAAGGGTTAAACATACATGTTACATTCACTATAAGGAAATAACTTACCTACATACAATTATCCTTACTATCCATAAAAGTCATTTAAAGTTTCTTATAGACATTAACCTTATAGGCATAATATTCATATGATAAATCAATACTGAAATCACAAAGGCTAGAAAATACGCCAAAAATCACGTGTGACTGAATAGAGCAATAGAAAAAAAAAAAAAAAAAAAAGAAAAGAAGTAGCTACTGTCTTCCAAATGTCCAAGTCTGTGTGTGGACTATATATATTTAGCAGTGGTGATGAGCTGTATTCTTCCTTAGCCGTATTACCGAGGATTCAGGGATACAGCGGAGAATCTACTGCTTATTGGCGACACGCGAGCCATGTTTAGTCAGTCCTTAGTGAGCATAAAGTGACGGGTCGGGTCACAACATGCTGGAAAACATGCAAAGGCTCCTTGCACTGCGCACTGGTTGTCCCTCGCTCAGTCCATCAGTAATCAACCTCCGAGAAATATCAATAACACCTTAATCAGAAGAAAAGTGTTATGAAAATGGCTTTAATATCTACGCTTAGATTCAAGAACACCATGTCCCGTTTCTCTTCTGTCTCATCTCTACTTACGTATGTATACTGACTTAACCTCTTTTTCCTTTTTTTTTTTTCTAGCTCTTATCATCTCCTTATTATAAGCTCCCCTTCGCTGTAACCTCAATCTCTTAACACCGTACGCGGATCTTTCTAATCTCTACATTAAGTTCCAACAACACCCGGCATTGTTTTCCCTCTCTCTTATCATTTCGTCCTCACTGACTTAACCTCCTTTCCTTTTTTACCCACTCTTTATCTCCTTATCGTTCATTACCCCCTCATTTTTCCTTCAATCTCTTTATCTTACTGGCTTCTTCCTTCTTCCCCGGTCCGTCTTTTCCTCATCCCAGCTCACGACCTCCTTACTCCTTTAACACTCAGTCAAGGGGTATGCTGACCCACCACTAAGCACAAGGCAACAAAATGGTCGGGATAATTACTATGTGTACCTTTAGTTAGTGTGCGGTTCAGGTGTTGTGCATTTGGTTCCGTATAAAAAGAGGATAGTTGTGTACAATTCGTGAGCTGCCAGTATGCGTCAGTGTGCTGTGTGATTGTTATTTTGCTCATCACGCCTTCTGGTTGGTCACACGTTCTGCCGCTCCTCTCCTGGCCCCGTGTTGTGCTTGCCTGTGATTAGATGTCTGTGTCGTGTGAGGTTAATTTCGGTAGGATAGGATGGTTGGTGAATTATGTTAGGATGACAGTACTAGAGAGGCAATTGTAATACTGTTGTTTGTCTTCCGTCTGGATTGAAATATAGTGTTGTTTCTCAGTGATTATATGTGTTTAGAGCTTGGGATTAATATCGGTAGAGCTGAATGGTTGGTGGAATAGGGTAATGTAACAATAGTCCAGTGATACTAATGTTTGTTTCCTTTTCTGAATTGAAATATTGTTGTCATCGTGTACTTTTAGGGTAGATGCAAATGATAGTATTATCTATGTTTGTGTATGTATTGGGGGGTGGGGAAAGTTTACTTGTTTGAATCTGAATGATATGATTTATTCTATGCGTGCAATGACGTTGTGTAAAAGATCAGATGATTGTAATGTTCGAACGCTGTCAAGTGAATTAATTGTGTGGCAGATGTGAACTAAACACACTACTAGGGTGAAGTAAGACGACTCGACTGTAATGTAATGACATTGGGTAGAAATATGAAATCCGTAGAAATTAGTAAGGATGGAGTAAATTTTGTCATATTTTTTAATGAGTCCCAATCTTGTAATAGTGGCACTATTATCTTAGTGATAGTTACTTGTATTAATCTCTTCTTAGGTAACGGACATTACACTCCCTCATATGTGTGTGTGTGTGTGTGTGTGTTTCACTGTTTGATCTGCTGTAGTCTCTGACGAGACAGCCAGACGTTACCCTACGGAACGAGCTCAGAGCTCATTATTTCCGATCTTCGGATAGGCCTGAGACCAGGCACACACCACACACCGGGACAACAAGGTCACAACTCCTCGATTTACATCCCGTACCTACTCACTGCTAGGTGAACAGGGGCTACACGTGAAAGGAGACACACCCAAATATCTCCACCCGGCCGGGGAATCGAACCCCGGTCATCTGGCTTGTGAAGCCAGCGCTCTAACCACTGAGCTACCGGGCCGTGTGTGTGTGTGTGTGTGTGTGTGTATATATATATATAGATGTAGGTACATGTGGCTAGCACACACCTGTATATTACTCCCGTTATGACTGACTGGCAGAATAACTGGCATGCATCTATTAGCGTGAGGGAAGAAAGAGAGGGCTGGAGTGCATGTGTGGTGCCGTGACGCTCAACAAACAGGTCATCCTGCTTGCAGCACTCCAGGGTCTGGCTCTGAGCTGCGCCTCATTACTGTGTTGGATACTTTACTTGCAAATCCATGCAGGGAACATGAGCATACATAATATTTTTGATGGATAATAATGGCGCTATTACATCTTGATTCTCTCATTCAGAGCAATAAAACTTGAACCATTTTTCTTCTCTTTTCGACGTGGAAGAACGTCTCGATAATGGAGCTTTGCTTCTTACTTTTTTCCCTCTCTTTTCCTCCTTCCTCTATGTCTTCCTCCACTTCCCTCCGTCACTCCCTCACCCTCTAGCTCCCCCTTCCCTCCTCCCCTCTCACCACCGTCACACATCAAATCTTTAGTAAAAAAGACTTCTGCTACTCTTTCTGGAGCACTATTGTTCTGGGAATCGTGTGTATGTTCCATTAGGATTCTCTCTCTCTCTCTCTCTCTCTCTCTCTCTCTCTCTCTCTCTCTCTCTCTCTCTCTCTTGCTTGTTTGTTTACGTTTTCTAGTGAACGTCGCGTACAAAAAGTGAGTGACCTATTTATTTCTTGCACTGAATTAATCATCTTAGGCTTTTCTTTTTTATAATTAGAATGATTGTATTTATTTTCGTTTATGTCGGGAGTGGTATTTTCCTGTTCCTTTCTCCAGTTGTATTGCCTCACTCTTTTTTATGTATATGTTACCAGATAAAAAAAAAAAAAAAAAAAAAGAAAACAGACTATAATATGCGTGACAATACGACAAAAGCTTCAAAAGAAAATGGGCTACATATGAATATAGTAAGGCCAGACACCTGTGCCAACTAATTTTCCTCCCACACCTGTCTTTTCGATCCACGCATTGTACGTATTATCGCTTCACGTTTATCGATTTCCCCATGCGAACTTCGTATTATGGAAACTGCTCCTATTATCTAACTACACGATGGGCACTGACATTCGAAGGCTCTGATAATTCTCTCCTATACTTTCCTTCTCTCTTTTTTCTTCCTTGTTGTTTAAGCTAGACACAGCACTACTTTCCCCCTCCTCCCAGTCACTCGTCACTCGTCTGGGATCAAAACACCCTCTCTTAACCACCAGAAAAAGGGCGGGAAGGAGGCGGGCAGTGTCTGGGTGAGGAGGACGATAATAAGTGTTGACACAAGGCTGGCAGAGTGGCGGGGAAAAGGATGGTATTCAGTGGTCGGGCCGCAGACACTAGCCAGGAGGGGACGGGTGCGGGAAGGACGGTGGGAGAGGAAAGACAGGGACGCGAGCGTTGGTGTCCTCAGGCCCAGCTGTCTGCACCGCGGGGCGAGGGTTACTGAGGTAGACATGCTGCTGATAGGACTACATGGCTAACTAATAACTTTGTAAGATAAGTCGTTGGAGCTTGATGAAGAACAATTTTGTTTGCATTCTGCTTAATTTTCATTTAGTAAATATTAGGTATTTTTCTTTCCAACTATTTTGTGGAGGACTGAGGGTTACGTGACAGGAGTAAGAAAGATGTCAGGTAGAGTACTCACTAGGGAGGCCGTGAGGGAAGACTCTTGCGTGCCGTGACAGCAGCCAGGGATACAGAGGATATTCCCGAGGGAGGTGTGCGGCCAGGCCAGGAGCGCTCCCGCCCATCATGAGGGGGTTGAGCTGTGGTGGAAATGTACCAGGAAGTCCTTGGAACTGTGGCAGGGCGGCCAGGTTGAGATGGTGGGGAAGAAGGGCTGGTGGAAATCCTGTGGGGAGCTTTGCCGCCGCCAGTAGGGAGGGCGGCAGGCTCACTTCCTGAGAAGGTCTGTGTGTCGCACCATTGATTGGCTGCGGCCGCTGGATGGGCAGAGGCTTGTACTCATCCAGCAAGGCACGCATGGCCAGAGGTGCCCGCAGGTCACTGAAGGCCGGAGGGCCTGGGGAGCGGGGTGACGGAGGCATGGAGCCGGGAGGAGACACTCCTCGCTCGCTGCAGGTGTCGGCGAGCGGCGGCGATCCACGGCCCTCCGAGTTCACCTTGCCGCCCACCAGCGACTCAATAGAAAAGCCGAGCTTGGGCTTCATCAGGGGATCGCAGGGCATCATTCAGCCGGCGTCCATGTGAAACAAGGGACGAGTACAACAGGAAGGGCAGCGTGCCTCAAAACACCACACGTGCAAACAGGCGTGCGCCACCTCGCAGCACAGTACACCACGTAACGCTAGCCGAGCAGCGCCGGGCCCGGGGTAACCACTCCAGTATTCTTCGGCTTCCACCACATGCCGTCACCCTGCCATGTGTCTGCCTGTCGCTCGCCCCGCCCATCAACCTGGGCCCGCCCACATAATCATCGTTCTGCCAATGGTCGTGGTGCTGGAGTGACTGGGGCGGAGCATGGTGACGGCTGGCGCACAGCGGCTCCCCCAACGCACACACACACACACTCACAGTCCGCCAGTGCAGATGGAACGCCCGCTCGTAGTCGCGTATGCCTTGCGCTCATCTGATGTCGCCTCTGGTGCCGCTGAGGGACAACACATGAGGGTTGAGTCTCTACTGGGACGAGAAACAATTTTCCGACCTCTTAGAATAAGCAATACACGGAGAGTGGGAAGCCTGGTGTCGCTCCTCACATCACCCGAAGTGGCGAGAAAGGCGACACCGCTTCCGCACCTCAGCGGACCTCAGTTAGCTCACCATGACCCAACATGCGCCATGCTGCGCCTCACACCGCAACATAAACTCAATACCACTGAACTATGTTTTTACCTTATAACATATCACGTGTTTGAATCTTACAATAAACACCGAATTGAGCGCTTGACTTATAGAACGGTGAAGGCGAGAAAATTATTAGCGATAAGACGGAGGAAGATATGAATGGAAGTGAGACTGGGAGGAGGAAGTGTGAGAGGAGGCATGCAGATTAGCTGAATGGTTGACTTGTGGCCTGATCATACACCAGCGAGAGTCAGTCTGTAGGACAAAGCAATATTGTGTTACCTGATTTTCATTTAATCGAAGAGTAATGTTTGGTTGCTGTAGGTGAAGTTAAAGGTGAGAGAGAGAGAGAGAGAGAGAGAGAGAGAGAGAGAGAGAGAGAGAGAGAGAGAGAGAGGAAAGAAGAAAGGAAAACATTGTACTAGTGACTATCTTTTAGGGAGAATTGCTCTTCACTCTTCACTTGTCACGGTGTTATGGTAACGATCTCACCTAGTATTACACCCCCTTGTCCTTAACACTTGATAAGCACGGCATCTGTTTTCTCGAGACTTCCATTAACACACACACACACACACACACACACACACACACACCGCATAGTGTAATGGTTAGCACGCTCGACTCACACTCGAGAGGGTCCGGGTTCGAATCCCGGAGACGGCGAGGCAAATGGGCAAGCCTCTTAATGTGTAGACCCTGTCCCGGTGTGTGGAGTGTGTTGTGGTCTCAGTCCTACCCGAAGATCGGTCTATGAGCTCTGAGCTCGCTCCGTAATGGTGAAGACTTGCTGGGTGACCAGCAGGCGACCGAGGTGAATTACACACACACACACACACACACACACACACACACACACACACACAAGACGTGAAGTCACCACAAACCTCTGTCATACATAACTTGCATGTATTAATTCGTTTCGTTGCACGTGTCATGCCAAGTATTACAGCAGCTGCTTTTGTTCCTTTGGCGACCTTGTTACGTGAAGAAACTGGCTACTTTCAATAGTGATCAGATTTCCTTGATTTTTAGATAAGTTTTAATTCATTTGCTAATTGTGGTTCTTATATGTTTGACATTTTTTACAATTTTGTGTTTTTATTTCATTTATTCCTTTTTCCTTTCCCTTGTTTGTATGTGTGTGTGTGTGTGTGTGTGTGTCCTCAATTTTCAAATGTTCCTATGTATATCATACATTTCCTTCTATTGGGTAAACTTGTATTGATTTCCACCATTATGTGTATTATGTGTCAGTTTTGTATCTACCTGCTTCCCTTCCTTGATGCATGTGTAAATTTCTCTCTCTCTATCTCTCTGTCACACATATCACGCTAAATAAAATTCTTCCCGTACACTGAAACGCTTCCCATATCCCTCCAAAACAACTACAGTTCCTTTTGCTGTTTGTTTTCTTTTCAACTACATACTTCTCTTCCTGTCCTCTTTTGTGCCTTCCCCTCCAGTCCGTCTCTGTCCTCTTCCCACAAATTCCTGTCGTTGAGTGATAGCTGAGGCGGAGCGTTGAGGGG
This sequence comes from Portunus trituberculatus, assembly GCF_017591435.1. Classification (NCBI taxonomy): domain Eukaryota; kingdom Metazoa; phylum Arthropoda; class Malacostraca; order Decapoda; family Portunidae; genus Portunus; species Portunus trituberculatus. The sequence continues at coordinate 19,607,440 of NC_059298.1, read as the reverse complement.
GTGTTGAGGGACGGCACAGCAGAGGGTCTCGCCACAACGGTTACGATCTCAGCCGGAGTATTGGGCGCCTTGGGGCTGTAAGGGGGTCAAGATTAGTTAACTGAAGGCGATCGTGTTACTGGAGTGAAGGAAAGGAGAGAAGGAAACCAGGGAAAGGATGGCGGCCTGAAATAGCTCATATATACGTACTTGTAAGCGAAAGCGAATAAGGGAAATTAGAGTGAGGGATAGGAAAAGAAGAAAAGGAAAGAGGAAAAATGAGAGGGAAGTAGTAAAAGAATATACGTAATTGTAAGTAAAGTAAAAAGGAAGAGAGGAATAAATGGAAATAAGAAAAAAAGAGGAAAAGGACAGAAATCAAGGAAGATAGAGGAGAGGGAGGAGGAAAGGATGTAAGATGTGAGGATAGAACTTAGATCTGTTCAGAACAGAATATTATGCAAAAAAAAAAAAAAAAAAAGAAAACGAAAGAAAGGAAGGTGAATAGAAGTGAAAACCCTAGAAGGGACGGACAATCGTGTAAGAAGAAAAAAAAAAAAAGTAAATTGAGAAAAATAATAAGAAACATTACAGATAATCATGTGAAGTAGAAAATTGAAAAGATAACGAAGATAAAAAGAAAGAATCCCCTTCTATCACCTTGCTTCCTCAAAATAAAAAAAAATGCAAAAGGTGATGACTAGAGTTAAAATAAATGTTTCTATCAGTACATTTGGAATAATCGGAGTGGTAGAGTCAGATAGTCTTAAAACACTGTGACAATATGTTGGTGTGTCCTTATCTCCTCAGAGTAAAATACTGAGACATATGACACTTCAGTAAAAAATAAAGTTTGGGTGAAAATAAAGAGATTTCACCCCCTCGAAAGAACGGCTTGAGGTGGTTACAAGGAATGAGTGCCTGTGACAGATGAATGGGCTAGAAAACAGTGAAGTGGGCGGTGGGAATAGTGCCTCAGTTGCCAAGAGAGAGAAGGAGAGAGAGAGAGAGAGAGAGAGAGAGAGAGAGAGAGAGAGAGAGAGAGAGAGAGAGAGAGAGAGAGAGAGAGAGAGAGAGAGACGCAGATGGCAACCTCCAATATTGAGTGAGAAAAAAAAATAAAACATCAAGAACATATCGAGTGTCGTTTGAATTAACGATGAAAAGGTTCGGCTACACGGGTTTTGGGTAACCGGGAGAGAGAGAGAGAGAGAGAGAGAGAGAGAGAGAGAGAGAGAGAGAGAGAGAGAGAGAGGTCAAGTTTATTTCTGGCTAAATCAATAGACCGCCCTAATAAAAAAGGGTTGGAGTGGCACCAATAATCAAGGGCAGACAGTAGCCGAGCGGAAGGAGGCGGAGGAGGGCAGGAAATAATTGAAAGACAGAGGAACACTTTTACCTACACGAGGACGCGGCGAGGATATGAGTTCAGTAAGTCTTAGGATGTTTGAGGAGAAAACAACGCCGCCCATAAACTGTCAGTGTGTGCTTGGGTGACTAGAGAGAGAGAGAGAGAGAGAGAGAGAGAGAGAGAGAGAGAGAGAGAGAGAGAGAGAGAGAGAGAGAGAGAGAGAGAGAGAGAGAGAGAGAGAGAGAGAGAGAGAGACAGACCGTGCATCGAGGCGGAGATTAATCGCGAATGTCAGGGGTTGGGAGACAGAAGGTGGCTGTCAGCGAGACGAGCAGATGAGGCGCTATGCAAGAAAATTGAATAAGGGTGTCAGCAGGAAGGGCTGATGGAGACGTCAACGGCGGGTAGTAATCAGCCTGCCAGCCGGGAGGGTAATGACTGGGCGCCCTGAGAAGGGATATGAGTCTCTGCATTATGCAAGACATTAAGGGCGAGGGGATGTGGCAACGCGCCCCGGATAAGACCTGTATAACTCGCTCCAACCCCGAGGAACCACCGGCCGGCCAGCCACTCTTGAATTTACATCAGATAATGTGGCCAGGAAGGAAGGTGGAGGAGTATTCCTAAGGGGAGGCCAGGCAAATGCAGCCCCCGAAAGGTTGATCTGCATGACACGCTCCTATGCTCATATGCTCCTGGCGATTGTGTGAAGATAGACAAACAAGTGCAATGTACGAATTAGATGTCGTGAAGAGGGCGAGTTGTTTCTGGGGACAAATTTCTGTATGCTGGAAGTCTCCTCTCTCTCTCTCTCTCTCTCTCTCTCTCTCTCTCTCTCTCTCTCTCTCTCTCTCTCTCTCTCTCTCTCTCTCTCTCTCTCTCTGTCATTGTCGGTGATGATCAGTAAGTACTATATAACTTGGAACGCTTGTATACATACAACTTGCCTGTTCTTGCGTCTGTGTTGGTGGTGTGGTGTCAGTGATGGTGATGGTAGTGGTGGTGATGATGATGGTGGATGGTGTCGCATTATTCATTGTTGTGTTGCACTGCTCTCTCTCTCTCTCTCTCTCTCTCTCTCTCTCTCTCTCTCTCTCTCTCTCTCTCTCTCTCTCTCTCTCTCTCTCTCTATCTATCTATCTATTTATTTATCTTCTTTTCTCTTCCACTTCAATATGTAATGATGATAATCACACACACACACACACACACACACACACACACACACACACACACACACACACACACACACACACACACACACACACACACACACACACACACGTGTTTATGCGTATAAAAGTCTGTTAGAGGATACTTTTTTCTTTTTGCTTATTCTTTCCTACTTTCTCTTTTCCACCCTTTCTCCCTCTTTTACACATTTTTTCCATCTTTTATTCTCTCTCTCTCTCTCTCTCTCTCTCTCTCTCTCTCTCTCTCTCTCTCTCTCTCTCTCTCTCTCTCTCTCTCTCTCTCTCTCTCTCTCATTATTTCACACAACTAAATCATACACATTGTCCCTACACTATCCCCTTTACCTTTTCCTCCTCTCCCATCTCTCTCTCTCTCTCTCACACCTTTCCACAGACCTATTTCACTCTTACCACGTCATAATCATCCCAGCTCTCACCGCTCTCCTTCTCTCCTACCCTTCCCTCTGCCTCGCTTGGGACCAACTAGTAAAATATGGCTCTTAATGATTTAATCGTTGATGATATCGTTGTTGTGACGTTAGGGCAGTATATGAGATGCAGAGGGAGGGTAAGGGAGAGAGGGAGAGGGAGAGGGAGAGGTGGAGGTAGAGTATATTTGCACTGAAGGACAGTGGTTGTCTGAAGGGAGACAGAAAAAGGGAGAAATGGAAAGAGAAAGGGAATGGAAAGTGAGAGGATGGGATATGATAGTAACATTGGTTTGAACAGGTGTGTGTGTGTGTGTGTGTGTGTGTGTGTGTGTGTGTGTGTGTGTGTGTGTGTGTGTGTGTGTGTGTGCGTTTATGATTCCCTATCTTATTTGTTCATCTCTGGCTGTCGCTTTCTACTATCTCTCAACCTGTCTATGGATCTATTCATCTATATATGTTTGTTTTATCTAATATATGTTCTTCGCGATGGCTGGAACTCTCGTTTGGCTCTCGAAAATTTACTTTGAGTTTGTTTTGGTGACTGATGATGATGATGATGATGATGATGATGATGATGATGATGATGATGATGAGAGGTAGGAGGAGAAGAAGTGGAAGAGTTAGAAGAGAAGAGGAGGATAAGAGAAGAGGAGGAGGTGGAGGGAGAGGAGGATGAGGGGGAGGAGGAAGAGGAAAAGGAAGAGGAGGAGGAGGAGAAAGAGGAGGAGGTTGGAGGAAGGGGAGGGAGGGAAGGACGAGGAGAATGAAGTAGAAGGACAATTGTAATAATAATGATAATAATAATAATAATAATAATAATAATAATAATAATAATAATAATAATAATAATAATAATAATAATAATAATAATTATAGTTATACTACTACTACTACTACTACTACTACTACTACTACTACTACTACTACTACTACTACTACTAATAATAATAATAAGAAGAAGAAGAAGAAAAAAGTGAGAGAAAATGAAGAATCAAATTAGAAACAAGGAGAGCAGGACGAGAAAGAAAAGGATAAAAACGACGTTGTTATTTATTTTTGGCGGCAGTGATTGTGGTGGTGGTGGTGGTTTTGCTAGTGGTGTCAAAGAGGTAACCGGTAAAAAGAGAGAGAAGCAAGTGTTATTTGATATGATGATTCAGGTGCTACAAAACATGCACTGAACTCTTTATCTTCTACAATGTGGAGTGTGAAAGTTGTCAACAAAATAGTCAGTTACTCTGAGGAATGAAAAAAATGCTACAAAGTAAACACAAAGAAAAATGGAACCAGGAGAGGTAATATAATGTTACTGATTCATATACATAGAGAGAGAGAGAGAGAGAGAGAGAGAGAGAGAGAGAGAGAGAGAGAGAGAGAGAGAGAGAGAGAGAGAGACAAAATGATTTTTTATAGAAGAGAAAAGAACTGACCAAGGGCAATAAAAGGACTATACAAAAAGATCCTACTCACATGCCAGTCCACGAACATGGCTAAGAGACTTAGCAGAAATAATATATACTAGTCAGAAGAGTTAGGTGAGAGGAAGACAGTACGAATAAATTTAGTTAGAGGGTGATTCTGAAGTCGAAGCCAGATGGTGGAAAACTTGGAAGATGCACGAGAGTGGACACGAGAGCAGATAGACGCAACATTCAACTTTGGAACGAAAAAGAGGATAAAAAAGATAGGAGAGAACAGAAAAGAGGCAATCGTCAGTTGCCTTACACACCTGTCTCTCAGTGAGAAAAAGAAGATGAGGTTAAGTAGAGGAGAGGTGGTGCATGCTCTACAGATTCAAAACTAGATATAAGACCACGAAAGTTAAAAGGACGATTATAAATAAATAATTAAATATTAAAACCTATGAGAGTTGCAGTGGTGGTGCTGATGTTACTGTACAAAAATAGAGAGAAAATAATGAAGAAAATAAAATAAAGAAGAAAATATACAATATAGATGAGTACTAAAATTGAAGAATGGATCAAGTGAAGACGAAATGGGCGAGGAAAACTACGCTGACGATGATGATGACGATACCTGTGAAGTTGATCACTCAAAGCACAATGAAGGTGCAGCCCGTGGAGGGAGGAGGTGGAAAAGGAGGAGGAGAAAGAAGGGAGATGAGACTGAAGAGGATGAAGTGGAAGGCAGAATTAACGAGGCTCCACAGAGGGTTATAAAGTTTAACGATTGCAGAGAGAGAGAGAGAGAGAGAGAGAGAGAGAGAGAGAGAGAGAGAGAGAGAGAGAGAGAGAGAGAGAGAGAGAATGTACTCTCTCTCTACTCTCTCTCTCTCTCTCTCTCTCTCTCTCTCTCTCTCTCTCTCTCTCTCTCACACACACACACACACACACACACACACACACACACAGAGAGACGTCACTTGTTGAAGTGCATCAGATAATCACCAATATTTTGATTTCTTGAATATACGTATAAAGAAAGTATTACTAATATTGAATTAATTGTTGTACTTTTTAACATGTAAACATTATTCTTTAAAATATTTAACGTCAATAAGATAATTTTATGCAAGCAAACATTGATGTTTTAAGAGAGAGAGAGAGAGAGAGAGAGAGAGAGAGAGAGAGAGAGAGAGAGAGAGAGAGAGAGAGAGAGAGAGAGAGTCAGTCAGTCAGTAATGGTAATTAATATTCATTCACTTAATTCGTCCAAAATTGGTAACTTGCAGACGAGGGAAATCACGTCAGCGGCGCCATCATTATCCATCAAAAATACTGCTGGTTTTTCCTCTTATAATTCCCCACCACTTGTTGCCTTCCATTTACTGAAGCTGGTCCTCTTACCCTTGACAGCTGATGAATATGTGACACTAGTAATGGCGTGTGTGTGTGTGTGTGTGTGTGTGTGTGTGTGTGTGTGTGTGTGTGTGTGTGTGTGTGTGTGTGTGTGTGTGTGTGTGTGTGTGTGTGTGTGTGTGTGTGTGTTGATATATGCAAAGAAGACCAAGTTTTTCTTGGTCATTATTAATTTGGGAAGGATAATATTACTACAAACACACACACACACACACACACACGCACACACACACACACACACACACACACACACACACACACACACACACACACACACACACACACACACACACACACACACACACACACACACACACACACACACACACACACCGCGTAGTG